>NC_133938.1:37377138-37687357 GCF_031877795.1 Strix aluco
CTCTGCCTGCCTTTCCCCAGTGCTCTGCAAGCTCTGCAGGACAACATAAAATCTGGGGCTCTGTGCTTTCTTTCCTTCTGAACAAGTGTTACTGTTTTCTGCACAAAAGCGATTCTGCGAAGCAATGTGAACAGGCACAGAGAAGGTGCTATCAGGGAATTCTCTGCCTGCCTTTCCCCAGTGCTCTGCAAGCTCTCCAGGACAACATAGAATCTGGGGCTCTGTGCTTTCTTTCGTTCTGAACAAGTGTTAGTGTTTTCTGCACAAAAGCGATTCTGCGAAGCAATGTGAACAGGCACAGACAAGGTGCTATCAGGGAATTCTCTGCCTGCCTTTCCCCAGTGCTCTGCAAGCTCTCCAGGACAATATAAAATCTGGGGCTCTGTGCTTTCTTTCGTTCTGAACAAGTGTTACTGTTTTCTGCACAAAAGCGATTCTGCAAAGCAATGTGAACACTTCTGCTTACCAGGCACAGAGAAGGTGCTAGCAAGGAATTCTCTGCCTGCCTTTCCCCAGTGCTCTGCAAGCTCTCCAGGACAACAGAGAATCTGGGGCTCTGTGCTTTCTTTCCTTCTGAACAAGTGTTACTGTTTTCTGCACAAAAGCGATTCTTGCGAAGCAATGTGAACACTTCTGCTTCCCAGGCACAGAGAAGGTGCTAGCAGGGAATTCTCTGCCTGCCTTTCCCCAGTGCTCTGCAAGCTCTCCAGGACAACATAGAATCTGGGGCTCTGTGCTTTCTTTCGTTCTGAACAAGTGTTACTGTTTTCTGCACAAAAGCGATTCTGCGAAGCAATGTGAACAGGCACAGAGAAGGTGCTAGCAGGGAATTCTCTGCCTGCCTTTCCCCAGTGCTCTGCAAGCTCTCCAGGACAACATAGAATCTGGGGCTCTGTGCTTTCTTTCCTTCTGAACAAGTGTTAGTGTTTTCTGCACAAAAGCGATTCTTGCGAAGCAATGTGAACACTTCTGCTTCCCAGGCACAGAGAAGGTGCTAGCAGGGAATTCTCTGCCTGCCTTTCCCCAGTGCTCTGCAAGTTCTCCAGGACAACATAGAATCTGGGGCTCTGTGCTTTCTTTCGTTCTGAACAAGTGTTAGTGTTTTCTGCACAAAAGCGATTCTTGCGAAGCAATGTGAACACTTCTGCTTCCCAGGCACAGAGAAGGTGCTAGCAGGGAATTCTCTGCCTGCCTTTCCCCAGTGCTCTGCAAGCTCTCCAGGGCAACATAAAATCTGGGGCTCTGTGCTTTCTTTCGTTCTGAACAAGTGTTACTGTTTTCTGCACAAAAGCGATTCTGTGAAGCAATGTGAACAGGCACAGAGAAGGTGCTAGCAGGGAATTCTCTGCCTGCCTTTCCCCAGTGCTCTGCAAGCTCTCCAGGGCAACATAAAATCTGGGGCTCTGTGCTTTCTTTCCTTCTGAACAAGTGTTACTGTTTTCTGCACAAAAGCGATTCTGTGAAGCAATGTGAACAGGCACAGAGAAGGTGCTAGCAGGGAATTCTCTGCCTGCCTTTCCCCAGTGCTCTGCAAGCTCTCCAGGACAACATAAAATCTGGGGCTCTGTGCTTTCTTTCCTTCTGAACAACTGTTACTGTTTTCTGCACAAAAGCGATTCTTGCGAAGCAATGTGAACACTTCTGCTTCCCAGGCACAGAGAAGGTGCTAGCAAGGAATTCTCTGCCTGCCTTTCCCCAGTGCTCTGCAAGCTCTCCAGGACAACATAGAATCTGGGGCTCTGTGCTTTCTTTCCTTCTGAACAAGTGTTACTGTTTTCTGCACAAAAGCGATTCTTGCGAAGCAATGTGAACACTTCTGCTTCCCAGGCACAGAGAAGGTGCTATCAGGGAATTCTCTGCCTGCCTTTCCCCAGTGCTCTGCAAGCTCTCCAGGACAACATAAAATCTGGGGCTCTGTGCTTTCTTTCCTTCTGAACAAGTGTTACTGTTTTCTGCACAAAAGCGATTCTTGCGAAGCAATGTGAACACTTCTGCTTCCCAGGCACAGAGAAGGTGCTAGCAAGGAATTCTCTGCCTGCCTTTCCCCAGTGCTCTGCAAGCTCTGCAGGACAACATAAAATCTGGGGCTCTGTGCTTTCTTTCCTTCTGAACAAGTGTTACTGTTTTCTGCACAAAAGCGATTCTGCGAAGCAATGTGAACAGGCACAGAGAAGGTGCTATCAGGGAATTCTCTGCCTGCCTTTCCCCAGTGCTCTGCAAGCTCTCCAGGACAACATAGAATCTGGGGCTCTGTGCTTTCTTTCGTTCTGAACAAGTGTTAGTGTTTTCTGCACAAAAGCGATTCTGCGAAGCAATGTGAACAGGCACAGACAAGGTGCTAGCAGGGAATTCTCTGCCTGCCTTTCCCCAGTGCTCTGCAAGCTCTCCAGGACAACATAAAATCTGGGGCTCTGTGCTTTCTTTCGTTCTGAACAAGTGTTACTGTTTTCTGCACAAAAGCGATTCTGCAAAGCAATGTGAACACTTCTGCTTCCCAGGCACAGAGAAGGTGCTAGCAAGGAATTCTCTGCCTGCCTTTCCCCAGTGCTCTGCAAGCTCTCCAGGACAACAGAGAATCTGGGGCTCTGTGCTTTCTTTCCTTCTGAACAAGTGTTACTGTTTTCTGCACAAAAGCGATTCTTGCGAAGCAATGTGAACACTTCTGCTTCCCAGGCACAGAGAAGGTGCTAGCAGGGAATTCTCTGCCTGCCTTTCCCCAGTGCTCTGCAAGCTCTCCAGGACAACATAGAATCTGGGGCTCTGTGCTTTCTTTCGTTCTGAACAAGTGTTACTGTTTTCTGCACAAAAGCGATTCTGCGAAGCAATGTGAACAGGCACAGAGAAGGTGCTAGCAGGGAATTCTCTGCCTGCCTTTCCCCAGTGCTCTGCAAGCTCTCCAGGACAACATAGAATCTGGGGCTCTGTGCTTTCTTTCCTTCTGAACAAGTGTTAGTGTTTTCTGCACAAAAGCGATTCTTGCGAAGCAATGTGAACACTTCTGCTTCCCAGGCACAGAGAAGGTGCTAGCAGGGAATTCTCTGCCTGCCTTTCCCCAGTGCTCTGCAAGTTCTCCAGGACAACATAGAATCTGGGGCTCTGTGCTTTCTTTCGTTCTGAACAAGTGTTAGTGTTTTCTGCACAAAAGCGATTCTTGCGAAGCAATGTGAACACTTCTGCTTCCCAGGCACAGAGAAGGTGCTATCAGGGAATTCTCTGCCTGCCTTTCCCCAGTGCTCTGCAAGCTCTCCAGGGCAACATAAAATCTGGGGCTCTGTGCTTTCTTTCCTTCTGAACAAGTGTTACTGTTTTCTGCACAAAAGCGATTCTGTGAAGCAATGTGAACAGGCACAGAGAAGGTGCTAGCAGGGAATTCTCTGCCTGCCTTTCCCCAGTGCTCTGCAAGCTCTCCAGGGCAACATAAAATCTGGGGCTCTGTGCTTTCTTTCCTTCTGAACAAGTGTTACTGTTTTCTGCACAAAAGCGATTCTGTGAAGCAATGTGAACAGGCACAGAGAAGGTGCTAGCAGGGAATTCTCTGCCTGCCTTTCCCCAGTGCTCTGCAAGCTCTCCAGGACAACATAAAATCTGGGGCTCTGTGCTTTCTTTCCTTCTGAACAACTGTTACTGTTTTCTGCACAAAAGCGATTCTTGCGAAGCAATGTGAACACTTCTGCTTCCCAGGCACAGAGAAGGTGCTAGCAAGGAATTCTCTGCCTGCCTTTCCCCAGTGCTCTGCAAGCTCTCCAGGACAACATAGAATCTGGGGCTCTGTGCTTTCTTTCGTTCTGAACAAGTGTTACTGTTTTCTGCACAAAAGCGATTCTGCGAAGCAATGTGAACAGGCACAGAGAAGGTGCTATCAGGGAATTCTCTGCCTGCCTTTCCCCAGTGCTCTGCAAGCTCTCCAGGACAACATAGAATCTGGGGCTCTGTGCTTTCTTTCCTTCTGAACAAGTGTTACTGTTTTCTCCACAAAAGCGATTCTGCGAAGCAATGTGAACACTTCTGCTTCCCAGGCACAGAGAAGGTGCTAGCAAGGAATTCTCTGCCTGCCTTTCCCCAGTGCTCTGCAAGCTCTCCAGGACAACATAGAATCTGGGGCTCTGTGCTTTCTTTCGTTCTGAACAAGTGTTAGTGTTTTCTGCACAAAAGCAATTCTGCGAAGCAATGTGAACACTTCTGCTAACCAGGCACAGAGAAGGTGCTAGCAAGGAATTCTCTGCCTGCCTTTCCCCAGTGCTCTGCAAGCTCTCCAGGACAACATAGAATCTGGGGCTCTGTGCTTTCTTTCGTTCTGAACAAGTGTTAGTGTTTTCTACATAAAAGCGATTCTGCGAAGCAATGTGAACAGGCACAGAGAAGGTGCTAGCAGGGAATTCTCTGCCTGCCTTTCCCCAGTGCTCTGCAAGCTCTCCAGGACAACATAGAATCTGGGGCTCTGTGCTTTCTTTCGTTCTGAACAAGTGTTACTGTTTTCTGCACAAAAGCGATTCTTGCGAAGCAATGTGAACAGGCACAGAGAAGGTGCTATCAGGGAATTCTCTGCCTGCCTTTCCCCAGTGCTCTGCATGCTCTCCAGGGCAACATAAAATCTGGGGCTCTGTGCTTTCTTTCCTTCTGAACAAGTGTTAGTGTTTTCTGCACAAAAGCGATTCTTGCGAAGCAATGTGAACACTTCTGCTTCCCAGGCACAGAGAAGGTGCTAGCAGGGAATTCTCTGCCTGCCTTTCCCCAGTGCTCTGCAAGCTCTCCAGGACAACATAGAATCTGGGGCTCTGTGCTTTCTTTCGTTCTGAACAAGTGTTACTGTTTTCTGCACAAAAGCGATTCTGCAAAGCAATGTGAACACTTCTGCTTCCCAGGCACAGAGAAGGTGCTAGCAAGGAATTCTCTGCCTGCCTTTCCCCAGTGCTCTGCAAGCTCTCCAGGACAACATAAAATATGGGGCTCTGTGCTTTCTTTCCTTCTGACCAAGTGTTACTGTTTTCTGCACAAAAGCGATTCTGCGAAGCAATGTGAACAGGCACAGAGAAGGTGCTTTCAGCGAATTCTCTGCCTGCCTTTCCCCAGTGCTCTGCAAGCTCTCCAGGACAACATAAAATCTGGGGCTCTGTGCTTTCTTTCCTTCTGAACAAGTGTTACTGTTTTCTGCACAAAAGCGATTCTTGCGAAGCAATGTGAACACTTCTGCTTCCCAGGCACAGAGAAGGTGCTAGCAGGGAATTCTCTGCCTGCCTTTCCCCAGTGCTCTGCAAGCTCTCCAGGACAACAGCAAATCTGGGGCTCTGTGCTTTCTTTCCTTCTGAACAAGTGTTACTGTTTTCTGCACAAAAGCGATTCTTGCGAAGCAATGTGAACACTTCTGCTTCCCAGGCACAGAGAAGGTGCTAGCAGGGAATTCTCTGCCTGCCTTTCCCCAGTGCTCTGCAAGCTCTCCAGGACAACATAGAATCTGGGGCTCTGTGCTTTCTTTCGTTCTGAACAAGTGTTACTGTTTTCTGCACAAAAGCGATTCTTGCGAAGCAATGTGAACACTTCTGCTTCCCAGGCACAGAGAAGGTGCTAGCAGGGAATTCTCTGCCTGCCTTTCCCCAGTGCTCTGCAAGCTCTCCAGGACAACATAAAATCTGGGGCTCTGTGCTTTCTTTCGTTCTGAACAAGTGTTACTGTTTTCTGCACAAAAGCGATTCTGCGAAGCAATGTGAACAGGCACAGAGAAGGTGCTATCAGGGAATTCTCTGCCTGCCTTTCCCCAGTGCTCTGCAAGCTCTCCAGGACAACATAAAATCTGGGGCTCTGTGCTTTCTTTCCTTCTGAACAAGTGTTACTGTTTTCTGCACAAAAGCGATTCTGCGAAGCAATGTGAACACTTCTGCTTCCCAGGCACAGAGAAGGTGCTAGCAGGGAATTCTCTGCCTGCCTTTCCCCAGTGCTCTGCAAGCTCTCCAGGACAACATGGAATCTGGGGCTCTGTGCTTTCTTTCGTTCTGAACAAGTGTTAGTGTTTTCTGCACAAAAGCGATTCTTGCGAAGCAATGTGAACACTTCTGCTTCCCAGGCACAGAGAAGGTGCTATCAGGGAATTCTCTGCCTGCCTTTCCCCAGTGCTCTGCAAGCTCTCCAGGACAACATAGAATCTGGGGCTCTGTGCTTTCTTTCGTTCTGAACAAGTGTTACTGTTTTCTGCACAAAAGCGATTCTGCGAAGCAATGTGAGCAGGCACAGAGAAGGTGCTAGCAGGGAATTCTCTGCCTGCCTTTCCCCAGTGCTCTGCAAGCTCTCCAGGACAACATAAAATCTGGGGCTCTGTGCTTTCTTTCCTTCTGAACAAGTGTTACTGTTTTCTGCACAAAAGCGATTCTTGCGAAGCAATGTGAACACTTCTGCTTCCCAGGCACAGAGAAGGTGCTAGCAGGGAATTCTCTGCCTGCCTTTCCCCAGTGCCCTGCAAGCTCTCCAGGACAACAGCAAATCTGGGGCTCTGTGCTTTCTTTCGTTCTGCACAAGTGTTAGTGTTTTCTGCACAAAAGCGATTCTTGCGAAGCAATGTGAACACTTCTGCTTCCCAGGCACAGAGAAGGTGCTAGCAAGGAATTCTCTGCCTGCCTTTCCCCAGTGCTCTGCAAGCTCTCCAGGACAACATAGAATCTGGGGCTCTGTGCTTTCTTTCGTTCTGAACAAGTGTTACTGTTTTCTGCACAAAAGCGTTTCTGCGAAATAATGTGAACAGGCACAGAGAAGGTGCTATCAGGGAATTCTCTGCCTGCCTTTCCCCAGTGCTCTGCAAGCTCTCCAGGACAACATAGAATCTGGGGCTCTGTGCTTTCTTTCCTTCTGAACAAGTGTTACTGTTTTCTGCACAAAAGCGATTCTTGCGAAGCAATGTGAACACTTCTGCTTCCCAGGCACAGAGAAGGTGCTATCAGGGAATTCTCTGCCTGCCTTTCCCCAGTGCTCTGCAAGCTCTCCAGGACAACATAAAATCTGGGGCTCTGTGCTTTCTTTCCTTCTGAACAAGTGTTTGTGTTTTCTGCACAAAAGCGATTCTTGCGAAGCAATGTGAACACTTCTGCTTCCCAGGCACAGAGAAGGTGCTAGCAAGGAATTCTCTGCCTGCCTTTCCCCAGTGCTCTGCAAGCTCTCCAGGACAACATAGAATCTGGGGCTCTGTGCTTTCTTTCGTTCTGAACAAGTGTTACTGTTTTCTGCACAAAAGCGATTCTGCGAAGCAATGTGAACACTTCTGCTTCCCAGGCACAGAGAAGGTGCTAGCAGGGAATTCTCTGCCTGCCTTTCCCCAGTGCTCTGCAAGCTCTCCAGGACAACATAAAATCTGGGGCTCTGTGCTTTCTTTCGTTCTGAACAAGTGTTAGTGTTTTCTGCACAAAAGCGATTCTGCGAAGCAATGTGAACACTTCTGCTTCCCAGGCACAGAGAAGGTGCTAGCAAGGAATTCTCTGCCTGCCTTTCCCCAGTGCTCTGCAAGCTCTCCAGGACAACATAGAATCTGGGGCTCTGTGCTTTCTTTCGTTCTGAACAAGTGTTAGTGTTTTCTGCACAAAAGCGATTCTTGCGAAGCAATGTGAGCAGGCACAGAGAAGGTGCTAGCAGGGAATTCTCTGCCTGCCTTTCCCCAGTGCTCTGCAAGCTCTCCAGGACAACATAAAATCTGGGGCTCTGTGCTTTCTTTCCTTCTGAACAAGTGTTACTGTTTTCTGCACAAAAGCGATTCTTGCGAAGCAATGTGAACACTTCTGCTTCCCAGGCACAGAGAAGGTGCTAGCAGGGAATTCTCTGCCTGCCTTTCCCCAGTGCTCTGCAAGCTCTCCAGGACAACATAGAATCTGGGGCTCTGTGCTTTCTTTCCTTCTGAACAAGTGTTACTGTTTTCTGCACAAAAGCGATTCTTGCGAAGCAATGTGAACACTTCTGCTTCCCAGGCACAGAGAAGGTGCTATCAGGGAATTCTCTGCCTGCCTTTCCCCAGTGCTCTGCAAGCTCTCCAGGACAACATAAAATCTGGGGCTCTGTGCTTTCTTTCGTTCTGAACAAGTGTTACTGTTTTCTGCACAAAAGCGATTCTGCGAAGCAATGTGAACAGGCACAGAGAAGGTGCTAGCAGGGAATTCTCTGCCTGCCTTTCCCCAGTGCTCTGCGAGCTCTCGAGGACAACATAAAATCTGGGGCTCTGTGCTTTCTTTCCTTCTGAACAACTGTTACTGTTTTCTGCACAAAAGCGATTCTTGCGAAGCAATGTGAACACTTCTGCTTCCCAGGCACAGAGAAGGTGCTAGCAAGGAATTCTCTGCCTGCCTTTCCCCAGTGCTCTGCAAGCTCTCCAGGACAACATAGAATCTGGGGCTCTGTGCTTTCTTTCCTTCTGAACAAGTGTTACTGTTTTCTGCACAAAAGCGATTCTGCGAAGCAATGTGAACAGGCACAGAGAAGGTGCTAGCAGGGAATTCTCTGCCTGCCTTTCCCCAGTGCTCTGCAAGCTCTCCAGGACAACATAGAATCTGGGGCTCTGTGCTTTCTTTCGTTCTGAACAAGTGTTAGTGTTTTCTGCACAAAAGCGATTCTGCGAAGCAATGTGAACAGGCACAGACAAGGTGCTAGCAGGGAATTCTCTGCCTGCCTTTCCCCAGTGCTCTGCAAGCTCTCCAGGACAACATAAAATCTGGGGCTCTGTGCTTTCTTTTGTTCTGAACAAGTGTTACTGTTTTCTGCACAAAAGCGATTCTGCAAAGCAATGTGAACACTTCTGCTTACCAGGCACAGAGAAGGTGCTAGCAAGGAATTCTCTGCCTGCCTTTCCCCAGTGCTCTGCAAGCTCTCCAGGACAACATAAAACATGGGGCTCTGTGCTTTCTTTCCTTCTGACCAAGTGTTACTGTTTTCTGCACAAAAGCGATTCTGCGAAGCAATGTGAACAGGCACAGAGAAGGTGCTTTCAGCGAATTCTCTGCCTGCCTTTCCCCAGTGCTCTGCAAGCTCTCCAGGACAACATAAAATCTGGGGCTCTGTGCTTTCTTTCCTTCTGAACAAGTGTTACTGTTTTCTGCACAAAAGCGATTCTGCGAAGCAATGGGAACACTTCTGCTAACCAGGCACAGAGAAGGTGCTAGCAAGGAATTCTCTGCCTGCCTTTCCCCAGTGCTCTGCAAGCTCTCCAGGACAACATAGAATTTGGGGCTCTGTGCTTTCTTTCCTTCTGAACAAGTGTTACTGTTTTCTGCACAAAAGCGATTCTTGCGAAGCAATGTGAACACTTCTGCTTCCCAGGCACAGAGAAGGTGCTAGCAGGGAATTCTCTGCCTGCCTTTCCCCAGTGCTCTGCAAGCTCTCCAGGACAACAGAGAATCTGGGGCTCTGTGCTTTCTTTCCTTCTGAACAAGTGTTACTGTTTTCTGCACAAAAGCGATTCTTGCGAAGCAATGTGAACACTTCTGCTTCCCAGGCACAGAGAAGGTGCTAGCAGGGAATTCTCTGCCTGCCTTTCCCCAGTGCTCTGCAAGCTCTCCAGGACAACATAGAATCTGGGGCTCTGTGCTTTCTTTCGTTCTGAACAAGTGTTACTGTTTTCTGCACAAAAGCGATTCTGCGAAGCAATGTGAACAGGCACAGAGAAGGTGCTAGCAGGGAATTCTCTGCCTGCCTTTCCCCAGTGCTCTGCAAGCTCTCCAGGACAACATAGAATCTGGGGCTCTGTGCTTTCTTTCCTTCTGAACAAGTGTTAGTGTTTTCTGCACAAAAGCGATTCTTGCGAAGCAATGTGAACACTTCTGCTTCCCAGGCACAGAGAAGGTGCTAGCAGGGAATTCTCTGCCTGCCTTTCCCCAGTGCTCTGCAAGCTCTCCAGGACAACATAAAATCTGGGGCTCTGTGCTTTCTTTCCTTCTGAACAACTGTTACTGTTTTCTGCACAAAAGCGATTCTTGCGAAGCAATGTGAACACTTCTGCTTCCCAGGCACAGAGAAGGTGCTAGCAGGGAATTCTCTGCCTGCCTTTCCCCAGTGCTCTGCAAGCTCTCCAGGACAACATAAAATCTGGGGCTCTGTGCTTTCTTTCGTTCTGAACAAGTGTTAATGTTTTCTGCACAAAAGCGATTCTTGCGAAGCAATGTGAACACTTCTGCTTCCCAGGCACAGAGAAGGTGCTATCAGGGAATTCTCTGCCTGCCTTTCCCCAGTGCTCTGCAAGCTCTCCAGGACAACATAAAATCTGGGGCTCTGTGCTTTCTTTCCTTCTGAACAAGTGTTACTGTTTTCTGCACAAAAGCGATTCTGCGAAGCAATGTGAACAGGCACAGAGAAGGTGCTAGCAGGGAATTCTCTGCCTGCCTTTCCCCAGTGCTCTGCGAGCTCTCGAGGACAACATAAAATCTGGGGCTCTGTGCTTTCTTTCCTTCTGAACAACTGTTACTGTTTTCTGCACAAAAGCGATTCTTGCGAAGCAATGTGAACACTTCTGCTTCCCAGGCACAGAGAAGGTGCTAGCAAGGAATTCTCTGCCTGCCTTTCCCCAGTGCTCTGCAAGCTCTCCAGGACAACAGCAAATCTGGGGCTCTGTGCTTTCTTTCCTTCTGAACAAGTGTTACTGTTTTCTGCACAAAAGCGATTCTGCGAAGCAATGTGAACAGGCACAGAGAAGGTGCTAGCAGGGAATTCTCTGCCTGCCTTTCCCCAGTGCTCTGCAAGCTCTCCAGGACAACATAGAATCTGGGGCTCTGTGCTTTCTTTCGTTCTGAACAAGTGTTAGTGTTTTCTGCACAAAAGCGATTCTGCGAAGCAATGTGAACAGGCACAGACAAGGTGCTAGCAGGGAATTCTCTGCCTGCCTTTCCCCAGTGCTCTGCAAGCTCTCCAGGACAACATAAAATCTGGGGCTCTGTGCTTTCTTTCGTTCTGAACAAGTGTTACTGTTTTCTGCATAAAAGCGATTCTGCAAAGCAATGTGAACACTTCTGCTTACCAGGCACAGAGAAGGTGCTAGCAAGGAATTCTCTGCCTGCCTTTCCCCAGTGCTCTGCAAGCTCTCCAGGACAACATAAAACATGGGGCTCTGTGCTTTCTTTCCTTCTGACCAAGTGTTACTGTTTTCTGCACAAAAGCGATTCTGCGAAGCAATGTGAACAGGCACAGAGAAGGTGCTTTCAGCGAATTCTCTGCCTGCCTTTCCCCAGTGCTCTGCAAGCTCTCCAGGACAACATAAAATCTGGGGCTCTGTGCTTTCTTTCCTTCTGAACAAGTGTTACTGTTTTCTGCACAAAAGCGATTCTGCGAAGCAATGTGAACACTTCTGCTTCCCAGGCACAGAGAAGGTGCTAGCAAGGAATTCTCTGCCTGCCTTTCCCCAGTGCTCTGCAAGCTCTCCAGGACAACATAGAATCTGGGGCTCTGTGCTTTCTTTCGTTCTGAACAAGTGTTACTGTTTTCTGCACAAAAGCGATTCTTGCGAAGCAATGTGAACACTTCTGCTTCCCAGGCACAGAGAAGGTGCTAGCAGGGAATTCTCTGCCTGCCTTTCCCCAGTGCTCTGCAAGCTCTCCAGGACAACATAAAATCTGGGGCTCTGTGCTTTCTTTCCTTCTGAACAAGTGTTAGTGTTTTCTGCACAAAAGCGATTCTTGCGAAGCAATGTGAACACTTCTGCTTCCCAGGCACAGAGAAGGTGCTATCAGGGAATTCTCTGCCTGCCTTTCCCCAGTGCTCTGCAAGCTCTCCAGGACAACATAGAATCTGGGGCTCTGTGCTTTCTTTCCTTCTGAACAAGTGTTACTGTTTTCTGCACAAAAGCGATTCTGCGAAGCAATGTGAACAGGCACAGAGAAGGTGCTATCAGGGAATTCTCTGCCTGCCTTTCCCCAGTGCTCTGCAAGCTCTCCAGGACAACATAAAATCTGGGGCTCTGTGCTTTCTTTCCTTCTGAACAAGTGTTACTGTTTTCTGCACAAAAGCGATTCTTGCGAAGCAATGGGAACACTTCTGCTTCCCAGGCACAGAGAAGGTGCTAGCAGGGAATTCTCTGCCTGCCTTTCCCCAGTGCTCTGCAAGCTCTCCAGGACAACAGAGAATCTGGGGCTCTGTGCTTTCTTTCGTTCTGAACAAGTGTTACTGTTTTCTGCACAAAAGCGATTCTTGCGAAGCAATGTGAACACTTCTGCTTCCCAGGCACAGAGAAGGTGCTAGCAGGGAATTCTCTGCCTGCCTTTCCCCAGTGCTCTGCAAGCTCTCCAGGGCAACATAAAATCTGGGGCTCTGTGCTTTCTTTCCTTCTGAACAAGTGTTAGTGTTTTCTGCACAAAAGCGATTCTGCGAAGCAGTGTGAACAGGCACAGAGAAGGTGCCAGCAGGGAATTCTCTGCCTGCCTTTCCCCAGTGCTCTGCAAGCTCAGCAGGACAACATAAAATCTGGGGCTCTGTGCTTTCTTTCCTTCTGAACAAGTGTTACTGTTTTCTGCACAAAAGCGATTCTGCGAAGCAATGTGAACACTTCTGCTAACCAGGCACAGAGAAGGTGCTAGCAAGGAATTCTCTGCCTGCCTTTCCCCAGTGCCCTGCAAGCTCTCCAGGACAACATAGAATCTGGGGCTCTGTGCTTTCTTTCCTTCTGAACAAGTGTTACTGTTTTCTGCACAAAAGCGATTCTTGCGAAGCAATGTGAACACTTCTGCTTCCCAGGCACAGAGAAGGTGCTAGCAAGGAATTCTCTGCCTGCCTTTCCCCAGTGCTCTGCAAGCTCTCCAGGACAACATAAAATATGGGGCTCTGTGCTTTCTTTCCTTCTGACCAAGTGTTACTGTTTTCTGCACAAAAGCGATTCTGCGAAGCAATGTGAACAGGCACAGAGAAGGTGCTTTCAGCGAATTCTCTGCCTGCCTTTCCCCAGTGCTCTGCAAGCTCTCCAGGACAACATAAAATCTGGGGCTCTGTGCTTTCTTTCCTTCTGAACAAGTGTTACTGTTTTCTGCACAAAAGCGATTCTTGCGAAGCAATGTGAATACTTCTGCTAACCAGGCACAGAGAAGGTGCTAGCAAGGAATTCTCTGCCTGCCTTTCCCCAGTGCTCTGCAAGCTCTCCAGGACAACATAGAATCTGGGGCTCTGTGCTTTCTTTCGTTCTGAACAAGTGTTACTGTTTTCTGCACAAAAGCGATTCTTGCGAAGCAATGTGAACACTTCTGCTTCCCAGGCACAGAGAAGGTGCTAGCAGGGAATTCTCTGCCTGCCTTTCCCCAGTGCTCTGCAAGCTCTCCAGGACAACATAGAATCTGGGGCTCTGTGCTTTCTTTCGTTCTGAACAAGTGTTACTGTTTTCTGCACAAAAGCGATTCTGCAAAGCAATGTGAACACTTCTGCTTCCCAGGCACAGAGAAGGTGCTAGCAAGGAATTCTCTGCCTGCCTTTCCCCAGTGCTCTGCAAGCTCTCCAGGACAACATAAAATATGGGGCTCTGTGCTTTCTTTCCTTCTGACCAAGTGTTACTGTTTTCTGCACAAAAGCGATTCTGCGAAGCAATGTGAACAGGCACAGAGAAGGTGCTTTCAGCGAATTCTCTGCCTGCCTTTCCCCAGTGCTCTGCAAGCTCTCCAGGACAACATAAAATCTGGGGCTCTGTGCTTTCTTTCCTTCTGAACAAGTGTTACTGTTTTCTGCACAAAAGCTATTCTGCGAAGCAATGTGAACACTTCTGCTAACCAGGCACAGAGAAGGTGCTAGCAAGGAATTCTCTGCCTGCCTTTCCCCAGTGCTCTGCAAGCTCTCCAGGACAACATAAAATCTGGGGCTCTGTGCTTTCTTTCGTTCTGAACAAGTGTTACTGTTTTCTGCACAAAAGCGATTCTTGCGAAGCAATGTGAACACTTCTGCTTCCCAGGCACAGAGAAGGTGCTAGCAGGGAATTCTCTGCCTGCCTTTCCCCAGTGCTCTGCAAGCTCTCCAGGACAACATAGAATCTGGGGCTCTGTGCTTTCTTTCGTTCTGAACAAGTGTTACTGTTTTCTGCACAAAAGCGATTCTGCAAAGCAATGTGAACACTTCTGCTTCCCAGGCACAGAGAAGGTGCTAGCAGGGAATTCTCTGCCTGCCTTTCCCCAGTGCTCTGCAAGCTCTCCAGGACAACATAAAATATGGGGCTCTGTGCTTTCTTTCCTTCTGACCAAGTGTTACTGTTTTCTGCACAAAAGCGATTCTGCGAAGCAATGTGAACAGGCACAGAGAAGGTGCTTTCAGCGAATTCTCTGCCTGCCTTTCCCCAGTGCTCTGCAAGCTCTCCAGGACAACATAAAATCTGGGGCTCTGTGCTTTCTTTCCTTCTGAACAAGTGTTACTGTTTTCTGCACAAAAGCTATTCTGCGAAGCAATGTGAACACTTCTGCTAACCAGGCACAGAGAAGGTGCTAGCAAGGAATTCTCTGCCTGCCTTTCCCCAGTGCTCTGCAAGCTCTCCAGGACAACATAGAATCTGGGGCTCTGTGCTTTCTTTCGTTCTGAACAAGTGTTACTGTTTTCTGCACAAAAGCGATTCTTGCGAAGCAATGTGAACACTTCTGCTTCCCAGGCACAGAGAAGGTGCTAGCAGGGAATTCTCTGCCTGCCTTTCCCCAGTGCTCTGCAAGCTCTCCAGGACAACATAAAATCTGGGGCTCTGTGCTTTCTTTCCTTCTGAACAAGTGTTAGTGTTTTCTGCACAAAAGCGATTCTTGCGAAGCAATGTGAACACTTCTGCTTCCCAGGCACAGAGAAGGTGCTATCAGGGAATTCTCTGCCTGCCTTTCCCCAGTGCTCTGCAAGCTCTCCAGGACAACATAGAATCTGGGGCTCTGTGCTTTCTTTCCTTCTGAACAAGTGTTACTGTTTTCTGCACAAAAGCGATTCTGCGAAGCAATGTGAACAGGCACAGAGAAGGTGCTATCAGGGAATTCTCTGCCTGCCTTTCCCCAGTGCTCTGCAAGCTCTCCAGGACAACATAAAATCTGGGGCTCTGTGCTTTCTTTCCTTCTGAACAAGTGTTACTGTTTTCTGCACAAAAGCGATTCTTGCGAAGCAATGGGAACACTTCTGCTTCCCAGGCACAGAGAAGGTGCTAGCAGGGAATTCTCTGCCTGCCTTTCCCCAGTGCTCTGCAAGCTCTCCAGGACAACAGAGAATCTGGGGCTCTGTGCTTTCTTTCGTTCTGAACAAGTGTTACTGTTTTCTGCACAAAAGCGATTCTTGCGAAGCAATGTGAACACTTCTGCTTCCCAGGCACAGAGAAGGTGCTAGCAGGGAATTCTCTGCCTGCCTTTCCCCAGTGCTCTGCAAGCTCTCCAGGGCAACATAAAATCTGGGGCTCTGTGCTTTCTTTCCTTCTGAACAAGTGTTAGTGTTTTCTGCAAAAAAGCGATTCTGCGAAGCAGTGTGAACAGGCACAGAGAAGGTGCCAGCAGGGAATTCTCTGCCTGCCTTTCCCCAGTGCTCTGCAAGCTCAGCAGGACAACATAAAATCTGGGGCTCTGTGCTTTCTTTCCTTCTGAACAAGTGTTACTGTTTTCTGCACAAAAGCGATTCTGCGAAGCAATGTGAACACTTCTGCTAACCAGGCACAGAGAAGGTGCTAGCAAGGAATTCTCTGCCTGCCTTTCCCCAGTGCCCTGCAAGCTCTCCAGGACAACATAGAATCTGGGGCTCTGTGCTTTCTTTCCTTCTGAACAAGTGTTACTGTTTTCTGCACAAAAGCGATTCTTGCGAAGCAATGTGAACACTTCTGCTTCCCAGGCACAGAGAAGGTGCTAGCAAGGAATTCTCTGCCTGCCTTTCCCCAGTGCTCTGCAAGCTCTCCAGGACAACATAAAATATGGGGCTCTGTGCTTTCTTTCCTTCTGACCAAGTGTTACTGTTTTCTGCACAAAAGCGATTCTGCGAAGCAATGTGAACAGGCACAGAGAAGGTGCTTTCAGCGAATTCTCTGCCTGCCTTTCCCCAGTGCTCTGCAAGCTCTCCAGGACAACATAAAATCTGGGGCTCTGTGCTTTCTTTCCTTCTGAACAAGTGTTACTGTTTTCTGCACAAAAGCGATTCTTGCTAAGCAATGTGAATACTTCTGCTAACCAGGCACAGAGAAGGTGCTAGCAAGGAATTCTCTGCCTGCCTTTCCCCAGTGCTCTGCAAGCTCTCCAGGACAACATAGAATCTGGGGCTCTGTGCTTTCTTTCGTTCTGAACAAGTGTTACTGTTTTCTGCACAAAAGCGATTCTTGCGAAGCAATGTGAACACTTCTGCTTCCCAGGCACAGAGAAGGTGCTAGCAGGGAATTCTCTGCCTGCCTTTCCCCAGTGCTCTGCAAGCTCTCCAGGACAACATAGAATCTGGGGCTCTGTGCTTTCTTTCGTTCTGAACAAGTGTTACTGTTTTCTGCACAAAAGCGATTCTGCAAAGCAATGTGAACACTTCTGCTTCCCAGGCACAGAGAAGGTGCTAGCAAGGAATTCTCTGCCTGCCTTTCCCCAGTGCTCTGCAAGCTCTCCAGGACAACATAAAATATGGGGCTCTGTGCTTTCTTTCCTTCTGACCAAGTGTTACTGTTTTCTGCACAAAAGCGATTCTGCGAAGCAATGTGAACAGGCACAGAGAAGGTGCTTTCAGCGAATTCTCTGCCTGCCTTTCCCCAGTGCTCTGCAAGCTCTCCAGGACAACATAAAATCTGGGGCTCTGTGCTTTCTTTCCTTCTGAACAAGTGTTACTGTTTTCTGCACAAAAGCTATTCTGCGAAGCAATGTGAACACTTCTGCTAACCAGGCACAGAGAAGGTGCTAGCAAGGAATTCTCTGCCTGCCTTTCCCCAGTGCTCTGCAAGCTCTCCAGGACAACATAGAATCTGGGGCTCTGTGCTTTCTTTCGTTCTGAACAAGTGTTACTGTTTTCTGCACAAAAGCGATTCTTGCGAAGCAATGTGAACACTTCTGCTTCCCAGGCACAGAGAAGGTGCTATCAGGGAATTCTCTGCCTGCCTTTCCCCAGTGCTCTGCAAGCTCTCCAGGACAACATAGAATCTGGGGCTCTGTGCTTTCTTTCGTTCTGAACAAGTGTTACTGTTTTCTGCACAAAAGCGATTCTGCGAAGCAATGTGAACAGGCACAGAGAAGGTGCTAGCAGGGAATTCTCTGCCTGCCTTTCCCCAGTGCTCTGCAAGCTCTCCAGGACAACATAGAATCTGGGGCTCTGTGCTTTCTTTCGTTCTGAACAAGTGTTACTGTTTTCTGCACAAAAGCGATTCTTGCGAAGCAATGTGAATAATTCTGCTTCCCAGGCACAGAGAAGGTGCTAGCAGGGAATTCTCTGCCTGCCTTTCCCCAGTGCTCTGCAAGCTCTCCAGGGCAACATAAAATCTGGGGCTCTGTGCTTTCTTTCCTTCTGAACAAGTGTTAGTGTTTTCTGCACAAAAGCGATTCTGCGAAGCAATGTGAACAGGCACAGAGAAGGTGCCAGCAGGGAATTCTCTGCCTGCCTTTCCCCAGTGCTCTGCAAGCTCTCCAGGACAACATAAAATCTGGGGCTCTGTGCTTTCTTTCCTTCTGAACAAGTGTTACTGTTTTCTGCACAAAAGCGATTCTGCGAAGCAATGTGAACACTTCTGCTAACCAGGCACAGAGAAGGTGCTAGCAAGGAATTCTCTGCCTGCCTTTCCCCAGTGCCCTGCAAGCTCTCCAGGACAACATAGAATCTGGGGCTCTGTGCTTTCTTTCCTTCTGAACAAGTGTTACTGTTTTCTGCACAAAAGCGATTCTTGCGAAGCAATGTGAACACTTCTGCTTCCCAGGCACAGAGAAGGTGCTAGCAAGGAATTCTCTGCCTGCCTTTCCCCAGTGCTCTGCAAGCTCTCCAGGACAACATAAAATATGGGGCTCTGTGCTTTCTTTCCTTCTGACCAAGTGTTACTGTTTTCTGCACAAAAGCGATTCTGCGAAGCAATGTGAACAGGCACAGAGAAGGTGCTTTCAGCGAATTCTCTGCCTGCCTTTCCCCAGTGCTCTGCAAGCTCTCCAGGACAACATAAAATCTGGGGCTCTGTGCTTTCTTTCCTTCTGAACAAGTGTTAGTGTTTTCTGCACAAAAGCGATTCTTGCGAAGCAATGTGAACACTTCTGCTAACCAGGCACAGAGAAGGTGCTAGCAAGGAATTCTCTGCCTGCCTTTCCCCAGTGCTCTGCAAGCTCTCCAGGACAACATAGAATCTGGGGCTCTGTGCTTTCTTTCGTTCTGAACAAGTGTTACTGTTTTCTGCACAAAAGCGATTCTTGCGAAGCAATGTGAACACTTCTGCTTCCCAGGCACAGAGAAGGTGCTAGCAGGGAATTCTCTGCCTGCCTTTCCCCAGTGCTCTGCAAGCTCTCCAGGACAACATAGAATCTGGGGCTCTGTGCTTTCTTTCCTTCTGAACAAGTGTTACTGTTTTCTGCACAAAAGCGATTCTGCAAAGCAATGGGAACACTTCTGCTTCCCAGGCACAGAGAAGGTGCTAGCAAGGAATTCTCTGCCTGCCTTTCCCCAGTGCTCTGCAAGCTCTCCAGGACAACATAAAATATGGGGCTCTGTGCTTTCTTTCCTTCTGACCAAGTGTTACTGTTTTCTGCACAAAAGCGATTCTGCGAAGCAATGTGAACAGGCACAGAGAAGGTGCTTTCAGCGAATTCTCTGCCTGCCTTTCCCCAGTGCTCTGCAAGCTCTCCAGGACAACATAAAATCTGGGGCTCTGTGCTTTCTTTCCTTCTGAACAAGTGTTACTGTTTTCTGCACAAAAGCTATTCTGCGAAGCAATGTGAACACTTCTGCTAACCAGGCACAGAGAAGGTGCTAGCAAGGAATTCTCTGCCTGCCTTTCCCCAGTGCTCTGCAAGCTCTCCAGGACAACATAGAATCTGGGGCTCTGTGCTTTCTTTCGTTCTGAACAAGTGTTACTCTTTTCTGCACAAAAGCGATTCTTGCGAAGCAATGTGAACACTTCTGCTTCCCAGGCACAGAGAAGGTGCTAGCAGGGAATTCTCTGCCTGCCTTTCCCCAGTGCTCTGCAAGCTCTCCAGGACAACATAGAATCTGGGGCTCTGTGCTTTCTTTCGTTCTGAACAAGTGTTACTGTTTTCTGCACAAAAGCGATTCTGCGAAGCAATGTGAACAGGCACAGAGAAGGTGCTAGCAGGGAATTCTCTGCCTGCCTTTCCCCAGTGCTCTGCAAGCTCTCCAGGACAACATAGAATCTGGGGCTCTGTGCTTTCTTTCCTTCTGAACAAGTGTTAGTGTTTTCTGCACAAAAGCGATTCTTGCGAAGCAATGTGAACACTTCTGCTTCCCAGGCACAGAGAAGGTGCTAGCAAGGAATTCTCTGCCTGCCTTTCCCCAGTGCTCTGCAAGCTCTCCAGGACAACATAGAATCTGGGGCTCTGTGCTTTCTTTCGTTCTGAACAAGTGTTAGTGTTTTCTGCACAAAAGCGATTCTGCGAAGCAATGTGAACACTTCTGCTTCCCAGGCACAGAGAAGGTGCTAGCAAGGAATTCTCTGCCTGCCTTTCCCCAGTGCTCTTCAAGCTCTCCAGGACAACAGAGAATCTGGGGCTCTGTGCTTTCTTTCGTTCTGAACAAGTTTTAGTGTTTTCTGCACAAAAGCGATTCTGCGAAGCAATGTGAACACTTCTGCTTCCCAGGCACAGAGAAGGTGCTAGCAGGAAATTCTCTGCCTGCCTTTCCCCAGTGCTCTTCAAGCTCTCCAGGACAACAGAGAATCTGGGGCTCTGTGCTTTCTTTCGTTCTGAACAAGTTTTAGTGTTTTCTGCACAAAAGCGATTCTGCGAAGCAATGTGAACACTTCTGCTTCCCAGGCACAGAGAAGGTGCTAGCAGGGAATTCTCTGCCTGCCTTTCCCCAGTGCTCTGCAAGCTCTCCAGGACAACATAGAATCTGGGGCTCTGTGCTTTCTTTCGTTCTGAACAAGTGTTAGTGTTTTCTGCATAAAAGCGATTCTGCGAAGCAATGTGAACAGGCACAGAGAAGGTGCTAGCAGGGAATTCTCTGCCTGCCTTTCCCCAGTGCTCTGCAAGCTCTCCAGGACAACATAAAATCTGGGGCTCTGTGCTTTCTTTCGTTCTGAACAAGTGTTACTGTTTTCTGCACAAAAGCGATTCTTGCGAAGCAATGTGAACACTTCTGCTTCCCAGGCACAGAGAAGGTGCTAGCAAGGAATTCTCTGCCTGCCTTTCCCCAGTGCTCTGCAAGCTCTCCAGGACAACATAGAATCTGGGGCTCTGTGCTTTCTTTCCTTCTGACCAAGTGTTAGTGTTTTCTGCGCAAAAGCGATTCTGCGAAGCAATGTGAACAGGCACAGAGAAGGTGCTAGCAGGGAATTCTCTGCCTGTCTTTCCCCAGTGCTCTGCAAGCTCTCCAGGACAACATAGAATCTGGGGCTCTGTGCTTTCTTTCCTTCTGAACAAGTGTTACTGTTTTCTGCACAAAAGCGATTCTTGCGAAGCAATGTGAACACTTCTGCTTCCCAGGCACAGAGAAGGTGCTAGCAGGGAATTCTCTGGCTGCCTTTCCCCAGTGCTCTGCAAGCTCTCCAGGACAACAGCAAATCTGGGGCTCTGTGCTTTCTTTCGTTCTGAACAAGTGTTACTGTTTTCTGCACAAAAGCGATTCTGCGAAGCAATGTGAACAGGCACAGAGAAGGTGCTAGCAGGGAATTCTCTGCCTGCCTTTCCCCAGTGCTCTGCAAGCTCTCCAGGACAACATAGAATCTGGGGCTCTGTGCTTTCTTTCCTTCTGAACAAGTGTTACTGTTTTCTGCACAAAAGCGATTCTTGCGAAGCAATGTGAACAGGCACAGACAAGGTGCTAGCAGGGAATTCTCTGCCTGCCTTTCCCCAGTGCTCTGCAAGCTCTCCAGGACAACATAAAATCTGGGGCTCTGTGCTTTCTTTCCTTCTGAACAAGTGTTACTGTTTTCTGCACAAAAGCGATTCTTGCGAAGCAATGGGAACACTTCTGCTTCCCAGGCACAGAGAAGGTGCTAGCAGGGAATTCTCTGCCTGCCTTTCCCCAGTGCTCTGCAAGCTCTCCAGGACAACATAGAATCTGGGGCTCTGTGCTTTCTTTCGTTCTGAACAAGTGTTACTGTTTTCTGCACAAAAGCGATTCTTGCGAAGCAATGTGAACACTTCTGCTTCCCAGGCACAGAGAAGGTGCTAGCAGGGAATTCTCTGCCTGCCTTTCCCCAGTGCTCTGCAAGCTCTCCAGGGCAACATAAAATCTGGGGCTCTGTGCTTTCTTTCCTTCTGAACAAGTGTTAGTGTTTTCTGCACAAAAGCGATTCTGCGAAGCAATGTGAACAGGCACAGAGAAGGTGCCAGCAGGGAATTCTCTGCCTGCCTTTCCCCAGTGCTCTGCAAGCTCAGCAGGACAACATAAAATCTGGGGCTCTGTGCTTTCTTTCCTTCTGAACAAGTGTTACTGTTTTCTGCACAAAAGCGATTCTGCGAAGCAATGTGAACACTTCTGCTAACCAGGCACAGAGAAGGTGCTAGCAAGGAATTCTCTGCCTGCCTTTCCCCAGTGCCCTGCAAGCTCTCCAGGACAACATAGAATCTGGGGCTCTGTGCTTTCTTTCCTTCTGAACAAGTGTTACTGTTTTCTGCACAAAAGCGATTCTTGCGAAGCAATGTGAACACTTCTGCTTCCCAGGCACAGAGAAGGTGCTAGCAAGGAATTCTCTGACTGCCTTTCCCCAGTGCTCTGCAAGCTCTCCAGGACAACATAAAATATGGGGCTCTGTGCTTTCTTTCCTTCTGACCAAGTGTTACTGTTTTCTGCACAAAAGCGATTCTGCGAAGCAATGTGAACAGGCACAGAGAAGGTGCTTTCAGCGAATTCTCTGCCTGCCTTTCCCCAGTGCTCTGCAAGCTCTCCAGGACAACATAAAATCTGGGGCTCTGTGCTTTCTTTCCTTCTGAACAAGTGTTACTGTTTTCTGCACAAAAGCTATTCTGCGAAGCAATGTGAACACTTCTGCTAACCAGGCACAGAGAAGGTGCTAGCAAGGAATTCTCTGCCTGCCTTTCCCCAGTGCTCTGCAAGCTCTCCAGGACAACATAAAATCTGGGGCTCTGTGCTTTCTTTCGTTCTGAACAAGTGTTACTGTTTTCTGCACAAAAGCGATTCTTGCGAAGCAATGTGAACACTTCTGCTTCCCAGGCACAGAGAAGGTGCTAGCAGGGAATTCTCTGCCTGCCTTTCCCCAGTGTCTGCAAGCTCTCCAGGACAACATAGAATCTGGGGCTCTGTGCTTTCTTTCGTTCTGAACAAGTGTTACTGTTTTCTGCACAAAAGCGATTCTGCAAAGCAATGTGAACACTTCTGCTTCCCAGGCACAGAGAAGGTGCTAGCAGGGAATTCTCTGCCTGCCTTTCCCCAGTGCTCTGCAAGCTCTCCAGGACAACATAAAATATGGGGCTCTGTGCTTTCTTTCCTTCTGACCAAGTGTTACTGTTTTCTGCACAAAAGCGATTCTGCGAAGCAATGTGAACAGGCACAGAGAAGGTGCTTTCAGCGAATTCTCTGCCTGCCTTTCCCCAGTGCTCTGCAAGCTCTCCAGGACAACATAAAATCTGGGGCTCTGTGCTTTCTTTCCTTCTGAACAAGTGTTACTGTTTTCTGCACAAAAGCTATTCTGCGAAGCAATGTGAACACTTCTGCTAACCAGGCACAGAGAAGGTGCTAGCAAGGAATTCTCTGCCTGCCTTTCCCCAGTGCTCTGCAAGCTCTCCAGGACAACATAGAATCTGGGGCTCTGTGCTTTCTTTCGTTCTGAACAAGTGTTACTGTTTTCTGCACAAAAGCGATTCTTGCGAAGCAATGTGAACACTTCTGCTTCCCAGGCACAGAGAAGGTGCTAGCAGGGAATTCTCTGCCTGCCTTTCCCCAGTGCTCTGCAAGCTCTCCAGGACAACATAAAATCTGGGGCTCTGTGCTTTCTTTCCTTCTGAACAAGTGTTAGTGTTTTCTGCACAAAAGCGATTCTTGCGAAGCAATGTGAACACTTCTGCTTCCCAGGCACAGAGAAGGTGCTATCAGGGAATTCTCTGCCTGCCTTTCCCCAGTGCTCTGCAAGCTCTCCAGGACAACATAGAATCTGGGGCTCTGTGCTTTCTTTCCTTCTGAACAAGTGTTACTGTTTTCTGCACAAAAGCGATTCTGCGAAGCAATGTGAACAGGCACAGAGAAGGTGCTATCAGGGAATTCTCTGCCTGCCTTTCCCCAGTGCTCTGCAAGCTCTCCAGGACAACATAAAATCTGGGGCTCTGTGCTTTCTTTCCTTCTGAACAAGTGTTACTGTTTTCTGCACAAAAGCGATTCTTGCGAAGCAATGGGAACACTTCTGCTTCCCAGGCACAGAGAAGGTGCTAGCAGGGAATTCTCTGCCTGCCTTTCCCCAGTGCTCTGCAAGCTCTCCAGGACAACAGAGAATCTGGGGCTCTGTGCTTTCTTTCGTTCTGAACAAGTGTTACTGTTTTCTGCACAAAAGCGATTCTTGCGAAGCAATGTGAACACTTCTGCTTCCCAGGCACAGAGAAGGTGCTAGCAGGGAATTCTCTGCCTGCCTTTCCCCAGTGCTCTGCAAGCTCTCCAGGGCAACATAAAATCTGGGGCTCTGTGCTTTCTTTCCTTCTGAACAAGTGTTAGTGTTTTCTGCACAAAAGCGATTCTGCGAAGCAGTGTGAACAGGCACAGAGAAGGTGCCAGCAGGGAATTCTCTGCCTGCCTTTCCCCAGTGCTCTGCAAGCTCAGCAGGACAACATAAAATCTGGGGCTCTGTGCTTTCTTTCCTTCTGAACAAGTGTTACTGTTTTCTGCACAAAAGCGATTCTGCGAAGCAATGTGAACACTTCTGCTAACCAGGCACAGAGAAGGTGCTAGCAAGGAATTCTCTGCCTGCCTTTCCCCAGTGCCCTGCAAGCTCTCCAGGACAACATAGAATCTGGGGCTCTGTGCTTTCTTTCCTTCTGAACAAGTGTTACTGTTTTCTGCACAAAAGCGATTCTTGCGAAGCAATGTGAACACTTCTGCTTCCCAGGCACAGAGAAGGTGCTAGCAAGGAATTCTCTGCCTGCCTTTCCCCAGTGCTCTGCAAGCTCTCCAGGACAACATAAAATATGGGGCTCTGTGCTTTCTTTCCTTCTGACCAAGTGTTACTGTTTTCTGCACAAAAGCGATTCTGCGAAGCAATGTGAACAGGCACAGAGAAGGTGCTTTCAGCGAATTCTCTGCCTGCCTTTCCCCAGTGCTCTGCAAGCTCTCCAGGACAACATAAAATCTGGGGCTCTGTGCTTTCTTTCCTTCTGAACAAGTGTTACTGTTTTCTGCACAAAAGCGATTCTTGCGAAGCAATGTGAATACTTCTGCTAACCAGGCACAGAGAAGGTGCTAGCAAGGAATTCTCTGCCTGCCTTTCCCCAGTGCTCTGCAAGCTCTCCAGGACAACATAGAATCTGGGGCTCTGTGCTTTCTTTCGTTCTGAACAAGTGTTACTGTTTTCTGCACAAAAGCGATTCTTGCGAAGCAATGTGAACACTTCTGCTTCCCAGGCACAGAGAAGGTGCTAGCAGGGAATTCTCTGCCTGCCTTTCCCCAGTGCTCTGCAAGCTCTCCAGGACAACATAGAATCTGGGGCTCTGTGCTTTCTTTCGTTCTGAACAAGTGTTACTGTTTTCTGCACAAAAGCGATTCTGCAAAGCAATGTGAACACTTCTGCTTCCCAGGCACAGAGAAGGTGCTAGCAAGGAATTCTCTGCCTGCCTTTCCCCAGTGCTCTGCAAGCTCTCCAGGACAACATAAAATATGGGGCTCTGTGCTTTCTTTCCTTCTGACCAAGTGTTACTGTTTTCTGCACAAAAGCGATTCTGCGAAGCAATGTGAACAGGCACAGAGAAGGTGCTTTCAGCGAATTCTCTGCCTGCCTTTCCCCAGTGCTCTGCAAGCTCTCCAGGACAACATAAAATCTGGGGCTCTGTGCTTTCTTTCCTTCTGAACAAGTGTTACTGTTTTCTGCACAAAAGCTATTCTGCGAAGCAATGTGAACACTTCTGCTAACCAGGCACAGAGAAGGTGCTAGCAAGGAATTCTCTGCCTGCCTTTCCCCAGTGCTCTGCAAGCTCTCCAGGACAACATAAAATCTGGGGCTCTGTGCTTTCTTTCGTTCTGAACAAGTGTTACTGTTTTCTGCACAAAAGCGATTCTTGCGAAGCAATGTGAACACTTCTGCTTCCCAGGCACAGAGAAGGTGCTAGCAGGGAATTCTCTGCCTGCCTTTCCCCAGTGCTCTGCAAGCTCTCCAGGACAACATAGAATCTGGGGCTCTGTGCTTTCTTTCGTTCTGAACAAGTGTTACTGTTTTCTGCACAAAAGCGATTCTGCAAAGCAATGTGAACACTTCTGCTTCCCAGGCACAGAGAAGGTGCTAGCAGGGAATTCTCTGCCTGCCTTTCCCCAGTGCTCTGCAAGCTCTCCAGGACAACATAAAATATGGGGCTCTGTGCTTTCTTTCCTTCTGACCAAGTGTTACTGTTTTCTGCACAAAAGCGATTCTGCGAAGCAATGTGAACAGGCACAGAGAAGGTGCTTTCAGCGAATTCTCTGCCTGCCTTTCCCCAGTGCTCTGCAAGCTCTCCAGGACAACATAAAATCTGGGGCTCTGTGCTTTCTTTCCTTCTGAACAAGTGTTACTGTTTTCTGCACAAAAGCTATTCTGCGAAGCAATGTGAACACTTCTGCTAACCAGGCACAGAGAAGGTGCTAGCAAGGAATTCTCTGCCTGCCTTTCCCCAGTGCTCTGCAAGCTCTCCAGGACAACATAGAATCTGGGGCTCTGTGCTTTCTTTCGTTCTGAACAAGTGTTACTGTTTTCTGCACAAAAGCGATTCTTGCGAAGCAATGTGAACACTTCTGCTTCCCAGGCACAGAGAAGGTGCTAGCAGGGAATTCTCTGCCTGCCTTTCCCCAGTGCTCTGCAAGCTCTCCAGGACAACATAAAATCTGGGGCTCTGTGCTTTCTTTCCTTCTGAACAAGTGTTAGTGTTTTCTGCACAAAAGCGATTCTTGCGAAGCAATGTGAACACTTCTGCTTCCCAGGCACAGAGAAGGTGCTATCAGGGAATTCTCTGCCTGCCTTTCCCCAGTGCTCTGCAAGCTCTCCAGGACAACATAGAATCTGGGGCTCTGTGCTTTCTTTCCTTCTGAACAAGTGTTACTGTTTTCTGCACAAAAGCGATTCTGCGAAGCAATGTGAACAGGCACAGAGAAGGTGCTATCAGGGAATTCTCTGCCTGCCTTTCCCCAGTGCTCTGCAAGCTCTCCAGGACAACATAAAATCTGGGGCTCTGTGCTTTCTTTCCTTCTGAACAAGTGTTAGTGTTTTCTGCACAAAAGCGGTTCTTGCGAAGCAATGGGAACACTTCTGCTTCCCAGGCACAGAGAAGGTGCTAGCAGGGAATTCTCTGCCTGCCTTTCCCCAGTGCTCTGCAAGCTCTCCAGGACAACAGAGAATCTGGGGCTCTGTGCTTTCTTTCGTTCTGAACAAGTGTTACTGTTTTCTGCACAAAAGCGATTCTTGCGAAGCAATGTGAACACTTCTGCTTCCCAGGCACAGAGAAGGTGCTAGCAGGGAATTCTCTGCCTGCCTTTCCCCAGTGCTCTGCAAGCTCTCCAGGGCAACATAAAATCTGGGGCTCTGTGCTTTCTTTCCTTCTGAACAAGTGTTAGTGTTTTCTGCACAAAAGCGATTCTGCGAAGCAGTGTGAACAGGCACAGAGAAGGTGCCAGCAGGGAATTCTCTGCCTGCCTTTCCCCAGTGCTCTGCAAGCTCAGCAGGACAACATAAAATCTGGGGCTCTGTGCTTTCTTTCCTTCTGAACAAGTGTTACTGTTTTCTGCACAAAAGCGATTCTGCGAAGCAATGTGAACACTTCTGCTAACCAGGCACAGAGAAGGTGCTAGCAAGGAATTCTCTGCCTGCCTTTCCCCAGTGCCCTGCAAGCTCTCCAGGACAACATAGAATCTGGGGCTCTGTGCTTTCTTTCCTTCTGAACAAGTGTTACTGTTTTCTGCACAAAAGCGATTCTTGCGAAGCAATGTGAACACTTCTGCTTCCCAGGCACAGAGAAGGTGCTAGCAAGGAATTCTCTGCCTGCCTTTCCCCAGTGCTCTGCAAGCTCTCCAGGACAACATAAAATATGGGGCTCTGTGCTTTCTTTCCTTCTGACCAAGTGTTACTGTTTTCTGCACAAAAGCGATTCTGCGAAGCAATGTGAACAGGCACAGAGAAGGTGCTTTCAGCGAATTCTCTGCCTGCCTTTCCCCAGTGCTCTGCAAGCTCTCCAGGACAACATAAAATCTGGGGCTCTGTGCTTTCTTTCCTTCTGAACAACTGTTACTGTTTTCTGCACAAAAGCGATTCTTGCTAAGCAATGTGAATACTTCTGCTAACCAGGCACAGAGAAGGTGCTAGCAAGGAATTCTCTGCCTGCCTTTCCCCAGTGCTCTGCAAGCTCTCCAGGACAACATAGAATCTGGGGCTCTGTGCTTTCTTTCGTTCTGAACAAGTGTTACTGTTTTCTGCACAAAAGCGATTCTTGCGAAGCAATGTGAACACTTCTGCTTCCCAGGCACAGAGAAGGTGCTAGCAGGGAATTCTCTGCCTGCCTTTCCCCAGTGCTCTGCAAGCTCTCCAGGACAACATAGAATCTGGGGCTCTGTGCTTTCTTTCGTTCTGAACAAGTGTTACTGTTTTCTGCACAAAAGCGATTCTGCAAAGCAATGTGAACACTTCTGCTTCCCAGGCACAGAGAAGGTGCTAGCAAGGAATTCTCTGCCTGCCTTTCCCCAGTGCTCTGCAAGCTCTCCAGGACAACATAAAATATGGGGCTCTGTGCTTTCTTTCCTTCTGACCAAGTGTTACTGTTTTCTGCACAAAAGCGATTCTGCGAAGCAATGTGAACAGGCACAGAGAAGGTGCTTTCAGCGAATTCTCTGCCTGCCTTTCCCCAGTGCTCTGCAAGCTCTCCAGGACAACATAAAATCTGGGGCTCTGTGCTTTCTTTCCTTCTGAACAAGTGTTACTGTTTTCTGCACAAAAGCTATTCTGCGAAGCAATGTGAACACTTCTGCTAACCAGGCACAGAGAAGGTGCTAGCAAGGAATTCTCTGCCTGCCTTTCCCCAGTGCTCTGCAAGCTCTCCAGGACAACATAGAATCTGGGGCTCTGTGCTTTCTTTCGTTCTGAACAAGTGTTACTGTTTTCTGCACAAAAGCGATTCTTGCGAAGCAATGTGAACACTTCTGCTTCCCAGGCACAGAGAAGGTGCTAGCAGGGAATTCTCTGCCTGCCTTTCCCCAGTGCTCTGCAAGCTCTCCAGGACAACATAGAATCTGGGGCTCTGTGCTTTCTTTCGTTCTGAACAAGTGTTACTGTTTTCTGCACAAAAGCGATTCTTGCGAAGCAATGTGAACACTTCTGCTTCCCAGGCACAGAGAAGGTGCTAGCAGGGAATTCTCTGCCTGCCTTTCCCCAGTGCTCTGCAAGCTCTCCAGGGCAACATAAAATCTGGGGCTCTGTGCTTTCTTTCCTTCTGAACAAGTGTTAGTGTTTTCTGCACAAAAGCGATTCTGCGAAGCAATGTGAACAGGCACAGAGAAGGTGCCAGCAGGGAATTCTCTGCCTGCCTTTCCCCAGTGCTCTGCAAGCTCAGCAGGACAACATAAAATCTGGGGCTCTGTGCTTTCTTTCCTTCTGAACAAGTGTTACTGTTTTCTGCACAAAAGCGATTCTGCGAAGCAATGTGAACACTTCTGCTAACCAGGCACAGAGAAGGTGCTAGCAAGGAATTCTCTGCCTGCCTTTCCCCAGTGCCCTGCAAGCTCTCCAGGACAACATAGAATCTGGGGCTCTGTGCTTTCTTTCCTTCTGAACAAGTGTTACTGTTTTCTGCACAAAAGCGATTCTTGCGAAGCAATGTGAACACTTCTGCTTCCCAGGCACAGAGAAGGTGCTAGCAAGGAATTCTCTGACTGCCTTTCCCCAGTGCTCTGCAAGCTCTCCAGGACAACATAAAATATGGGGCTCTGTGCTTTCTTTCCTTCTGACCAAGTGTTACTGTTTTCTGCACAAAAGCGATTCTGCGAAGCAATGTGAACAGGCACAGAGAAGGTGCTTTCAGCGAATTCTCTGCCTGCCTTTCCCCAGTGCTCTGCAAGCTCTCCAGGACAACATAAAATCTGGGGCTCTGTGCTTTCTTTCCTTCTGAACAAGTGTTACTGTTTTCTGCACAAAAGCTATTCTGCGAAGCAATGTGAACACTTCTGCTAACCAGGCACAGAGAAGGTGCTAGCAAGGAATTCTCTGCCTGCCTTTCCCCAGTGCTCTGCAAGCTCTCCAGGACAACATAAAATCTGGGGCTCTGTGCTTTCTTTCGTTCTGAACAAGTGTTACTGTTTTCTGCACAAAAGCGATTCTTGCGAAGCAATGTGAACACTTCTGCTTCCCAGGCACAGAGAAGGTGCTAGCAGGGAATTCTCTGCCTGCCTTTCCCCAGTGTCTGCAAGCTCTCCAGGACAACATAGAATCTGGGGCTCTGTGCTTTCTTTCGTTCTGAACAAGTGTTACTGTTTTCTGCACAAAAGCGATTCTGCAAAGCAATGTGAACACTTCTGCTTCCCAGGCACAGAGAAGGTGCTAGCAGGGAATTCTCTGCCTGCCTTTCCCCAGTGCTCTGCAAGCTCTCCAGGACAACATAAAATATGGGGCTCTGTGCTTTCTTTCCTTCTGACCAAGTGTTACTGTTTTCTGCACAAAAGCGATTCTGCGAAGCAATGTGAACAGGCACAGAGAAGGTGCTTTCAGCGAATTCTCTGCCTGCCTTTCCCCAGTGCTCTGCAAGCTCTCCAGGACAACATAAAATCTGGGGCTCTGTGCTTTCTTTCCTTCTGAACAAGTGTTACTGTTTTCTGCACAAAAGCTATTCTGCGAAGCAATGTGAACACTTCTGCTAACCAGGCACAGAGAAGGTGCTAGCAAGGAATTCTCTGCCTGCCTTTCCCCAGTGCTCTGCAAGCTCTCCAGGACAACATAGAATCTGGGGCTCTGTGCTTTCTTTCGTTCTGAACAAGTGTTACTGTTTTCTGCACAAAAGCGATTCTTGCGAAGCAATGTGAACACTTCTGCTTCCCAGGCACAGAGAAGGTGCTAGCAGGGAATTCTCTGCCTGCCTTTCCCCAGTGCTCTGCAAGCTCTCCAGGACAACATAAAATCTGGGGCTCTGTGCTTTCTTTCCTTCTGAACAAGTGTTAGTGTTTTCTGCACAAAAGCGATTCTTGCGAAGCAATGTGAACACTTCTGCTTCCCAGGCACAGAGAAGGTGCTATCAGGGAATTCTCTGCCTGCCTTTCCCCAGTGCTCTGCAAGCTCTCCAGGACAACATAGAATCTGGGGCTCTGTGCTTTCTTTCCTTCTGAACAAGTGTTACTGTTTTCTGCACAAAAGCGATTCTGCGAAGCAATGTGAACAGGCACAGAGAAGGTGCTATCAGGGAATTCTCTGCCTGCCTTTCCCCAGTGCTCTGCAAGCTCTCCAGGACAACATAAAATCTGGGGCTCTGTGCTTTCTTTCCTTCTGAACAAGTGTTACTGTTTTCTGCACAAAAGCGATTCTTGCGAAGCAATGGGAACACTTCTGCTTCCCAGGCACAGAGAAGGTGCTAGCAGGGAATTCTCTGCCTGCCTTTCCCCAGTGCTCTGCAAGCTCTCCAGGACAACAGAGAATCTGGGGCTCTGTGCTTTCTTTCGTTCTGAACAAGTGTTACTGTTTTCTGCACAAAAGCGATTCTTGCGAAGCAATGTGAACACTTCTGCTTCCCAGGCACAGAGAAGGTGCTAGCAGGGAATTCTCTGCCTGCCTTTCCCCAGTGCTCTGCAAGCTCTCCAGGGCAACATAAAATCTGGGGCTCTGTGCTTTCTTTCCTTCTGAACAAGTGTTAGTGTTTTCTGCACAAAAGCGATTCTGCGAAGCAGTGTGAACAGGCACAGAGAAGGTGCCAGCAGGGAATTCTCTGCCTGCCTTTCCCCAGTGCTCTGCAAGCTCAGCAGGACAACATAAAATCTGGGGCTCTGTGCTTTCTTTCCTTCTGAACAAGTGTTACTGTTTTCTGCACAAAAGCGATTCTGCGAAGCAATGTGAACACTTCTGCTAACCAGGCACAGAGAAGGTGCTAGCAAGGAATTCTCTGCCTGCCTTTCCCCAGTGCCCTGCAAGCTCTCCAGGACAACATAGAATCTGGGGCTCTGTGCTTTCTTTCCTTCTGAACAAGTGTTACTGTTTTCTGCACAAAAGCGATTCTTGCGAAGCAATGTGAACACTTCTGCTTCCCAGGCACAGAGAAGGTGCTAGCAAGGAATTCTCTGCCTGCCTTTCCCCAGTGCTCTGCAAGCTCTCCAGGACAACATAAAATATGGGGCTCTGTGCTTTCTTTCCTTCTGACCAAGTGTTACTGTTTTCTGCACAAAAGCGATTCTGCGAAGCAATGTGAACAGGCACAGAGAAGGTGCTTTCAGCGAATTCTCTGCCTGCCTTTCCCCAGTGCTCTGCAAGCTCTCCAGGACAACATAAAATCTGGGGCTCTGTGCTTTCTTTCCTTCTGAACAAGTGTTACTGTTTTCTGCACAAAAGCGATTCTTGCGAAGCAATGTGAATACTTCTGCTAACCAGGCACAGAGAAGGTGCTAGCAAGGAATTCTCTGCCTGCCTTTCCCCAGTGCTCTGCAAGCTCTCCAGGACAACATAGAATCTGGGGCTCTGTGCTTTCTTTCGTTCTGAACAAGTGTTACTGTTTTCTGCACAAAAGCGATTCTTGCGAAGCAATGTGAACACTTCTGCTTCCCAGGCACAGAGAAGGTGCTAGCAGGGAATTCTCTGCCTGCCTTTCCCCAGTGCTCTGCAAGCTCTCCAGGACAACATAGAATCTGGGGCTCTGTGCTTTCTTTCGTTCTGAACAAGTGTTACTGTTTTCTGCACAAAAGCGATTCTGCAAAGCAATGTGAACACTTCTGCTTCCCAGGCACAGAGAAGGTGCTAGCAAGGAATTCTCTGCCTGCCTTTCCCCAGTGCTCTGCAAGCTCTCCAGGACAACATAAAATATGGGGCTCTGTGCTTTCTTTCCTTCTGACCAAGTGTTACTGTTTTCTGCACAAAAGCGATTCTGCGAAGCAATGTGAACAGGCACAGAGAAGGTGCTTTCAGCGAATTCTCTGCCTGCCTTTCCCCAGTGCTCTGCAAGCTCTCCAGGACAACATAAAATCTGGGGCTCTGTGCTTTCTTTCCTTCTGAACAAGTGTTACTGTTTTCTGCACAAAAGCTATTCTGCGAAGCAATGTGAACACTTCTGCTAACCAGGCACAGAGAAGGTGCTAGCAAGGAATTCTCTGCCTGCCTTTCCCCAGTGCTCTGCAAGCTCTCCAGGACAACATAAAATCTGGGGCTCTGTGCTTTCTTTCGTTCTGAACAAGTGTTACTGTTTTCTGCACAAAAGCGATTCTTGCGAAGCAATGTGAACACTTCTGCTTCCCAGGCACAGAGAAGGTGCTAGCAGGGAATTCTCTGCCTGCCTTTCCCCAGTGCTCTGCAAGCTCTCCAGGACAACATAGAATCTGGGGCTCTGTGCTTTCTTTCGTTCTGAACAAGTGTTACTGTTTTCTGCACAAAAGCGATTCTGCAAAGCAATGTGAACACTTCTGCTTCCCAGGCACAGAGAAGGTGCTAGCAGGGAATTCTCTGCCTGCCTTTCCCCAGTGCTCTGCAAGCTCTCCAGGACAACATAAAATATGGGGCTCTGTGCTTTCTTTCCTTCTGACCAAGTGTTACTGTTTTCTGCACAAAAGCGATTCTGCGAAGCAATGTGAACAGGCACAGAGAAGGTGCTTTCAGCGAATTCTCTGCCTGCCTTTCCCCAGTGCTCTGCAAGCTCTCCAGGACAACATAAAATCTGGGGCTCTGTGCTTTCTTTCCTTCTGAACAAGTGTTACTGTTTTCTGCACAAAAGCTATTCTGCGAAGCAATGTGAACACTTCTGCTAACCAGGCACAGAGAAGGTGCTAGCAAGGAATTCTCTGCCTGCCTTTCCCCAGTGCTCTGCAAGCTCTCCAGGACAACATAGAATCTGGGGCTCTGTGCTTTCTTTCGTTCTGAACAAGTGTTACTGTTTTCTGCACAAAAGCGATTCTTGCGAAGCAATGTGAACACTTCTGCTTCCCAGGCACAGAGAAGGTGCTAGCAGGGAATTCTCTGCCTGCCTTTCCCCAGTGCTCTGCAAGCTCTCCAGGACAACATAAAATCTGGGGCTCTGTGCTTTCTTTCCTTCTGAACAAGTGTTAGTGTTTTCTGCACAAAAGCGATTCTTGCGAAGCAATGTGAACACTTCTGCTTCCCAGGCACAGAGAAGGTGCTATCAGGGAATTCTCTGCCTGCCTTTCCCCAGTGCTCTGCAAGCTCTCCAGGACAACATAGAATCTGGGGCTCTGTGCTTTCTTTCCTTCTGAACAAGTGTTACTGTTTTCTGCACAAAAGCGATTCTGCGAAGCAATGTGAACAGGCACAGAGAAGGTGCTATCAGGGAATTCTCTGCCTGCCTTTCCCCAGTGCTCTGCAAGCTCTCCAGGACAACATAAAATCTGGGGCTCTGTGCTTTCTTTCCTTCTGAACAAGTGTTAGTGTTTTCTGCACAAAAGCGGTTCTTGCGAAGCAATGGGAACACTTCTGCTTCCCAGGCACAGAGAAGGTGCTAGCAGGGAATTCTCTGCCTGCCTTTCCCCAGTGCTCTGCAAGCTCTCCAGGACAACAGAGAATCTGGGGCTCTGTGCTTTCTTTCGTTCTGAACAAGTGTTACTGTTTTCTGCACAAAAGCGATTCTTGCGAAGCAATGTGAACACTTCTGCTTCCCAGGCACAGAGAAGGTGCTAGCAGGGAATTCTCTGCCTGCCTTTCCCCAGTGCTCTGCAAGCTCTCCAGGGCAACATAAAATCTGGGGCTCTGTGCTTTCTTTCCTTCTGAACAAGTGTTAGTGTTTTCTGCACAAAAGCGATTCTGCGAAGCAGTGTGAACAGGCACAGAGAAGGTGCCAGCAGGGAATTCTCTGCCTGCCTTTCCCCAGTGCTCTGCAAGCTCAGCAGGACAACATAAAATCTGGGGCTCTGTGCTTTCTTTCCTTCTGAACAAGTGTTACTGTTTTCTGCACAAAAGCGATTCTGCGAAGCAATGTGAACACTTCTGCTAACCAGGCACAGAGAAGGTGCTAGCAAGGAATTCTCTGCCTGCCTTTCCCCAGTGCCCTGCAAGCTCTCCAGGACAACATAGAATCTGGGGCTCTGTGCTTTCTTTCCTTCTGAACAAGTGTTACTGTTTTCTGCACAAAAGCGATTCTTGCGAAGCAATGTGAACACTTCTGCTTCCCAGGCACAGAGAAGGTGCTAGCAAGGAATTCTCTGCCTGCCTTTCCCCAGTGCTCTGCAAGCTCTCCAGGACAACATAAAATATGGGGCTCTGTGCTTTCTTTCCTTCTGACCAAGTGTTACTGTTTTCTGCACAAAAGCGATTCTGCGAAGCAATGTGAACAGGCACAGAGAAGGTGCTTTCAGCGAATTCTCTGCCTGCCTTTCCCCAGTGCTCTGCAAGCTCTCCAGGACAACATAAAATCTGGGGCTCTGTGCTTTCTTTCCTTCTGAACAAGTGTTACTGTTTTCTGCACAAAAGCGATTCTTGCTAAGCAATGTGAATACTTCTGCTAACCAGGCACAGAGAAGGTGCTAGCAAGGAATTCTCTGCCTGCCTTTCCCCAGTGCTCTGCAAGCTCTCCAGGACAACATAGAATCTGGGGCTCTGTGCTTTCTTTCGTTCTGAACAAGTGTTACTGTTTTCTGCACAAAAGCGATTCTTGCGAAGCAATGTGAACACTTCTGCTTCCCAGGCACAGAGAAGGTGCTAGCAGGGAATTCTCTGCCTGCCTTTCCCCAGTGCTCTGCAAGCTCTCCAGGACAACATAGAATCTGGGGCTCTGTGCTTTCTTTCGTTCTGAACAAGTGTTACTGTTTTCTGCACAAAAGCGATTCTGCAAAGCAATGTGAACACTTCTGCTTCCCAGGCACAGAGAAGGTGCTAGCAAGGAATTCTCTGCCTGCCTTTCCCCAGTGCTCTGCAAGCTCTCCAGGACAACATAAAATATGGGGCTCTGTGCTTTCTTTCCTTCTGACCAAGTGTTACTGTTTTCTGCACAAAAGCGATTCTGCGAAGCAATGTGAACAGGCACAGAGAAGGTGCTTTCAGCGAATTCTCTGCCTGCCTTTCCCCAGTGCTCTGCAAGCTCTCCAGGACAACATAAAATCTGGGGCTCTGTGCTTTCTTTCCTTCTGAACAAGTGTTACTGTTTTCTGCACAAAAGCTATTCTGCGAAGCAATGTGAACACTTCTGCTAACCAGGCACAGAGAAGGTGCTAGCAAGGAATTCTCTGCCTGCCTTTCCCCAGTGCTCTGCAAGCTCTCCAGGACAACATAGAATCTGGGGCTCTGTGCTTTCTTTCGTTCTGAACAAGTGTTACTGTTTTCTGCACAAAAGCGATTCTTGCGAAGCAATGTGAACACTTCTGCTTCCCAGGCACAGAGAAGGTGCTATCAGGGAATTCTCTGCCTGCCTTTCCCCAGTGCTCTGCAAGCTCTCCAGGACAACATAGAATCTGGGGCTCTGTGCTTTCTTTCGTTCTGAACAAGTGTTACTGTTTTCTGCACAAAAGCGATTCTTGCGAAGCAATGTGAACAGGCACAGAGAAGGTGCTAGCAGGGAATTCTCTGCCTGCCTTTCCCCAGTGCTCTGCAAGCTCTCCAGGACAACATAGAATCTGGGGCTCTGTGCTTTCTTTCGTTCTGAACAAGTGTTACTGTTTTCTGCACAAAAGCGATTCTTGCGAAGCAATGTGAATAATTCTGCTTCCCAGGCACAGAGAAGGTGCTAGCAGGGAATTCTCTGCCTGCCTTTCCCCAGTGCTCTGCAAGCTCTCCAGGGCAACATAAAATCTGGGGCTCTGTGCTTTCTTTCCTTCTGAACAAGTGTTAGTGTTTTCTGCACAAAAGCGATTCTGCGAAGCAATGTGAACAGGCACAGAGAAGGTGCCAGCAGGGAATTCTCTGCCTGCCTTTCCCCAGTGCTCTGCAAGCTCTCCAGGACAACATAAAATCTGGGGCTCTGTGCTTTCTTTCCTTCTGAACAAGTGTTACTGTTTTCTGCACAAAAGCGATTCTGCGAAGCAATGTGAACACTTCTGCTAACCAGGCACAGAGAAGGTGCTAGCAAGGAATTCTCTGCCTGCCTTTCCCCAGTGCCCTGCAAGCTCTCCAGGACAACATAGAATCTGGGGCTCTGTGCTTTCTTTCCTTCTGAACAAGTGTTACTGTTTTCTGCACAAAAGCGATTCTTGCGAAGCAATGTGAACACTTCTGCTTCCCAGGCACAGAGAAGGTGCTAGCAAGGAATTCTCTGCCTGCCTTTCCCCAGTGCTCTGCAAGCTCTCCAGGACAACATAAAATATGGGGCTCTGTGCTTTCTTTCCTTCTGACCAAGTGTTACTGTTTTCTGCACAAAAGCGATTCTGCGAAGCAATGTGAACAGGCACAGAGAAGGTGCTTTCAGCGAATTCTCTGCCTGCCTTTCCCCAGTGCTCTGCAAGCTCTCCAGGACAACATAAAATCTGGGGCTCTGTGCTTTCTTTCCTTCTGAACAAGTGTTAGTGTTTTCTGCACAAAAGCGATTCTTGCGAAGCAATGTGAACACTTCTGCTAACCAGGCACAGAGAAGGTGCTAGCAAGGAATTCTCTGCCTGCCTTTCCCCAGTGCTCTGCAAGCTCTCCAGGACAACATAGAATCTGGGGCTCTGTGCTTTCTTTCGTTCTGAACAAGTGTTACTGTTTTCTGCACAAAAGCGATTCTTGCGAAGCAATGTGAACACTTCTGCTTCCCAGGCACAGAGAAGGTGCTAGCAGGGAATTCTCTGCCTGCCTTTCCCCAGTGCTCTGCAAGCTCTCCAGGACAACATAGAATCTGGGGCTCTGTGCTTTCTTTCCTTCTGAACAAGTGTTACTGTTTTCTGCACAAAAGCGATTCTGCAAAGCAATGGGAACACTTCTGCTTCCCAGGCACAGAGAAGGTGCTAGCAAGGAATTCTCTGCCTGCCTTTCCCCAGTGCTCTGCAAGCTCTCCAGGACAACATAAAATATGGGGCTCTGTGCTTTCTTTCCTTCTGACCAAGTGTTACTGTTTTCTGCACAAAAGCGATTCTGCGAAGCAATGTGAACAGGCACAGAGAAGGTGCTTTCAGCGAATTCTCTGCCTGCCTTTCCCCAGTGCTCTGCAAGCTCTCCAGGACAACATAAAATCTGGGGCTCTGTGCTTTCTTTCCTTCTGAACAAGTGTTACTGTTTTCTGCACAAAAGCTATTCTGCGAAGCAATGTGAACACTTCTGCTAACCAGGCACAGAGAAGGTGCTAGCAAGGAATTCTCTGCCTGCCTTTCCCCAGTGCTCTGCAAGCTCTCCAGGACAACATAGAATCTGGGGCTCTGTGCTTTCTTTCGTTCTGAACAAGTGTTACTCTTTTCTGCACAAAAGCGATTCTTGCGAAGCAATGTGAACACTTCTGCTTCCCAGGCACAGAGAAGGTGCTAGCAGGGAATTCTCTGCCTGCCTTTCCCCAGTGCTCTGCAAGCTCTCCAGGACAACATAGAATCTGGGGCTCTGTGCTTTCTTTCGTTCTGAACAAGTGTTACTGTTTTCTGCACAAAAGCGATTCTGCGAAGCAATGTGAACAGGCACAGAGAAGGTGCTAGCAGGGAATTCTCTGCCTGCCTTTCCCCAGTGCTCTGCAAGCTCTCCAGGACAACATAGAATCTGGGGCTCTGTGCTTTCTTTCCTTCTGAACAAGTGTTAGTGTTTTCTGCACAAAAGCGATTCTTGCGAAGCAATGTGAACACTTCTGCTTCCCAGGCACAGAGAAGGTGCTAGCAAGGAATTCTCTGCCTGCCTTTCCCCAGTGCTCTGCAAGCTCTCCAGGACAACATAGAATCTGGGGCTCTGTGCTTTCTTTCGTTCTGAACAAGTGTTAGTGTTTTCTGCACAAAAGCGATTCTGCGAAGCAATGTGAACACTTCTGCTTCCCAGGCACAGAGAAGGTGCTAGCAAGGAATTCTCTGCCTGCCTTTCCCCAGTGCTCTTCAAGCTCTCCAGGACAACAGAGAATCTGGGGCTCTGTGCTTTCTTTCGTTCTGAACAAGTTTTAGTGTTTTCTGCACAAAAGCGATTCTGCGAAGCAATGTGAACACTTCTGCTTCCCAGGCACAGAGAAGGTGCTAGCAGGAAATTCTCTGCCTGCCTTTCCCCAGTGCTCTTCAAGCTCTCCAGGACAACAGAGAATCTGGGGCTCTGTGCTTTCTTTCGTTCTGAACAAGTTTTAGTGTTTTCTGCACAAAAGCGATTCTGCGAAGCAATGTGAACACTTCTGCTTCCCAGGCACAGAGAAGGTGCTAGCAGGAAATTCTCTGCCTGCCTTTCCCCAGTGCTCTGCAAGCTCTCCAGGACAACATAGAATCTGGGGCTCTGTGCTTTCTTTCGTTCTGAACAAGTGTTAGTGTTTTCTGCATAAAAGCGATTCTGCGAAGCAATGTGAACAGGCACAGAGAAGGTGCTAGCAGGGAATTCTCTGCCTGCCTTTCCCCAGTGCTCTGCAAGCTCTCCAGGACAACATAAAATCTGGGGCTCTGTGCTTTCTTTCGTTCTGAACAAGTGTTACTGTTTTCTGCACAAAAGCGATTCTTGCGAAGCAATGTGAACACTTCTGCTTCCCAGGCACAGAGAAGGTGCTAGCAAGGAATTCTCTGCCTGCCTTTCCCCAGTGCTCTGCAAGCTCTCCAGGACAACATAGAATCTGGGGCTCTGTGCTTTCTTTCCTTCTGACCAAGTGTTAGTGTTTTCTGCGCAAAAGCGATTCTGCGAAGCAATGTGAACAGGCACAGAGAAGGTGCTAGCAGGGAATTCTCTGCCTGTCTTTCCCCAGTGCTCTGCAAGCTCTCCAGGACAACATAGAATCTGGGGCTCTGTGCTTTCTTTCCTTCTGAACAAGTGTTACTGTTTTCTGCACAAAAGCGATTCTTGCGAAGCAATGTGAACACTTCTGCTTCCCAGGCACAGAGAAGGTGCTAGCAGGGAATTCTCTGGCTGCCTTTCCCCAGTGCTCTGCAAGCTCTCCAGGACAACATAGAATCTGGGGCTCTGTGCTTTCTTTCGTTCTGAACAAGTGTTAGTGTTTTCTGCACAAAAGCGATTCTGCGAAGCAATGTGAACAGGCACAGAGAAGGTGCTAGCAGGGAATTCTCTGCCTGCCTTTCCCCAGTGCTCTGCAAGCTCTCCAGGACAACATAGAATCTGGGGCTCTGTGCTTTCTTTCCTTCTGAACAAGTGTTACTGTTTTCTGCACAAAAGCGATTCTTGCGAACCAATGTGAACACTTCTGCTTCCCAGGCACAGAGAAGGTGCTATCAGGGAATTCTCTGCCTGCCTTTCCCCAGTGCTCTACAAGCTCTCCAGGACAACATAGAATCTGGGGCTCTGTGCTTTCTTTCCTTCTGAACAAGTGTTACTGTTTTCTGCACAAAAGCGATTCTTGCGAAGCAATGTGAACACTTCTGCTTCCCAGGCACAGAGAAGGTGCTATCAGGGAATTCTCTGCCTGCCTTTCCCCAGTGCTCTGCAAGCTCTCCAGGACAACATAGAATCTGGGGCTCTGTGCTTTCTTTCGTTCTGAACAAGTGTTACTGTTTTCTGCACAAAAGCGATTCTTGCGAAGCAATGTGAACACTTCTGCTTCCCAGGCACAGAGAAGGTGCTAGCAGGGAATTCTCTGCCTGCCTTTCCCCAGTGCTCTGCAAGCTCTCCAGGACAACATAAAATCTGGGGCTCTGTGCTTTCTTTCCTTCTGAACAAGTGTTAGTGTTTTCTGCACAAAAGCGATTCTTGCGAAGCAATGTGAACACTTCTGCTTCCCAGGCACAGAGAAGGTGCTAGCAGGAAATTCTCTGCCTGCCTTTCCCCAGTGCTCTTCAAGCTCTCCAGGACAACAGAGAATCTGGGGCTCTGTGCTTTCTTTCGTTCTGAACAAGTTTTAGTGTTTTCTGCACAAAAGCGATTCTGCGAAGCAATGTGAACACTTCTGCTTCCCAGGCACAGAGAAGGTGCTAGCAGGAAATTCTCTGCCTGCCTTTCCCCAGTGCTCTGCAAGCTCTCCAGGACAACATAGAATCTGGGGCTCTGTGCTTTCTTTCGTTCTGAACAAGTGTTAGTGTTTTCTGCATAAAAGCGATTCTGCGAAGCAATGTGAACAGGCACAGAGAAGGTGCTAGCAGGGAATTCTCTGCCTGCCTTTCCCCAGTGCTCTGCAAGCTCTCCAGGACAACATAAAATCTGGGGCTCTGTGCTTTCTTTCCTTCTGAACAAGTGTTACTGTTTTCTGCACAAAAGCGATTCTTGCGAAGCAATGGGAACACTTCTGCTTCCCAGGCACAGAGAAGGTGCTAGCAAGGAATTCTCTGCCTGCCTTTCCCCAGTGCTCTGCAAGCTCTCCAGGACAACATAGAATCTGGGGCTCTGTGCTTTCTTTCGTTCTGAACAAGTGTTAGTGTTTTCTGCGCAAAAGCGATTCTGCGAAGCAATGTGAACACTTGTGCTAACCAGGCACAGAGAAGGTGCTAGCAAGGAATTCTCTGCCTGCCTTTCCCCAGTGCTCTGCAAGCTCTCCAGGACAACAGAGAATCTGGGGCTCTGTGCTTTCTTTCCTTCTGAACAAGTGTTACTGTTTTCTGCACAAAAGCGATTCTTGCGAAGCAATGTGAACACTTCTGCTTCCCAGGCACAGAGAAGGTGCTAGCAGGGAATTCTCTGCCTGCCTTTCCCCAGTGCTCTGCAAGCTCTCCAGGACAACAGAGAATCTGGGGCTCTGTGCTTTCTTTCCTTCTGAACAAGTGTTACTGTTTTCTGCACAAAAGCGATTCTGCGAAGCAATGTGAACAGGCACAGAGAAGGTGCTAGCAGGGAATTCTCTGCCTGCCTTTCCCCAGTGCTCTGCAAGCTCTCCAGGACAACATAAAATCTGGGGCTCTGTGCTTTCTTTCCTTCTGAACAAGTGTTACTGTTTTCTGCACAAAAGCGATTCTTGCGAAGCAATGGGAACACTTCTGCTTCCCAGGCACAGAGAAGGTGCTAGCAGGGAATTCTCTGCCTGCCTTTCCCCAGTGCTCTGCAAGCTCTCCAGGACAACAGAGAATCTGGGGCTCTGTGCTTTCTTTCGTTCTGAACAAGTGTTACTGTTTTCTGCACAAAAGCGATTCTTGCGAAGCAATGTGAACACTTCTGCTTCCCAGGCACAGAGAAGGTGCTAGCAGGGAATTCTCTGCCTGCCTTTCCCCAGTGCTCTGCAAGCTCTCCAGGGCAACATAAAATCTGGGGCTCTGTGCTTTCTTTCCTTCTGAACAAGTGTTAGTGTTTTCTGCACAAAAGCGATTCTGCGAAGCAATGTGAACAGGCACAGAGAAGGTGCTTTCAGCGAATTCTCTGCCTGCCTTTCCCCAGTGCTCTGCAAGCTCTCCAGGACAACATAAAATCTGGGGCTCTGTGCTTTCTTTCCTTCTGAACAAGTGTTACTGTTTTCTGCACAAAAGCTATTCTGCGAAGCAATGTGAACACTTCTGCTAACCAGGCACAGAGAAGGTGCTAGCAAGGAATTCTCTGCCTGCCTTTCCCCAGTGCTCTGCAAGCTCTCCAGGACAACATAGAATCTGGGGCTCTGTGCTTTCTTTCGTTCTGAACAAGTGTTAGTGTTTTCTGCACAAAAGCGATTCTTGCAAAGCAATGTGAACACTTCTGCTTCCCAGGCACAGAGAAGGTGCTAGCAGGGAATTCTCTGCCTGCCTTTCCCCAGTGCTCTGCAAGCTCTCCAGGACAACATAGAATCTGGGGCTCTGTGCTTTCTTTCGTTCTGAACAAGTGTTACTGTTTTCTGCACAAAAGCGATTCTGCGAAGCAATGTGAACAGGCACAGAGAAGGTGCTAGCAGGGAATTCTCTGCCTGCCTTTCCCCAGTGCTCTGCAAGCTCTCCAGGACAACATAGAATCTGGGGCTCTGTGCTTTCTTTCCTTCTGAACAAGTGTTAGTGTTTTCTGCACAAAAGCGATTCTTGCGAAGCAATGTGAACACTTCTGCTTCCCAGGCACAGAGAAGGTGCTAGCAAGGAATTCTCTGCCTGCCTTTCCCCAGTGCTCTGCAAGCTCTCCAGGACAACATAGAATCTGGGGCTCTGTGCTTTCTTTCGTTCTGAACAAGTGTTAGTGTTTTCTGCACAAAAGCGATTCTGCGAAGCAATGTGAACACTTCTGCTTCCCAGGCACAGAGAAGGTGCTAGCAAGGAATTCTCTGCCTGCCTTTCCCCAGTGCTCTTCAAGCTCTCCAGGACAACAGAGAATCTGGGGCTCTGTGCTTTCTTTCGTTCTGAACAAGTTTTAGTGTTTTCTGCACAAAAGCGATTCTGCGAAGCAATGTGAACACTTCTGCTTCCCAGGCACAGAGAAGGTGCTAGCAGGAAATTCTCTGCCTGCCTTTCCCCAGTGCTCTTCAAGCTCTCCAGGACAACAGAGAATCTGGGGCTCTGTGCTTTCTTTCGTTCTGAACAAGTTTTAGTGTTTTCTGCACAAAAGCGATTCTGCGAAGCAATGTGAACACTTCTGCTTCCCAGGCACAGAGAAGGTGCTAGCAGGGAATTCTCTGCCTGCCTTTCCCCAGTGCTCTGCAAGCTCTCCAGGACAACATAGAATCTGGGGCTCTGTGCTTTCTTTCGTTCTGAACAAGTGTTAGTGTTTTCTGCATAAAAGCGATTCTGCGAAGCAATGTGAACAGGCACAGAGAAGGTGCTAGCAGGGAATTCTCTGCCTGCCTTTCCCCAGTGCTCTGCAAGCTCTCCAGGACAACATAAAATCTGGGGCTCTGTGCTTTCTTTCCTTCTGAACAAGTGTTACTGTTTTCTGCACAAAAGCGATTCTTGCGAAGCAATGTGAACACTTCTGCTTCCCAGGCACAGAGAAGGTGCTAGCAAGGAATTCTCTGCCTGCCTTTCCCCAGTGCTCTGCAAGCTCTCCAGGACAACATAGAATCTGGGGCTCTGTGCTTTCTTTCGTTCTGAACAAGTGTTAGTGTTTTCTGCGCAAAAGCGATTCTGCGAAGCAATGTGAACAGGCACAGAGAAGGTGCTAGCAGGGAATTCTCTGCCTGTCTTTCCCCAGTGCTCTGCAAGCTCTCCAGGACAACATAGAATCTGGGGCTCTGTGCTTTCTTTCCTTCTGAACAAGTGTTACTGTTTTCTGCACAAAAGCGATTCTTGCGAAGCAATGTGAACACTTCTGCTTCCCAGGCACAGAGAAGGTGCTAGCAGGGAATTCTCTGGCTGCCTTTCCCCAGTGCTCTGCAAGCTCTCCAGGACAACATAGAATCTGGGGCTCTGTGCTTTCTTTCGTTCTGAACAAGTGTTAGTGTTTTCTGCACAAAAGCGATTCTGCGAAGCAATGTGAACAGGCACAGAGAAGGTGCTAGCAGGGAATTCTCTGCCTGCCTTTCCCCAGTGCTCTGCAAGCTCTCCAGGACAACATAGAATCTGGGGCTCTGTGCTTTCTTTCCTTCTGAACAAGTGTTACTGTTTTCTGCACAAAAGCGATTCTTGCGAAGCAATGTGAACACTTCTGCTTCCCAGGCACAGAGAAGGTGCTATCAGGGAATTCTCTGCCTGCCTTTCCCCAGTGCTCTACAAGCTCTCCAGGACAACATAGAATCTGGGGCTCTGTGCTTTCTTTCCTTCTGAACAAGTGTTACTGTTTTCTGCACAAAAGCGATTCTTGCGAAGCAATGTGAACACTTCTGCTTCCCAGGCACAGAGAAGGTGCTATCAGGGAATTCTCTGCCTGCCTTTCCCCAGTGCTCTGCAAGCTCTCCAGGACAACATAGAATCTGGGGCTCTGTGCTTTCTTTCGTTCTGAACAAGTGTTACTGTTTTCTGCACAAAAGCGATTCTTGCGAAGCAATGTGAACACTTCTGCTTCCCAGGCACAGAGAAGGTGCTAGCAGGGAATTCTCTGCCTGCCTTTCCCCAGTGCTCTGCAAGCTCTCCAGGACAACATAGAATCTGGGGCTCTGTGCTTTCTTTCCTTCTGAACAAGTGTTACTGTTTTCTGCACAAAAGCGATTCTGCGAAGCAATGTGAACAGGCACAGAGAAGGTGCTAGCAGGGAATTCTCTGCCTGCCTTTCCCCAGTGCTCTGCAAGCTCTCCAGGACAACATAAAATCTGGGGCTCTGTGCTTTCTTTCCTTCTGAACAAGTGTTAGTGTTTTCTGCACAAAAGCGATTCTGCGAAGCAATGTGAACAGGCACAGAGAAGGTGCCAGCAGGGAATTCTCTGCCTGCCTTTCCCCAGTGCTCTGCAAGCTCTCCAGGACAACATAGAATCTGGGGCTCTGTGCTTTCTTTCGTTCTGAACAAGTGTTACTGTTTTCTGCACAAAAGCGATTCTTGCGAAGCAATGTGAACACTTCTGCTTCCCAGGCACAGAGAAGGTGCTAGCAGGGAATTCTCTGCCTGCCTTTCCCCAGTGCTCTGCAAGCTCTCCAGGACAACATAGAATCTGGGGCTCTGTGCTTTCTTTCGTTCTGAACAAGTGTTACTGTTTTCTGCACAAAAGCGATTCTTGCGAAGCAATGTGAACACTTCTGCTTCCCAGGCACAGAGAAGGTGCTAGCAGGGAATTCTCTGCCTGCCTTTCCCCAGTGCTCTGCAAGCTCTCCAGGACAACATAGAATCTGGGGCTCTGTGCTTTCTTTCCTTCTGACCAAGTGTTACTGTTTTCTGCACAAAAGCGATTCTGCGAAGCAATGTGAACAGGCACAGAGAAGGTGCTTTCAGCGAATTCTCTGCCTGCCTTTCCCCAGTGCTCTGCAAGCTCTCCAGGACAACATAAAATCTGGGGCTCTGTGCTTTCTTTCCTTCTGAACAAGTGTTACTGTTTTCTGCACAAAAGCTATTCTGCGAAGCAATGTGAACACTTCTGCTAACCAGGCACAGAGAAGGTGCTAGCAAGGAATTCTCTGCCTGCCTTTCCCCAGTGCTCTGCAAGCTCTCCAGGACAACATAGAATCTGGGGCTCTGTGCTTTCTTTCGTTCTGAACAAGTGTTACTCTTTTCTGCACAAAAGCGATTCTTGCGAAGCAATGTGAACACTTCTGCTTCCCAGGCACAGAGAAGGTGCTAGCAGGGAATTCTCTGCCTGCCTTTCCCCAGTGCTCTGCAAGCTCTCCAGGACAACATAGAATCTGGGGCTCTGTGCTTTCTTTCGTTCTGAACAAGTGTTACTGTTTTCTGCACAAAAGCGATTCTGCGAAGCAATGTGAACAGGCACAGAGAAGGTGCTAGCAGGGAATTCTCTGCCTGCCTTTCCCCAGTGCTCTGCAAGCTCTCCAGGACAACATAGAATCTGGGGCTCTGTGCTTTCTTTCCTTCTGAACAAGTGTTAGTGTTTTCTGCACAAAAGCGATTCTTGCGAAGCAATGTGAACACTTCTGCTTCCCAGGCACAGAGAAGGTGCTAGCAAGGAATTCTCTGCCTGCCTTTCCCCAGTGCTCTGCAAGCTCTCCAGGACAACATAGAATCTGGGGCTCTGTGCTTTCTTTCGTTCTGAACAAGTGTTAGTGTTTTCTGCACAAAAGCGATTCTGCGAAGCAATGTGAACACTTCTGCTTCCCAGGCACAGAGAAGGTGCTAGCAAGGAATTCTCTGCCTGCCTTTCCCCAGTGCTCTTCAAGCTCTCCAGGACAACAGAGAATCTGGGGCTCTGTGCTTTCTTTCGTTCTGAACAAGTTTTAGTGTTTTCTGCACAAAAGCGATTCTGCGAAGCAATGTGAACACTTCTGCTTCCCAGGCACAGAGAAGGTGCTAGCAGGAAATTCTCTGCCTGCCTTTCCCCAGTGCTCTTCAAGCTCTCCAGGACAACAGAGAATCTGGGGCTCTGTGCTTTCTTTCGTTCTGAACAAGTTTTAGTGTTTTCTGCACAAAAGCGATTCTGCGAAGCAATGTGAACACTTCTGCTTCCCAGGCACAGAGAAGGTGCTAGCAGGAAATTCTCTGCCTGCCTTTCCCCAGTGCTCTGCAAGCTCTCCAGGACAACATAGAATCTGGGGCTCTGTGCTTTCTTTCGTTCTGAACAAGTGTTAGTGTTTTCTGCATAAAAGCGATTCTGCGAAGCAATGTGAACAGGCACAGAGAAGGTGCTAGCAGGGAATTCTCTGCCTGCCTTTCCCCAGTGCTCTGCAAGCTCTCCAGGACAACATAAAATCTGGGGCTCTGTGCTTTCTTTCGTTCTGAACAAGTGTTACTGTTTTCTGCACAAAAGCGATTCTTGCGAAGCAATGTGAACACTTCTGCTTCCCAGGCACAGAGAAGGTGCTAGCAAGGAATTCTCTGCCTGCCTTTCCCCAGTGCTCTGCAAGCTCTCCAGGACAACATAGAATCTGGGGCTCTGTGCTTTCTTTCCTTCTGACCAAGTGTTAGTGTTTTCTGCGCAAAAGCGATTCTGCGAAGCAATGTGAACAGGCACAGAGAAGGTGCTAGCAGGGAATTCTCTGCCTGTCTTTCCCCAGTGCTCTGCAAGCTCTCCAGGACAACATAGAATCTGGGGCTCTGTGCTTTCTTTCCTTCTGAACAAGTGTTACTGTTTTCTGCACAAAAGCGATTCTTGCGAAGCAATGTGAACACTTCTGCTTCCCAGGCACAGAGAAGGTGCTAGCAGGGAATTCTCTGGCTGCCTTTCCCCAGTGCTCTGCAAGCTCTCCAGGACAACATAGAATCTGGGGCTCTGTGCTTTCTTTCGTTCTGAACAAGTGTTAGTGTTTTCTGCACAAAAGCGATTCTGCGAAGCAATGTGAACAGGCACAGAGAAGGTGCTAGCAAGGAATTCTCTGCCTGCCTTTCCCCAGTGCTCTGCAAGCTCTCCAGGACAACATAGAATCTGGGGCTCTGTGCTTTCTTTCCTTCTGAACAAGTGTTACTGTTTTCTGCACAAAAGCGATTCTTGCGAAGCAATGTGAACACTTCTGCTTCCCAGGCACAGAGAAGGTGCTATCAGGGAATTCTCTGCCTGCCTTTCCCCAGTGCTCTACAAGCTCTCCAGGACAACATAGAATCTGGGGCTCTGTGCTTTCTTTCCTTCTGAACAAGTGTTACTGTTTTCTGCACAAAAGCGATTCTTGCGAAGCAATGTGAACACTTCTGCTTCCCAGGCACAGAGAAGGTGCTATCAGGGAATTCTCTGCCTGCCTTTCCCCAGTGCTCTGCAAGCTCTCCAGGACAACATAGAATCTGGGGCTCTGTGCTTTCTTTCGTTCTGAACAAGTGTTACTGTTTTCTGCACAAAAGCGATTCTTGCGAAGCAATGTGAACACTTCTGCTTCCCAGGCACAGAGAAGGTGCTAGCAGGGAATTCTCTGCCTGCCTTTCCCCAGTGCTCTGCAAGCTCTCCAGGACAACATAAAATCTGGGGCTCTGTGCTTTCTTTCCTTCTGAACAAGTGTTAGTGTTTTCTGCACAAAAGCGATTCTTGCGAAGCAATGTGAACACTTCTGCTTCCCAGGCACAGAGAAGGTGCTAGCAGGAAATTCTCTGCCTGCCTTTCCCCAGTGCTCTTCAAGCTCTCCAGGACAACAGAGAATCTGGGGCTCTGTGCTTTCTTTCGTTCTGAACAAGTTTTAGTGTTTTCTGCACAAAAGCGATTCTGCGAAGCAATGTGAACACTTCTGCTTCCCAGGCACAGAGAAGGTGCTAGCAGGAAATTCTCTGCCTGCCTTTCCCCAGTGCTCTGCAAGCTCTCCAGGACAACATAGAATCTGGGGCTCTGTGCTTTCTTTCGTTCTGAACAAGTGTTAGTGTTTTCTGCATAAAAGCGATTCTGCGAAGCAATGTGAACAGGCACAGAGAAGGTGCTAGCAGGGAATTCTCTGCCTGCCTTTCCCCAGTGCTCTGCAAGCTCTCCAGGACAACATAAAATCTGGGGCTCTGTGCTTTCTTTCCTTCTGAACAAGTGTTACTGTTTTCTGCACAAAAGCGATTCTTGCGAAGCAATGTGAACACTTCTGCTTCCCAGGCACAGAGAAGGTGCTAGCAAGGAATTCTCTGCCTGCCTTTCCCCAGTGCTCTGCAAGCTCTCCAGGACAACATAGAATCTGGGGCTCTGTGCTTTCTTTCGTTCTGAACAAGTGTTAGTGTTTTCTGCGCAAAAGCGATTCTGCGAAGCAATGTGAACACTTGTGCTAACCAGGCACAGAGAAGGTGCTAGCAAGGAATTCTCTGCCTGCCTTTCCCCAGTGCTCTGCAAGCTCTCCAGGACAACAGAGAATCTGGGGCTCTGTGCTTTCTTTCCTTCTGAACAAGTGTTACTGTTTTCTGCACAAAAGCGATTCTTGCGAAGCAATGTGAACACTTCTGCTTCCCAGGCACAGAGAAGGTGCTAGCAGGGAATTCTCTGCCTGCCTTTCCCCAGTGCTCTGCAAGCTCTCCAGGACAACAGAGAATCTGGGGCTCTGTGCTTTCTTTCCTTCTGAACAAGTGTTACTGTTTTCTGCACAAAAGCGATTCTGCGAAGCAATGTGAACAGGCACAGAGAAGGTGCTAGCAGGGAATTCTCTGCCTGCCTTTCCCCAGTGCTCTGCAAGCTCTCCAGGACAACATAAAATCTGGGGCTCTGTGCTTTCTTTCCTTCTGAACAAGTGTTACTGTTTTCTGCACAAAAGCGATTCTTGCGAAGCAATGGGAACACTTCTGCTTCCCAGGCACAGAGAAGGTGCTAGCAGGGAATTCTCTGCCTGCCTTTCCCCAGTGCTCTGCAAGCTCTCCAGGACAACAGAGAATCTGGGGCTCTGTGCTTTCTTTCGTTCTGAACAAGTGTTACTGTTTTCTGCACAAAAGCGATTCTTGCGAAGCAATGTGAACACTTCTGCTTCCCAGGCACAGAGAAGGTGCTAGCAGGGAATTCTCTGCCTGCCTTTCCCCAGTGCTCTGCAAGCTCTCCAGGGCAACATAAAATCTGGGGCTCTGTGCTTTCTTTCCTTCTGAACAAGTGTTAGTGTTTTCTGCACAAAAGCGATTCTGCGAAGCAATGTGAACAGGCACAGAGAAGGTGCTTTCAGCGAATTCTCTGCCTGCCTTTCCCCAGTGCTCTGCAAGCTCTCCAGGACAACATAAAATCTGGGGCTCTGTGCTTTCTTTCCTTCTGAACAAGTGTTACTGTTTTCTGCACAAAAGCTATTCTGCGAAGCAATGTGAACACTTCTGCTAACCAGGCACAGAGAAGGTGCTAGCAAGGAATTCTCTGCCTGCCTTTCCCCAGTGCTCTGCAAGCTCTCCAGGACAACATAGAATCTGGGGCTCTGTGCTTTCTTTCGTTCTGAACAAGTGTTAGTGTTTTCTGCACAAAAGCGATTCTTGCGAAGCAATGTGAACACTTCTGCTTCCCAGGCACAGAGAAGGTGCTAGCAGGGAATTCTCTGCCTGCCTTTCCCCAGTGCTCTGCAAGCTCTCCAGGACAACATAGAATCTGGGGCTCTGTGCTTTCTTTCGTTCTGAACAAGTGTTACTGTTTTCTGCACAAAAGCGATTCTGCGAAGCAATGTGAACAGGCACAGAGAAGGTGCTAGCAGGGAATTCTCTGCCTGCCTTTCCCCAGTGCTCTGCAAGCTCTCCAGGACAACATAGAATCTGGGGCTCTGTGCTTTCTTTCCTTCTGAACAAGTGTTAGTGTTTTCTGCACAAAAGCGATTCTTGCGAAGCAATGTGAACACTTCTGCTTCCCAGGCACAGAGAAGGTGCTAGCAAGGAATTCTCTGCCTGCCTTTCCCCAGTGCTCTGCAAGCTCTCCAGGACAACATAGAATCTGGGGCTCTGTGCTTTCTTTCGTTCTGAACAAGTGTTAGTGTTTTCTGCACAAAAGCGATTCTGCGAAGCAATGTGAACACTTCTGCTTCCCAGGCACAGAGAAGGTGCTAGCAAGGAATTCTCTGCCTGCCTTTCCCCAGTGCTCTTCAAGCTCTCCAGGACAACAGAGAATCTGGGGCTCTGTGCTTTCTTTCGTTCTGAACAAGTTTTAGTGTTTTCTGCACAAAAGCGATTCTGCGAAGCAATGTGAACACTTCTGCTTCCCAGGCACAGAGAAGGTGCTAGCAGGAAATTCTCTGCCTGCCTTTCCCCAGTGCTCTTCAAGCTCTCCAGGACAACAGAGAATCTGGGGCTCTGTGCTTTCTTTCGTTCTGAACAAGTTTTAGTGTTTTCTGCACAAAAGCGATTCTGCGAAGCAATGTGAACACTTCTGCTTCCCAGGCACAGAGAAGGTGCTAGCAGGGAATTCTCTGCCTGCCTTTCCCCAGTGCTCTGCAAGCTCTCCAGGACAACATAGAATCTGGGGCTCTGTGCTTTCTTTCGTTCTGAACAAGTGTTAGTGTTTTCTGCATAAAAGCGATTCTGCGAAGCAATGTGAACAGGCACAGAGAAGGTGCTAGCAGGGAATTCTCTGCCTGCCTTTCCCCAGTGCTCTGCAAGCTCTCCAGGACAACATAAAATCTGGGGCTCTGTGCTTTCTTTCCTTCTGAACAAGTGTTACTGTTTTCTGCACAAAAGCGATTCTTGCGAAGCAATGTGAACACTTCTGCTTCCCAGGCACAGAGAAGGTGCTAGCAAGGAATTCTCTGCCTGCCTTTCCCCAGTGCTCTGCAAGCTCTCCAGGACAACATAGAATCTGGGGCTCTGTGCTTTCTTTCGTTCTGAACAAGTGTTAGTGTTTTCTGCGCAAAAGCGATTCTGCGAAGCAATGTGAACAGGCACAGAGAAGGTGCTAGCAGGGAATTCTCTGCCTGTCTTTCCCCAGTGCTCTGCAAGCTCTCCAGGACAACATAGAATCTGGGGCTCTGTGCTTTCTTTCCTTCTGAACAAGTGTTACTGTTTTCTGCACAAAAGCGATTCTTGCGAAGCAATGTGAACACTTCTGCTTCCCAGGCACAGAGAAGGTGCTAGCAGGGAATTCTCTGGCTGCCTTTCCCCAGTGCTCTGCAAGCTCTCCAGGACAACATAGAATCTGGGGCTCTGTGCTTTCTTTCGTTCTGAACAAGTGTTACTGTTTTCTGCACAAAAGCGATTCTGCGAAGCAATGTGAACAGGCACAGAGAAGGTGCTAGCAGGGAATTCTCTGCCTGCCTTTCCCCAGTGCTCTGCAAGCTCTCCAGGACAACATAGAATCTGGGGCTCTGTGCTTTCTTTCCTTCTGAACAAGTGTTACTGTTTTCTGCACAAAAGCGATTCTTGCGAAGCAATGTGAACACTTCTGCTTCCCAGGCACAGAGAAGGTGCTATCAGGGAATTCTCTGCCTGCCTTTCCCCAGTGCTCTACAAGCTCTCCAGGACAACATAGAATCTGGGGCTCTGTGCTTTCTTTCCTTCTGAACAAGTGTTACTGTTTTCTGCACAAAAGCGATTCTTGCGAAGCAATGTGAACACTTCTGCTTCCCAGGCACAGAGAAGGTGCTATCAGGGAATTCTCTGCCTGCCTTTCCCCAGTGCTCTGCAAGCTCTCCAGGACAACATAGAATCTGGGGCTCTGTGCTTTCTTTCGTTCTGAACAAGTGTTACTGTTTTCTGCACAAAAGCGATTCTTGCGAAGCAATGTGAACACTTCTGCTTCCCAGGCACAGAGAAGGTGCTAGCAGGGAATTCTCTGCCTGCCTTTCCCCAGTGCTCTGCAAGCTCTCCAGGACAACATAAAATCTGGGGCTCTGTGCTTTCTTTCCTTCTGAACAAGTGTTAGTGTTTTCTGCACAAAAGCGATTCTTGCGAAGCAATGTGAACACTTCTGCTTCCCAGGCACAGAGAAGGTGCTAGCAGGGAATTCTCTGCCTGCCTTTCCCCAGTGCTCTGCAAGCTCTCCAGGACAACATAGAATCTGGGGCTCTGTGCTTTCTTTCCTTCTGAACAAGTGTTACTGTTTTCTGCACAAAAGCGATTCTGCGAAGCAATGTGAACAGGCACAGAGAAGGTGCTAGCAGGGAATTCTCTGCCTGCCTTTCCCCAGTGCTCTGCAAGCTCTCCAGGACAACATAAAATCTGGGGCTCTGTGCTTTCTTTCCTTCTGAACAAGTGTTACTGTTTTCTGCACAAAAGCGATTCTGCGAAGCAATGTGAACAGGCACAGAGAAGGTGCCAGCAGGGAATTCTCTGCCTGCCTTTCCCCAGTGCTCTGCAAGCTCAGCAGGACAACAGCAAATCTGGGGCTCTGTGCTTTCTTTCCTTCTGAACAAGTGTTACTGTTTTCTGCACAAAAGCGATTCTGCGAAGCAATGTGAACACTTGTGCTAACCAGGCACAGAGAAGGTGCTAGCAAGGAATTCTCTGCCTGCCTTTCCCCAGTGCCCTGCAAGCTCTCCAGGACAACATAGAATCTGGGGCTCTGTGCTTTCTTTCCTTCTGAACAAGTGTTAGTGTTTTCTGCACAAAAGCGATTCTTGCGAAGCAATGTGAACACTTCTGCTTCCCAGGCACAGAGAAGGTGCTAGCAGGGAATTCTCTGCCTGCCTTTCCCCAGTGCTCTGCAAGCTCTCCAGGACAACAGAGAATCTGGGGCTCTGTGCTTTCTTTCCTTCTGAACAAGTGTTACTGTTTTCTGCACAAAAGCGATTCTGCGAAGCAATGTGAACAGGCACAGAGAAGGTGCTAGCAGGGAATTCTCTGCCTGCCTTTCCCCAGTGCTCTGCAAGCTCTCCAGGACAACATAAAATCTGGGGCTCTGTGCTTTCTTTCCTTCTGAACAAGTGTTACTGTTTTCTGCACAAAAGCGATTCTTGCGAAGCAATGGGAACACTTCTGCTTCCCAGGCACAGAGAAGGTGCTAGCAGGGAATTCTCTGCCTGCCTTTCCCCAGTGCTCTGCAAGCTCTCCAGGACAACAGAGAATCTGGGGCTCTGTGCTTTCTTTCGTTCTGAACAAGTGTTACTGTTTTCTGCACAAAAGCGATTCTTGCGAAGCAATGTGAACACTTCTGCTTCCCAGGCACAGAGAAGGTGCTAGCAGGGAATTCTCTGCCTGCCTTTCCCCAGTGCTCTGCAAGCTCTCCAGGGCAACATAAAATCTGGGGCTCTGTGCTTTCTTTCCTTCTGAACAAGTGTTAGTGTTTTCTGCACAAAAGCGATTCTGCGAAGCAATGTGAACAGGCACAGAGAAGGTGCCAGCAGGGAATTCTCTGCCTGCCTTTCCCCAGTGCTCTGCAAGCTCAGCAGGACAACATAAAATCTGGGGCTCTGTGCTTTCTTTCCTTCTGAACAAGTGTTACTGTTTTCTGCACAAAAGCGATTCTGCGAAGCAATGTGAACACTTGTGCTAACCAGGCACAGAGAAGGTGCTAGCAAGGAATTCTCTGCCTGCCTTTCCCCAGTGCCCTGCAAGCTCTCCAGGACAACATAGAATCTGGGGCTCTGTGCTTTCTTTCCTTCTGAACAAGTGTTACTGTTTTCTGCACAAAAGCGATTCTTGCGAAGCAATGTGAACACTTCTGCTTCCCAGGCACAGAGAAGGTGCTAGCAGGGAATTCTCTGCCTGCCTTTCCCCAGTGCTCTGCAAGCTCTCCAGGACAACAGAGAATCTGGGGCTCTGTGCTTTCTTTCCTTCTGAACAAGTGTTAGTGTTTTCTGCACAAAAGCGATTCTGCGAAGCAATGTGAACAGGCACAGAGAAGGTGCCAGCAGGGAATTCTCTGACTGCCTTTCCCCAGTGCTCTGCAAGCTCAGCAGGACAACATAAAATCTGGGGCTCTGTGCTTTCTTTCCTTCTGAACAAGTGTTACTGTTTTCTGCACAAAAGCGATTCTTGCGAAGCAATGTGAACACTTGTGCTAACCAGGCACAGAGAAGGTGCTAGCAAGGAATTCTCTGCCTGCCTTTCCCCAGTGCCCTGCAAGCTCTCCAGGACAACATAGAATCTGGGGCTCTGTGCTTTCTTTCCTTCTGAACAAGTGTTACTGTTTTCTGCACAAAAGCGATTCTTGCGAAGCAATGTGAACACTTCTGCTTCCCAGGCACAGAGAAGGTGCTAGCAGGGAATTCTCTGCCTGCCTTTCCCCAGTGCTCTGCAAGCTCTCCAGGACAACAGAGAATCTGGGGCTCTGTGCTTTCTTTCCTTCTGAACAAGTGTTACTGTTTTCTGCACAAAAGCGATTCTGCGAAGCAATGTGAACAGGCACAGAGAAGGTGCTAGCAGGGAATTCTCTGCCTGCCTTTCCCCAGTGCTCTGCAAGCTCTCCAGGACAACATAAAATCTGGGGCTCTGTGCTTTCTTTCCTTCTGAACAAGTGTTACTGTTTTCTGCACAAAAGCGATTCTTGCGAAGCAATGGGAACACTTCTGCTTCCCAGGCACAGAGAAGGTGCTAGCAGGGAATTCTCTGCCTGCCTTTCCCCAGTGCTCTGCAAGCTCTCCAGGACAACAGCAAATCTGGGGCTCTGTGCTTTCTTTCGTTCTGAACAAGTGTTACTGTTTTCTGCACAAAAGCGATTCTTGCGAAGCAATGTGAACACTTCTGCTTCCCAGGCACAGAGAAGGTGCTAGCAGGGAATTCTCTGCCTGCCTTTCCCCAGTGCTCTGCAAGCTCTCCAGGGCAACATAAAATCTGGGGCTCTGTGCTTTCTTTCGTTCTGAACAAGTGTTAGTGTTTTCTGCACAAAAGCGATTCTGCGAAGCAATGTGAACAGGCACAGAGAAGGTGCCAGCAGGGAATTCTCTGCCTGCCTTTCCCCAGTGCTCTGCAAGCTCAGCAGGACAACATAAAATCTGGGGCTCTGTGCTTTCTTTCCTTCTGAACAAGTGTTACTGTTTTCTGCACAAAAGCGATTCTGCGAAGCAATGTGAACACTTCTGCTAACCAGGCACAGAGAAGGTGCTAGCAAGGAATTCTCTGCCTGCCTTTCCCCAGTGCCCTGCAAGCTCTCCAGGACAACATAGAATCTGGGGCTCTGTGCTTTCTTTCCTTCTGAACAAGTGTTACTGTTTTCTGCACAAAAGCGATTCTTGCGAAGCAATGTGAACACTTCTGCTTCCCAGGCACAGAGAAGGTGCTAGCAGGGAATTCTCTGCCTGCCTTTCCCCAGTGCTCTGCAAGCTCTCCAGGACAACAGAGAATCTGGGGCTCTGTGCTTTCTTTCCTTCTGAACAAGTGTTAGTGTTTTCTGCACAAAAGCGATTCTGCGAAGCAATGTGAACAGGCACAGAGAAGGTGCTAGCAGGGAATTCTCTGCCTGCCTTTCCCCAGTGCTCTGCAAGCTCTCCAGGACAACATAGAATCTGGGGCTCTGTGCTTTCTTTCGTTCTGAACAAGTGTTAGTGTTTTCTGCACAAAAGCGATTCTGCGAAGCAATGTGAACACTTCTGCTTCCCAGGCACAGAGAAGGTGCTAGCAAGGAATTCTCTGCCTGCCTTTCCCCAGTGCTCTTCAAGCTCTCCAGGACAACAGAGAATCTGGGGCTCTGTGCTTTCTTTCGTTCTGAACAAGTTTTAGTGTTTTCTGCACAAAAGCGATTCTGCGAAGCAATGTGAACACTTCTGCTTCCCAGGCACAGAGAAGGTGCTAGCAGGGAATTCTCTGCCTGCCTTTCCCCAGTGCTCTGCAAGCTCTCCAGGACAACATAGAATCTGGGGCTCTGTGCTTTCTTTCGTTCTGAACAAGTGTTACTGTTTTCTGCACAAAAGCGATTCTTGCGAAGCAATGTGAACACTTCTGCTAACCAGGCACAAAGAAGGTGCTAGCAGGGAATTCTCTGCCTGCCTTTCCCCAGTGCTCTGCAAGCTCTCCAGGACAACATAAAATCTGGGGCTCTGTGCTTTCTTTCCTTCTGAACAAGTGTTAGTGTTTTCTGCACAAAAGCGATTCTTGCGAAGCAATGGGAACACTTCTGCTTCCCAGGCACAGAGAAGGTGCTAGCAGGGAATTCTCTGCCTGCCTTTCCCCAGTGCTCTGCAAGCTCTCCAGGACAACATAGAATCTGGGGCTCTGTGCTTTCTTTCCTTCTGAACAAGTGTTAGTGTTTTCTGCACAAAAGCGATTCTGCGAAGCAATGTGAACAGGCACAGAGAAGGTGCTAGCAGGGAATTCTCTGCCTGCCTTTCCCCAGTGCTCTGCAAGCTCTCCAGGACAACATAAAATCTGGGGCTCTGTGCTTTCTTTCCTTCTGAACAAGTGTTACTGTTTTCTGCACAAAAGCGATTCTGCGAAGCAATGTGAACAGGCACAGAGAAGGTGCTAGCAGGGAATTCTCTGCCTGCCTTTCCCCAGTGCTCTGCAAGCTCTCCAGGACAACAGCAAATCTGGGGCTCTGTGCTTTCTTTCCTTCTGAACAAGTGTTACTGTTTTCTGCACAAAAGCGATTCTTGCGAAGCAATGGGAACACTTCTGCTTCCCAGGCACAGAGAAGGTGCTAGCAGGGAATTCTCTGCCTGCCTTTCCCCAGTGCTCTGCAAGCTCTCCAGGACAACAGAGAATCTGGGGCTCTGTGCTTTCTTTCGTTCTGAACAAGTGTTACTGTTTTCTGCACAAAAGCGATTCTTGCGAAGCAATGTGAACACTTCTGCTTCCCAGGCACAGAGAAGGTGCTAGCAGGGAATTCTCTGCCTGCCTTTCCCCAGTGCTCTGCAAGCTCTCCAGGGCAACATAAAATCTGGGGCTCTGTGCTTTCTTTCCTTCTGAACAAGTGTTAGTGTTTTCTGCACAAAAGCGATTCTGCGAAGCAATGTGAACAGGCACAGAGAAGGTGCCAGCAGGGAATTCTCTGCCTGCCTTTCCCCAGTGCTCTGCAAGCTCAGCAGGACAACATAAAATCTGGGGCTCTGTGCTTTCTTTCCTTCTGAACAAGTGTTACTGTTTTCTGCACAAAAGCGATTCTGCGAAGCAATGTGAACACTTGTGCTAACCAGGCACAGAGAAGGTGCTAGCAAGGAATTCTCTGCCTGCCTTTCCCCAGTGCCCTGCAAGCTCTCCAGGACAACATAGAATCTGGGGCTCTGTGCTTTCTTTCCTTCTGAACAAGTGTTACTGTTTTCTGCACAAAAGCGATTCTTGCGAAGCAATGTGAACACTTCTGCTTCCCAGGCACAGAGAAGGTGCTAGCAGGGAATTCTCTGCCTGCCTTTCCCCAGTGCTCTGCAAGCTCTCCAGGACAACAGAGAATCTGGGGCTCTGTGCTTTCTTTCCTTCTGAACAAGTGTTACTGTTTTCTGCACAAAAGCGATTCTGCGAAGCAATGTGAACAGGCACAGAGAAGGTGCTAGCAGGGAATTCTCTGCCTGCCTTTCCCCAGTGCTCTGCAAGCTCTCCAGGACAACATAAAATCTGGGGCTCTGTGCTTTCTTTCCTTCTGAACAAGTGTTACTGTTTTCTGCACAAAAGCGATTCTTGCGAAGCAATGGGAACACTTCTGCTTCCCAGGCACAGAGAAGGTGCTAGCAGGGAATTCTCTGCCTGCCTTTCCCCAGTGCTCTGCAAGCTCTCCAGGACAACAGAGAATCTGGGGCTCTGTGCTTTCTTTCGTTCTGAACAAGTGTTACTGTTTTCTGCACAAAAGCGATTCTTGCGAAGCAATGTGAACACTTCTGCTTCCCAGGCACAGAGAAGGTGCTAGCAGGGAATTCTCTGCCTGCCTTTCCCCAGTGCTCTGCAAGCTCTCCAGGGCAACATAAAATCTGGGGCTCTGTGCTTTCTTTCCTTCTGAACAAGTGTTAGTGTTTTCTGCACAAAAGCGATTCTGCGAAGCAATGTGAACAGGCACAGAGAAGGTGCCAGCAGGGAATTCTCTGCCTGCCTTTCCCCAGTGCTCTGCAAGCTCAGCAGGACAACATAAAATCTGGGGCTCTGTGCTTTCTTTCCTTCTGAACAAGTGTTACTGTTTTCTGCACAAAAGCGATTCTGCGAAGCAATGTGAACACTTCTGCTAACCAGGCACAGAGAAGGTGCTAGCAAGGAATTCTCTGCCTGCCTTTCCCCAGTGCCCTGCAAGCTCTCCAGGACAACATAGAATCTGGGGCTCTGTGCTTTCTTTCCTTCTGAACAAGTGTTACTGTTTTCTGCACAAAAGCGATTCTTGCGAAGCAATGTGAACACTTCTGCTTCCCAGGCACAGAGAAGGTGCTAGCAGGGAATTCTCTGCCTGCCTTTCCCCAGTGCTCTGCAAGCTCTCCAGGACAACATAGAATCTGGGGCTCTGTGCTTTCTTTCCTTCTGAACAAGTGTTAGTGTTTTCTGCACAAAAGCGATTCTGCGAAGCAATGTGAACAGGCACAGAGAAGGTGCCAGCAGGGAATTCTCTGCCTGCCTTTCCCCAGTGCTCTGCAAGCTCTCCAGGACAACATAAAATCTGGGGCTCTGTGCTTTCTTTCCTTCTGAACAAGTGTTACTGTTTTCTGCACAAAAGCGATTCTTGCGAAGCAATGGGAACACTTCTGCTTCCCAGGCACAGAGAAGGTGCTAGCAGGGAATTCTCTGCCTGCCTTTCCCCAGTGCTCTGCAAGCTCTCCAGGACAACAGAGAATCTGGGGCTCTGTGCTTTCTTTCGTTCTGAACAAGTGTTACTGTTTTCTGCACAAAAGCGATTCTTGCGAAGCAATGTGAACACTTCTGCTTCCCAGGCACAGAGAAGGTGCTAGCAGGGAATTCTCTGCCTGCCTTTCCCCAGTGCTCTGCAAGCTCTCCAGGGCAACATAAAATCTGGGGCTCTGTGCTTTCTTTCCTTCTGAACAAGTGTTAGTGTTTTCTGCACAAAAGCGATTCTGCGAAGCAATGTGAACAGGCACAGAGAAGGTGCCAGCAGGGAATTCTCTGCCTGCCTTTCCCCAGTGCTCTGCAAGCTCAGCAGGACAACATAAAATCTGGGGCTCTGTGCTTTCTTTCCTTCTGAACAAGTGTTACTGTTTTCTGCACAAAAGCGATTCTGCGAAGCAATGTGAACACTTCTGCTAACCAGGCACAGAGAAGGTGCTAGCAAGGAATTCTCTGCCTGCCTTTCCCCAGTGCCCTGCAAGCTCTCCAGGACAACATAGAATCTGGGGCTCTGTGCTTTCTTTCCTTCTGAACAAGTGTTACTGTTTTCTGCACAAAAGCGATTCTTGCGAAGCAATGTGAACACTTCTGCTTCCCAGGCACAGAGAAGGTGCTAGCAGGGAATTCTCTGCCTGCCTTTCCCCAGTGCTCTGCAAGCTCTCCAGGACAACATAAAATCTGGGGCTCTGTGCTTTCTTTCCTTCTGAACAAGTGTTAGTGTTTTCTGCACAAAAGCGATTCTTGCGAAGCAATGTGAACACTTCTGCTTCCCAGGCACAGAGAAGGTGCTAGCAGGGAATTCTCTGCCTGCCTTTCCCCAGTGCTCTGCAAGCTCTCCAGGACAACAGAGAATCTGGGGCTCTGTGCTTTCTTTCCTTCTGAACAAGTGTTAGTGTTTTCTGCACAAAAGCGATTCTGCGAAGCAATGTGAACAGGCACAGAGAAGGTGCTAGCAGGGAATTCTCTGCCTGCCTTTCCCCAGTGCTCTGCAAGCTCTCCAGGACAACATAGAATCTGGGGCTCTGTGCTTTCTTTCGTTCTGAACAAGTGTTAGTGTTTTCTGCACAAAAGCGATTCTGCGAAGCAATGTGAACACTTCTGCTTCCCAGGCACAGAGAAGGTGCTAGCAAGGAATTCTCTGCCTGCCTTTCCCCAGTGCTCTTCAAGCTCTCCAGGACAACAGAGAATCTGGGGCTCTGTGCTTTCTTTCGTTCTGAACAAGTTTTAGTGTTTTCTGCACAAAAGCGATTCTGCGAAGCAATGTGAACACTTCTGCTTCCCAGGCACAGAGAAGGTGCTAGCAGGAAATTCTCTGCCTGCCTTTCCCCAGTGCTCTGCAAGCTCTCCAGGACAACATAGAATCTGGGGCTCTGTGCTTTCTTTCCTTCTGAACAAGTGTTAGTGTTTTCTGCATAAAAGCGATTCTGCGAAGCAATGTGAACAGGCACAGAGAAGGTGCTAGCAGGGAATTCTCTGCCTGCCTTTCCCCAGTGCTCTGCAAGCTCTCCAGGACAACATAAAATCTGGGGCTCTGTGCTTTCTTTCCTTCTGAACAAGTGTTACTGTTTTCTGCACAAAAGCGATTCTTGCGAAGCAATGTGAACACTTCTGCTTCCCAGGCACAGAGAAGGTGCTAGCAAGGAATTCTCTGCCTGCCTTTCCCCAGTGCTCTGCAAGCTCTCCAGGACAACATAGAATCTGGGGCTCTGTGCTTTCTTTCCTTCTGAACAAGTGTTAGTGTTTTCTGCACAAAAGCGATTCTGCGAAGCAATGTGAACAGGCACAGAGAAGGTGCCAGCAGGGAATTCTCTGCCTGCCTTTCCCCAGTGCTCTGCAAGCTCTCCAGGACAACATAAAATCTGGGGCTCTGTGCTTTCTTTCCTTCTGAACAAGTGTTACTGTTTTCTGCACAAAAGCGATTCTGCGAAGCAATGTGAACACTTCTGCTAACCAGGCACAGAGAAGGTGCTAGCAAGGAATTCTCTGCCTGCCTTTCCCCAGTGCCCTGCAAGCTCTCCAGGACAACATAGAATCTGGGGCTCTGTGCTTTCTTTCCTTCTGAACAAGTGTTACTGTTTTCTGCACAAAAGCGATTCTTGCGAAGCAATGTGAACACTTCTGCTTCCCAGGCACAGAGAAGGTGCTAGCAGGGAATTCTCTGCCTGCCTTTCCCCAGTGCTCTGCAAGCTCTCCAGGACAACAGAGAATCTGGGGCTCTGTGCTTTCTTTCCTTCTGAACAAGTGTTAGTGTTTTCTGCACAAAAGCGATTCTTGCGAAGCAATGTGAACACTTCTGCTTCCCAGGCACAGAGAAGGTGCTAGCAGGGAATTCTCTGCCTGCCTTTCCCCAGTGCTCTGCAAGCTCTCCAGGACAACATAGAATCTGGGGCTCTGTGCTTTCTTTCCTTCTGAACAAGTGTTAGTGTTTTCTGCACAAAAGCGATTCTGTGAAGCAATGTGAACAGGCACAGAGAAGGTGCTAGCAGGGAATTCTCTGCCTGCCTTTCCCCAGTGCTCTGCAAGCTCTCCAGGACAACATAGAATCTGGGGCTCTGTGCTTTCTTTCCTTCTGAACAAGTGTTACTGTTTTCTGCACAAAAGCGATTCTTGCGAAGCAATGTGAACACTTCTGCTTCCCAGGCACAGAGAAGGTGCTATCAGGGAATTCTCTGCCTGCCTTTCCCCAGTGCTCTGCAAGCTCTCCAGGACAACATAAAATCTGGGGCTCTGTGCTTTCTTTCGTTCTGAACAAGTGTTACTGTTTTCTGCACAAAAGCGATTCTGCGAAGCAATGTGAACAGGCACAGAGAAGGTGCTAGCAGGGAATTCTCTGCCTGCCTTTCCCCAGTGCTCTGCAAGCTCTCCAGGACAACATAGAATCTGGGGCTCTGTGCTTTTTTTCGTTCTGAACAAGTGTTAGTGTTTTCTGCACAAAAGCGATTCTGCGAAGCAATGTGAACACTTCTGCTTCCCAGGCACAGAGAAGGTGCTAGCAAGGAATTCTCTGCCTGCCTTTCCCCAGTGCTCTTCAAGCTCTCCAGGACAACAGAGAATCTGGGGCTCTGTGCTTTCTTTCGTTCTGAACAAGTTTTAGTGTTTTCTGCACAAAAGCGATTCTGCGAAGCAATGTGAACACTTCTGCTTCCCAGGCACAGAGAAGGTGCTATCAGGAAATTCTCTGCCTGCCTTTCCCCAGTGCTCTGCAAGCTCTCCAGGACAACATAGAATCTGGGGCTCTGTGCTTTCTTTCGTTCTGAACAAGTGTTAGTGTTTTCTGCGCAAAAGCGATTCTGCGAAGCAATGTGAACAGGCACAGAGAAGGTGCTAGCAGGGAATTCTCTGCCTGTCTTTCCCCAGTGCTCTGCAAGCTCTCCAGGACAACATAAAATCTGGGGCTCTGTGCTTTCTTTCCTTCTGAACAAGTGTTACTGTTTTCTGCACAAAAGCGATTCTTGCGAAGCAATGTGAACACTTCTGCTTCCCAGGCACAGAGAAGGTGCTAGCAAGGAATTCTCTGCCTGCCTTTCCCCAGTGCTCTGCAAGCTCTCCAGGACAACATAAAATCTGGGGCTCTGTGCTTTCTTTCGTTCTTAACAAGTGTTACTGTTTTCTGCACAAAAGCGATTCTTGCGAAGCAATGGGAACACTTCTGCTTCCCAGGCACAGAGAAGGTGCTAGCAGGGAATTCTCTGCCTGCCTTTCCCCAGTGCTCTGCAAGCTCTCCAGGACAACAGAGAATCTGGGGCTCTGTGCTTTCTTTCGTTCTGAACAAGTGTTACTGTTTTCTGCACAAAAGCGATTCTTGCGAAGCAATGTGAACAGGCACAGAGAAGGTGCTATCAGGGAATTCTCTGCCTGCCTTTCCCCAGTGCTCTGCAAGCTCTCCAGGACAACATAAAATATGGGGCTCTGTGCTTTCTTTCGTTCTGTACAAGTGTTAGTGTTTTCTGCACAAAAGCGATTCTTGCGAAGCAATGGGAACACTTCTGCTTCCCAGGCACAGAGAAGGTGCTAGCAGGGAATTCTCTGCCTGCCTTTCCCCAGTGCTCTGCAAGCTCTCCAGGACAACAGAGAATCTGGGGCTCTGTGCTTTCTTTCGTTCTGAACAAGTGTTACTGTTTTCTGCACAAAAGCGATTCTTGCGAAGCAATGTGAACAGGCACAGAGAAGGTGCTATCAGGGAATTCTCTGCCTGCCTTTCCCCAGTGCTCTGCAAGCTCTCCAGGACAACAGAGAATCTGGGGCTCTGTGCTTTCTTTCGTTCTGAACAAGTTTTAGTGTTTTCTGCACAAAAGCGATTCTGCGAAGCAATGTGAACACTTCTGCTTCCCAGGCACAGAGAAGGTGCTAGCAGGGAATTCTCTGCCTGCCTTTCCCCAGTGCTCTGCAAGCTCTCCAGGACAACATAGAATCTGGGGCTCTGTGCTTTCTTTCGTTCTGTACAAGTGTTACTGTTTTCTGCACAAAAGCGATTCTTGCGAAGCAATGTGAACACTTCTGCTTCCCAGGCACAAAGAAGGTGCTAGCAGGGAATTCTCTGCCTGCCTTTCCCCAGTGCTCTGCAAGCTCTCCAGGACAACATAAAATCTGGGGCTCTGTGCTTTCTTTCCTTCTGAACAAGTGTTAGTGTTTTCTGCACAAAAGCGATTCTTGCGAAGCAATGGGAACACTTCTGCTTCCCAGGCACAGAGAAGGTGCTAGCAGGGAATTCTCTGCCTGCCTTTCCCCAGTGCTCTGCAAGCTCTCCAGGACAACATAGAATCTGGGGCTCTGTGCTTTCTTTCCTTCTGAACAAGTGTTAGTGTTTTCTGCACAAAAGCGATTCTGCGAAGCAATGTGAACAGGCACAGAGAAGGTGCTAGCAGGGAATTCTCTGCCTGCCTTTCCCCAGTGCTCTGCAAGCTCTCCAGGACAACATAAAATCTGGGGCTCTGTGCTTTCTTTCCTTCTGAACAAGTGTTACTGTTTTCTGCACAAAAGCGATTCTGCGAAGCAATGTGAACAGGCACAGAGAAGGTGCTAGCAGGGAATTCTCTGCCTGCCTTTCCCCAGTGCTCTGCAAGCTCTCCAGGACAACAGCAAATCTGGGGCTCTGTGCTTTCTTTCCTTCTGAACAAGTGTTACTGTTTTCTGCACAAAAGCGATTCTTGCGAAGCAATGGGAACACTTCTGCTTCCCAGGCACAGAGAAGGTGCTAGCAGGGAATTCTCTGCCTGCCTTTCCCCAGTGCTCTGCAAGCTCTCCAGGACAACAGAGAATCTGGGGCTCTGTGCTTTCTTTCGTTCTGAACAAGTGTTACTGTTTTCTGCACAAAAGCGATTCTTGCGAAGCAATGGGAACACTTCTGCTTCCCAGGCACAGAGAAGGTGCTAGCAGGGAATTCTCTGCCTGCCTTTCCCCAGTGCTCTGCAAGCTCTCCAGGGCAACATAAAATCTGGGGCTCTGTGCTTTCTTTCCTTCTGAACAAGTGTTAGTGTTTTCTGCACAAAAGCGATTCTGCGAAGCAATGTGAACAGGCACAGAGAAGGTGCCAGCAGGGAATTCTCTGCCTGCCTTTCCCCAGTGCTCTGCAAGCTCAGCAGGACAACATAAAATCTGGGGCTCTGTGCTTTCTTTCCTTCTGAACAAGTGTTACTGTTTTCTGCACAAAAGCGATTCTGCGAAGCAATGTGAACACTTGTGCTAACCAGGCACAGAGAAGGTGCTAGCAAGGAATTCTCTGCCTGCCTTTCCCCAGTGCCCTGCAAGCTCTCCAGGACAACATAGAATCTGGGGCTCTGTGCTTTCTTTCCTTCTGAACAAGTGTTACTGTTTTCTGCACAAAAGCGATTCTTGCGAAGCAATGTGAACACTTCTGCTTCCCAGGCACAGAGAAGGTGCTAGCAGGGAATTCTCTGCCTGCCTTTCCCCAGTGCTCTGCAAGCTCTCCAGGACAACAGAGAATCTGGGGCTCTGTGCTTTCTTTCCTTCTGAACAAGTGTTACTGTTTTCTGCACAAAAGCGATTCTGCGAAGCAATGTGAACAGGCACAGAGAAGGTGCTAGCAGGGAATTCTCTGCCTGCCTTTCCCCAGTGCTCTGCAAGCTCTCCAGGACAACATAAAATCTGGGGCTCTGTGCTTTCTTTCCTTCTGAACAAGTGTTACTGTTTTCTGCACAAAAGCGATTCTTGCGAAGCAATGGGAACACTTCTGCTTCCCAGGCACAGAGAAGGTGCTAGCAGGGAATTCTCTGCCTGCCTTTCCCCAGTGCTCTGCAAGCTCTCCAGGACAACAGAGAATCTGGGGCTCTGTGCTTTCTTTCGTTCTGAACAAGTGTTACTGTTTTCTGCACAAAAGCGATTCTTGCGAAGCAATGTGAACACTTCTGCTTCCCAGGCACAGAGAAGGTGCTAGCAGGGAATTCTCTGCCTGCCTTTCCCCAGTGCTCTGCAAGCTCTCCAGGGCAACATAAAATCTGGGGCTCTGTGCTTTCTTTCCTTCTGAACAAGTGTTAGTGTTTTCTGCACAAAAGCGATTCTGCGAAGCAATGTGAACAGGCACAGAGAAGGTGCCAGCAGGGAATTCTCTGCCTGCCTTTCCCCAGTGCTCTGCAAGCTCAGCAGGACAACATAAAATCTGGGGCTCTGTGCTTTCTTTCCTTCTGAACAAGTGTTACTGTTTTCTGCACAAAAGCGATTCTGCGAAGCAATGTGAACACTTCTGCTAACCAGGCACAGAGAAGGTGCTAGCAAGGAATTCTCTGCCTGCCTTTCCCCAGTGCCCTGCAAGCTCTCCAGGACAACATAGAATCTGGGGCTCTGTGCTTTCTTTCCTTCTGAACAAGTGTTACTGTTTTCTGCACAAAAGCGATTCTTGCGAAGCAATGTGAACACTTCTGCTTCCCAGGCACAGAGAAGGTGCTAGCAGGGAATTCTCTGCCTGCCTTTCCCCAGTGCTCTGCAAGCTCTCCAGGACAACATAGAATCTGGGGCTCTGTGCTTTCTTTCCTTCTGAACAAGTGTTAGTGTTTTCTGCACAAAAGCGATTCTGCGAAGCAATGTGAACAGGCACAGAGAAGGTGCCAGCAGGGAATTCTCTGCCTGCCTTTCCCCAGTGCTCTGCAAGCTCTCCAGGACAACATAAAATCTGGGGCTCTGTGCTTTCTTTCCTTCTGAACAAGTGTTACTGTTTTCTGCACAAAAGCGATTCTTGCGAAGCAATGGGAACACTTCTGCTTCCCAGGCACAGAGAAGGTGCTAGCAGGGAATTCTCTGCCTGCCTTTCCCCAGTGCTCTGCAAGCTCTCCAGGACAACATAGAATCTGGGGCTCTGTGCTTTCTTTCGTTCTGAACAAGTGTTACTGTTTTCTGCACAAAAGCGATTCTTGCGAAGCAATGTGAACACTTCTGCTTCCCAGGCACAGAGAAGGTGCTAGCAGGGAATTCTCTGCCTGCCTTTCCCCAGTGCTCTGCAAGCTCTCCAGGGCAACATAAAATCTGGGGCTCTGTGCTTTCTTTCCTTCTGAACAAGTGTTAGTGTTTTCTGCACAAAAGCGATTCTGCGAAACAATGTGAACAGGCACAGAGAAGGTGCCAGCAGGGAATTCTCTGCCTGCCTTTCCCCAGTGCTCTGCAAGCTCAGCAGGACAACATAAAATCTGGGGCTCTGTGCTTTCTTTCCTTCTGAACAAGTGTTACTGTTTTCTGCACAAAAGCGATTCTGCGAAGCAATGTGAACACTTCTGCTAACCAGGCACAGAGAAGGTGCTAGCAAGGAATTCTCTGCCTGCCTTTCCCCAGTGCCCTGCAAGCTCTCCAGGACAACATAGAATCTGGGGCTCTGTGCTTTCTTTCCTTCTGAACAAGTGTTACTGTTTTCTGCACAAAAGCGATTCTTGCGAAGCAATGTGAACACTTCTGCTTCCCAGGCACAGAGAAGGTGCTAGCAGGGAATTCTCTGCCTGCCTTTCCCCAGTGCTCTGCAAGCTCTCCAGGACAACATAAAATCTGGGGCTCTGTGCTTTCTTTCCTTCTGAACAAGTGTTAGTGTTTTCTGCACAAAAGCGATTCTTGCGAAGCAATGTGAACACTTCTGCTTCCCAGGCACAGAGAAGGTGCTAGCAGGGAATTCTCTGCCTGCCTTTCCCCAGTGCTCTGCAAGCTCTCCAGGACAACAGAGAATCTGGGGCTCTGTGCTTTCTTTCCTTCTGAACAAGTGTTAGTGTTTTCTGCACAAAAGCGATTCTGCGAAGCAATGTGAACAGGCACAGAGAAGGTGCTAGCAGGGAATTCTCTGCCTGCCTTTCCCCAGTGCTCTGCAAGCTCTCCAGGACAACATAGAATCTGGGGCTCTGTGCTTTCTTTCGTTCTGAACAAGTGTTAGTGTTTTCTGCACAAAAGCGATTCTGCGAAGCAATGTGAACACTTCTGCTTCCCAGGCACAGAGAAGGTGCTAGCAAGGAATTCTCTGCCTGCCTTTCCCCAGTGCTCTTCAAGCTCTCCAGGACAACAGAGAATCTGGGGCTCTGTGCTTTCTTTCGTTCTGAACAAGTTTTAGTGTTTTCTGCACAAAAGCGATTCTGCGAAGCAATGTGAACACTTCTGCTTCCCAGGCACAGAGAAGGTGCTAGCAGGAAATTCTCTGCCTGCCTTTCCCCAGTGCTCTGCAAGCTCTCCAGGACAACATAGAATCTGGGGCTCTGTGCTTTCTTTCGTTCTGAACAAGTGTTAGTGTTTTCTGCATAAAAGCGATTCTGCGAAGCAATGTGAACAGGCACAGAGAAGGTGCTAGCAGGGAATTCTCTGCCTGCCTTTCCCCAGTGCTCTGCAAGCTCTCCAGGACAACATAAAATCTGGGGCTCTGTGCTTTCTTTCCTTCTGAACAAGTGTTACTGTTTTCTGCACAAAAGCGATTCTTGCGAAGCAATGTGAACACTTCTGCTTCCCAGGCACAGAGAAGGTGCTAGCAAGGAATTCTCTGCCTGCCTTTCCCCAGTGCTCTGCAAGCTCTCCAGGACAACATAGAATCTGGGGCTCTGTGCTTTCTTTCCTTCTGAACAAGTGTTAGTGTTTTCTGCACAAAAGCGATTCTGCGAAGCAATGTGAACAGGCACAGAGAAGGTGCCAGCAGGGAATTCTCTGCCTGCCTTTCCCCAGTGCTCTGCAAGCTCTCCAGGACAACATAAAATCTGGGGCTCTGTGCTTTCTTTCCTTCTGAACAAGTGTTACTGTTTTCTGCACAAAAGCGATTCTGCGAAGCAATGTGAACACTTCTGCTAACCAGGCACAGAGAAGGTGCTAGCAAGGAATTCTCTGCCTGCCTTTCCCCAGTGCCCTGCAAGCTCTCCAGGACAACATAGAATCTGGGGCTCTGTGCTTTCTTTCCTTCTGAACAAGTGTTACTGTTTTCTGCACAAAAGCGATTCTTGCGAAGCAATGTGAACACTTCTGCTTCCCAGGCACAGAGAAGGTGCTAGCAGGGAATTCTCTGCCTGCCTTTCCCCAGTGCTCTGCAAGCTCTCCAGGACAACAGAGAATCTGGGGCTCTGTGCTTTCTTTCCTTCTGAACAAGTGTTACTGTTTTCTGCACAAAAGCGATTCTTGCGAAGCAATGTGAACACTTCTGCTTCCCAGGCACAGAGAAGGTGCTAGCAGGGAATTCTCTGCCTGCCTTTCCCCAGTGCTCTGCAAGCTCTCCAGGACAACATAGAATCTGGGGCTCTGTGCTTTCTTTCCTTCTGAACAAGTGTTAGTGTTTTCTGCACAAAAGCGATTCTGTGAAGCAATGTGAACAGGCACAGAGAAGGTGCTAGCAGGGAATTCTCTGCCTGCCTTTCCCCAGTGCTCTGCAAGCTCTCCAGGACAACATAGAATCTGGGGCTCTGTGCTTTCTTTCCTTCTGAACAAGTGTTACTGTTTTCTGCACAAAAGCGATTCTTGCGAAGCAATGTGAACACTTCTGCTTCCCAGGCACAGAGAAGGTGCTATCAGGGAATTCTCTGCCTGCCTTTCCCCAGTGCTCTGCAAGCTCTCCAGGACAACATAAAATCTGGGGCTCTGTGCTTTCTTTCGTTCTGAACAAGTGTTACTGTTTTCTGCACAAAAGCGATTCTGCGAAGCAATGTGAACAGGCACAGAGAAGGTGCTAGCAGGGAATTCTCTGCCTGCCTTTCCCCAGTGCTCTGCAAGCTCTCCAGGGCAACATAGAATCTGGGGCTCTGTGCTTTTTTTCGTTCTGAACAAGTGTTAGTGTTTTCTGCACAAAAGCGATTCTGCGAAGCAATGTGAACACTTCTGCTTCCCAGGCACAGAGAAGGTGCTAGCAAGGAATTCTCTGCCTGCCTTTCCCCAGTGCTCTTCAAGCTCTCCAGGACAACAGAGAATCTGGGGCTCTGTGCTTTCTTTCGTTCTGAACAACTTTTAGTGTTTTCTGCACAAAAGCGATTCTGCGAAGCAATGTGAACACTTCTGCTTCCCAGGCACAGAGAAGGTGCTATCAGGAAATTCTCTGCCTGCCTTTCCCCAGTGCTCTGCAAGCTCTCCAGGACAACATAGAATCTGGGGCTCTGTGCTTTCTTTCGTTCTGAACAAGTGTTAGTGTTTTCTGCGCAAAAGCGATTCTGCGAAGCAATGTGAACAGGCACAGAGAAGGTGCTAGCAGGGAATTCTCTGCCTGTCTTTCCCCAGTGCTCTGCAAGCTCTCCAGGACAACATAAAATCTGGGGCTCTGTGCTTTCTTTCCTTCTGAACAAGTGTTACTGTTTTCTGCACAAAAGCGATTCTTGCGAAGCAATGTGAACACTTCTGCTTCCCAGGCACAGAGAAGGTGCTAGCAAGGAATTCTCTGCCTGCCTTTCCCCAGTGCTCTGCAAGCTCTCCAGGACAACATAGAATCTGGGGCTCTGTGCTTTCTTTCGTTCTGAACAAGTGTTAGTGTTTTCTGCGCAAAAGCGATTCTGCGAAGCAATGTGAACAGGCACAGAGAAGGTGCTAGCAGGGAATTCTCTGCCTGTCTTTCCCCAGTGCTCTGCAAGCTCTCCAGGACAACATAGAATCTGGGGCTCTGTGCTTTCCTTCGTTCTGAACAAGTGTTACTGTTTTCTGCACAAAAGCGATTCTTGCGAAGCAATGTGAACACTTCTGCTTCCCAGGCACAGAGAAGGTGCTAGCAGGGAATTCTCTGGCTGCCTTTCCCCAGTGCTCTGCAAGCTCTCCAGGACAACATAGAATCTGGGGCTCTGTGCTTTCTTTCGTTCTGAACAAGTGTTAGTGTTTTCTGCACAAAAGCGATTCTGCGAAGCAATGTGAACAGGCACAGAGAAGGTGCTAGCAGGGAATTCTCTGCCTGCCTTTCCCCAGTGCTCTGCAAGCTCTCCAGGACAACATAAAATCTGGGGCTCTGTGCTTTCTTTCCTTATGAACAAGTGTTACTGTTTTCTGCACAAAAGCGATTCTTGCGAAGCAATGTGAACACTTCTGCTTCCCAGGCACAGAGAAGGTGCTAGCAGGGAATTCTCTGCCTGCCTTTCCCCAGTGCTCTACAAGCTCTCCAGGACAACATAGAATCTGGGGCTCTGTGCTTTCTTTCGTTCTGAACAAGTGTTACTGTTTTCTGCACAAAAGCGATTCTTGCGAAGCAATGTGAACACTTCTGCTTCCCAGGCACAGAGAAGGTGCTATCAGGGAATTCTCTGCCTGCCTTTCCCCAGTGCTCTGCAAGCTCTCCAGGACAACATAGAATCTGGGGCTCTGTGCTTTCTTTCGTTCTGAACAAGTGTTACTGTTTTCTGCACAAAAGCGATTCTGCGAAGCAATGTGAACACTTCTGCTTCCCAGGCAGAGAGAAGGTGCTAGCAGGAAATTCTCTGCCTGCCTTTCCCCAGTGCTCTGCAAGCTCTCCAGGACAACATAGAATCTGGGGCTCTGTGCTTTCTTTCGTTCTGAACAAGTGTTACTGTTTTCTGCACAAAAGCGATTCTTGCGAAGCAATGTGAACACTTCTGCTTCCCAGGCACAGAGAAGGTGCTAGCAGGGAATTCTCTGCCTGCCTTTCCCCAGTGCTCTGCAAGCTCTCCAGGACAACATAGAATCTGGGGCTCTGTGCTTTCTTTCCTTCTGAACAAGTGTTAGTGTTTTCTGCACAAAAGCGATTCTGCGAAGCAATGTGAACAGGCACAGAGAAGGTGCTAGCAGGGAATTCTCTGCCTGCCTTTCCCCAGTGCTCTGCAAGCTCTCCAGGACAACATAAAATCTGGGGCTCTGTGCTTTTTTTCCTTCTGAACAAGTGTTACTGTTTTCTGCACAAAAGCGATTCTTGCGAAGCAATGGGAACACTTCTGCTTCCCAGGCACAGAGAAGGTGCTAGCAGGGAATTCTCTGCCTGCCTTTCCCCAGTGCTCTGCAAGCTCTCCAGGACAACAGAGAATCTGGGGCTCTGTGCTTTCTTTCGTTCTGAACAAGTGTTACTGTTTTCTGCACAAAAGCGATTCTTGCGAAGCAATGTGAACACTTCTGCTTCCCAGGCACAGAGAAGGTGCTAGCAGGGAATTCTCTGCCTGCCTTTCCCCAGTGCTCTGCAAGCTCTCCAGGACAACATAAAATCTGGGGCTCTGTGCTTTCTTTCCTTCTGAACAAGTGTTAGTGTTTTCTGCACAAAAGCGATTCTGCGAAGCAATGTGAACAGGCACAGAGAAGGTGCTATCAGGGAATTCTCTGCCTGCCTTTCCCCAGTGCTCTGCAAGCTCTCCAGGACAACATAAAATCTGGGGCTCTGTGCTTTCTTTCCTTCTGAACAAGTGTTACTGTTTTCTGCACAAAAGCGATTCTGCGAAGCAATGTGAACACTTCTGCTAACCAGGCACAGAGAAGGTGCTAGCAAGGAATTCTCTGCCTGCCTTTCCCCAGTGCCCTGCAAGCTCTCCAGGACAACATAGAATCTGGGGCTCTGTGCTTTCTTTCCTTCTGAACAAGTGTTACTGTTTTCTGCACAAAAGCGATTCTTGCGAAGCAATGTGAACACTTCTGCTTCCCAGGCACAGAGAAGGTGCTAGCAGGGAATTCTCTGCCTGCCTTTCCCCAGTGCTCTGCAAGCTCTCCAGGACAACAGAGAATCTGGGGCTCTGTGCTTTCTTTCCTTCTGAACAAGTGTTAGTGTTTTCTGCACAAAAGCGATTCTTGCGAAGCAATGTGAACACTTCTGCTTCCCAGGCACAGAGAAGGTGCTAGCAGGGAATTCTCTGCCTGCCTTTCCCCAGTGCTCTGCAAGCTCTCCAGGACAACATAGAATCTGGGGCTCTGTGCTTTTTTTCCTTCTGAACAAGTGTTAGTGTTTTCTGCACAAAAGCGATTCTGTGAAGCAATGTGAACAGGCACAGAGAAGGTGCTAGCAGGGAATTCTCTGCCTGCCTTTCCCCAGTGCTCTGCAAGCTCTCCAGGACAACATAGAATCTGGGGCTCTGTGCTTTCTTTCCTTCTGAACAAGTGTTACTGTTTTCTGCACAAAAGCGATTCTTGCGAAGCAATGTGAACACTTCTGCTTCGCAGGCACAGAGAAGGTGCTAGCAGGGAATTCTCTGCCTGCCTTTCCCCAGTGCTCTGCAAGCTCTCCAGGACAACATAAAATCTGGGGCTCTGTGCTTTCTTTCGTTCTGAACAAGTGTTACTGTTTTCTGCACAAAAGCGATTCTGCGAAGCAATGTGAACAGGCACAGAGAAGGTGCTAGCAGGGAATTCTCTGCCTGCCTTTCCCCAGTGCTCTGCAAGCTCTCCAGGACAACATAGAATCTGGGGCTCTGTGCTTTCTTTCCTTCTGAACAAGTGTTACTGTTTTCTGCACAAAAGCGATTCTTGCGAAGCAATGTGAACACTTCTGCTTCCCAGGCACAGAGAAGGTGCTATCAGGGAATTCTCTGCCTGCCTTTCCCCAGTGCTCTGCAAGCTCTCCAGGACAACAGCAAATCTGGGGCTCTGTGCTTTCTTTCCTTCTGAACAAGTGTTACTGTTTTCTGCACAAAAGCGATTCTTGTGAAGCAATGTGAACACTTCTGCTTCCCAGGCACAGAGAAGGTGCTAGCAAGGAATTCTCTGCCTGCCTTTCCCCAGTGCTCTGCAAGCTCTCCAGGACAACATAAAATCTGGGGCTCTGTGCTTTCTTTCCTTCTGAACAAGTGTTAGTGTTTTCTGCACAAAAGCGATTCTTGCGAAGCAATGTGAACACTTCTGCTTCCCAGGCACAGAGAAGGTGCTAGCAGGGAATTCTCTGCCTGCCTTTCCCCAGTGCTCTGCAAGCTCTCCAGGACAACATAGAATCTGGGGCTCTGTGCTTTCTTTCGTTCTGAACAAGTGTTACTGTTTTCTGCACAAAAGCGATTCTGCGAAGCAATGTGAACAGGCCCAGAGAAGGTGCTAGCAGGGAATTCTCTGCCTGCCTTTCCCCAGTGCTCTGCAAGCTCTCCAGGACAACAGCAAATCTGGGGCTCTGTGCTTTCTTTCCTTCTGAACAAGTGTTACTGTTTTCTGCACAAAAGCGATTCTTGCGAAGCAATGGGAACACTTCTGCTTCCCAGGCACAGAGAAGGTGCTAGCAGGGAATTCTCTGCCTGCCTTTCCCCAGTCCTCTGCAAGCTCTCCAGGACAACAGAGAATCTGGGGCTCTGTGCTTTCTTTCGTTCTGAAAAAGTGTTACTGTTTTCTGCACAAAAGCGATTCTTGCGAAGCAATGTGAACACTTCTGCTTCCCAGGCACAGAGAAGGTGCTAGCAGGGAATTCTCTGCCTGCCTTTCCCCAGTGCTCTGCAAGCTCTCCAGGGCAACATAAAATCTGGGGCTCTGTGCTTTCTTTCCTTCTGAACAAGTGTTAGTGTTTTCTGCACAAAAGCGATTCTGTGAAGCAATGTGAACAGGCACAGAGAAGGTGCTAGCAGGGAATTCTCTGCCTGCCATTCCCCAGTGCTCTGCAAGCTCTCCAGGACAACATAAAATCTGGGGCTCTGTGCTTTCTTTCCTTCTGAACAACTGTTACTGTTTTCTGCACAAAAGCGATTCTTGCGAAGCAATGTGAACACTTCTGCTTCCCAGGCACAGAGAAGGTGCTAGCAAGGAATTCTCTGCCTGCCTTTCCCCAGTGCTCTGCAAGCTCTCCAGGACAACATAGAATCTGGGGCTCTGTGCTTTCTTTCCTTCTGAACAAGTGTTAGTGTTTTCTGCACAAAAGCGATTCTGCGAAGCAATGTGAACACTTCTGCTTCCCAGGCACAGAGAAGGTGCTAGCAGGGAATTCTCTGCCTGCCTTTCCCCAGTGCTCTGCAAGCTCTCCAGGACAACATAGAATCTGGGGCTCTGTGCTTTCTTTCGTTCTGAACAAGTGTTAGTGTTTTCTGCACAAAAGCGATTCTGCGAAGCAATGTGAACAGGCACAGAGAAGGTGCTAGCAGGGAATTCTCTGCCTGCCTTTCCCCAGTGCTCTGCAAGCTCTCCAGGACAACATAAAATCTGGGGCTCTGTGCTTTCTTTCGTTCTGAACAAGTGTTACTGTTTTCTGCACAAAAGCGATTCTGCAAAGCAATGTGAACACTTCTGCTTCCCAGGCACAGAGAAGGTGCTAGCAAGGAATTCTCTGCCTGCCTTTCCCCAGTGCTCTGCAAGCTCTGCAGGACAACATAAAATCTGGGGCTCTGTGCTTTCTTTCCTTCTGACCAAGTGTTACTGTTTTCTGCACAAAAGCGATTCTGCGAAGCAATGTGAACAGGCACAGAGAATGTGCTTTCAGCGAATTCTCTGCCTGCCTTTCCCCAGTGCTCTGCAAGCTCTCCAGGACAACATAAAATCTGGGGCTCTGTGCTTTCTTTCCTTCTGAACAAGTGTTACTGTTTTCTGCACAAAAGCGATTCTGCGAAGCAATGTGAACACTTCTGCTAACCAGGCACAGAGAAGGTGCTAGCAAGGAATTCTCTGCCTGCCTTTCCCCAGTGCTCTGCAAGCTCTCCAGGACAACATAGAATTTGGGGCTCTGTGCTTTCTTTCCTTCTGAACAAGTGTTACTGTTTTCTGCACAAAAGCGATTCTGCGAAGCAATGTGAACACTTCTGCTTCCCAGGCACAGAGAAGGTGCTAGCAAGGAATTCTCTGCCTGCCTTTCCCCAGTGCTCTGCAAGCTCTCCAGGACAACATAGAATCTGGGGCTCTGTGCTTTCTTTCCTTCTGACCAAGTGTTACTGTTTTCTGCACAAAAGCGATTCTGCGAAGCAATGTGAACAGGCACAGAGAAGGTGCTTTCAGCGAATTCTCTGCCTGCCTTTCCCCAGTGCTCTGCAAGCTCTCCAGGACAACATAAAATCTGGGGCTCTGTGCTTTCTTTCCTTCTGAACAAGTGTTACTGTTTTCTGCACAAAAGCTATTCTGCGAAGCAATGTGAACACTTCTGCTTCCCAGGCACAGAGAAGGTGCTAGCAAGGAATTCTCTGCCTGCCTTTCCCCAGTGCTCTGCAAGCTCTCCAGGACAACATAGAATCTGGGGCTCTGTGCTTTCTTTCGTTCTGAACAAGTGTTACTGTTTTCTGCACAAAAGCGATTCTTGCGAAGCAATGTGAACACTTCTGCTTCCCAGGCACAGAGAAGGTGCTAGCAGGGAATTCTCTGCCTGCCTTTCCCCAGTGCTCTGCAAGCTCTCCAGGACAACATAGAATCTGGGGCTCTGTGCTTTCTTTCGTTCTGAACAAGTGTTAGTGTTTTCTGCACAAAAGCGATTCTGCAAAGCAATGTGAACACTTCTGCTTCCCAGGCACAGAGAAGGTGCTAGCAAGGAATTCTCTGCCTGCCTTTCCCCAGTGCTCTGCAAGCTCTCCAGGACAACATAAAATATGGGGCTCTGTGCTTTCTTTCCTTCTGACCAAGTGTTACTGTTTTCTGCACAAAAGCGATTCTGCGAAGCAATGTGAACAGGCACAGAGAAGGTGCTTTCAGCGAATTCTCTGCCTGCCTTTCCCCAGTGCTCTGCAAGCTCTCCAGGACAACATAAAATCTGGGGCTCTGTGCTTTCTTTCCTTCTGAACAAGTGTTACTGTTTTCTGCACAAAAGCTATTCTGCGAAGCAATGTGAACACTTCTGCTAACCAGGCACAGAGAAGGTGCTAGCAAGGAATTCTCTGCCTGCCTTTCCCCAGTGCTCTGCAAGCTCTCCAGGACAACATAGAATCTGGGGCTCTGTGCTTTCTTTCCTTCTGAACAAGTGTTACTGTTTTCTGCACAAAAGCGATTCTGCGAAGCAATGTGAACACTTCTGCTAACCAGGCACAGAGAAGGTGCTAGCAAGGAATTCTCTGCCTGCCTTTCCCCAGTGCCCTGCAAGCTCTCCAGGACAACATAGAATCTGGGGCTCTGTGCTTTCTTTCCTTCTGAACAAGTGTTACTGTTTTCTGCACAAAAGCGATTCTTGCGAAGCAATGTGAACACTTCTGCTTCCCAGGCACAGAGAAGGTGCTAGCAAGGAATTCTCTGCCTGCCTTTCCCCAGTGCTCTGCAAGCTCTCCAGGACAACATAAAATATGGGGCTCTGTGCTTTCTTTCCTTCTGACCAAGTGTTACTGTTTTCTGCACAAAAGCGATTCTGTGAAGCAATGTGAACAGGCACAGAGAAGGTGCTAGCAGGGAATTCTCTGCCTGCCTTTCCCCAGTGCTCTGCAAGCTCTCCAGGACAACATAGAATCTGGGGCTCTGTGCTTTCTTTCCTTCTGAACAAGTGTTACTGTTTTCTGCACAAAAGCGATTCTTGCGAAGCAATGTGAACACTTCTGCTTCGCAGGCACAGAGAAGGTGCTAGCAGGGAATTCTCTGCCTGCCTTTCCCCAGTGCTCTGCAAGCTCTCCAGGACAACATAAAATCTGGGGCTCTGTGCTTTCTTTCGTTCTGAACAAGTGTTACTGTTTTCTGCACAAAAGCGATTCTGCGAAGCAATGTGAACAGGCACAGAGAAGGTGCTAGCAGGGAATTCTCTGCCTGCCTTTCCCCAGTGCTCTGCAAGCTCTCCAGGACAACATAGAATCTGGGGCTCTGTGCTTTCTTTCCTTCTGAACAAGTGTTACTGTTTTCTGCACAAAAGCGATTCTTGCGAAGCAATGTGAACACTTCTGCTTCCCAGGCACAGAGAAGGTGCTATCAGGGAATTCTCTGCCTGCCTTTCCCCAGTGCTCTGCAAGCTCTCCAGGACAACAGCAAATCTGGGGCTCTGTGCTTTCTTTCCTTCTGAACAAGTGTTACTGTTTTCTGCACAAAAGCGATTCTTGTGAAGCAATGTGAACACTTCTGCTTCCCAGGCACAGAGAAGGTGCTAGCAAGGAATTCTCTGCCTGCCTTTCCCCAGTGCTCTGCAAGCTCTCCAGGACAACATAAAATCTGGGGCTCTGTGCTTTCTTTCCTTCTGAACAAGTGTTAGTGTTTTCTGCACAAAAGCGATTCTTGCGAAGCAATGTGAACACTTCTGCTTCCCAGGCACAGAGAAGGTGCTAGCAGGGAATTCTCTGCCTGCCTTTCCCCAGTGCTCTGCAAGCTCTCCAGGACAACATAGAATCTGGGGCTCTGTGCTTTCTTTCGTTCTGAACAAGTGTTACTGTTTTCTGCACAAAAGCGATTCTGCGAAGCAATGTGAACAGGCCCAGAGAAGGTGCTAGCAGGGAATTCTCTGCCTGCCTTTCCCCAGTGCTCTGCAAGCTCTCCAGGACAACAGCAAATCTGGGGCTCTGTGCTTTCTTTCCTTCTGAACAAGTGTTACTGTTTTCTGCACAAAAGCGATTCTTGCGAAGCAATGGGAACACTTCTGCTTCCCAGGCACAGAGAAGGTGCTAGCAGGGAATTCTCTGCCTGCCTTTCCCCAGTCCTCTGCAAGCTCTCCAGGACAACAGAGAATCTGGGGCTCTGTGCTTTCTTTCGTTCTGAACAAGTGTTACTGTTTTCTGCACAAAAGCGATTCTTGCGAAGCAATGTGAACACTTCTGCTTCCCAGGCACAGAGAAGGTGCTAGCAGGGAATTCTCTGCCTGCCTTTCCCCAGTGCTCTGCAAGCTCTCCAGGGCAACATAAAATCTGGGGCTCTGTGCTTTCTTTCCTTCTGAACAAGTGTTAGTGTTTTCTGCACAAAAGCGATTCTGTGAAGCAATGTGAACAGGCACAGAGAAGGTGCTAGCAGGGAATTCTCTGCCTGCCATTCCCCAGTGCTCTGCAAGCTCTCCAGGACAACATAAAATCTGGGGCTCTGTGCTTTCTTTCCTTCTGAACAACTGTTACTGTTTTCTGCACAAAAGCGATTCTTGCGAAGCAATGTGAACACTTCTGCTTCCCAGGCACAGAGAAGGTGCTAGCAAGGAATTCTCTGCCTGCCTTTCCCCAGTGCTCTGCAAGCTCTCCAGGACAACATAGAATCTGGGGCTCTGTGCTTTCTTTCCTTCTGAACAAGTGTTAGTGTTTTCTGCACAAAAGCGATTCTGCGAAGCAATGTGAACACTTCTGCTTCCCAGGCACAGAGAAGGTGCTAGCAGGGAATTCTCTGCCTGCCTTTCCCCAGTGCTCTGCAAGCTCTCCAGGACAACATAGAATCTGGGGCTCTGTGCTTTCTTTCGTTCTGAACAAGTGTTACTGTTTTCTGCACAAAAGCGATTCTGCGAAGCAATGTGAACAGGCACAGAGAAGGTGCTAGCAGGGAATTCTCTGCCTGCCTTTCCCCAGTGCTCTGCAAGCTCTCCAGGACAACATAAAATCTGGGGCTCTGTGCTTTCTTTCGTTCTGAACAAGTGTTACTGTTTTCTGCACAAAAGCGATTCTGCAAAGCAATGTGAACACTTCTGCTTCCCAGGCACAGAGAAGGTGCTAGCAAGGAATTCTCTGCCTGCCTTTCCCCAGTGCTCTGCAAGCTCTGCAGGACAACATAAAATCTGGGGCTCTGTGCTTTCTTTCCTTCTGACCAAGTGTTACTGTTTTCTGCACAAAAGCGATTCTGCGAAGCAATGTGAACAGGCACAGAGAATGTGCTTTCAGCGAATTCTCTGCCTGCCTTTCCCCAGTGCTCTGCAAGCTCTCCAGGACAACATAAAATCTGGGGCTCTGTGCTTTCTTTCCTTCTGAACAAGTGTTACTGTTTTCTGCACAAAAGCGATTCTGCGAAGCAATGTGAACACTTCTGCTAACCAGGCACAGAGAAGGTGCTAGCAAGGAATTCTCTGCCTGCCTTTCCCCAGTGCTCTGCAAGCTCTCCAGGACAACATAGAATTTGGGGCTCTGTGCTTTCTTTCCTTCTGAACAAGTGTTACTGTTTTCTGCACAAAAGCGATTCTGCGAAGCAATGTGAACACTTCTGCTTCCCAGGCACAGAGAAGGTGCTAGCAAGGAATTCTCTGCCTGCCTTTCCCCAGTGCTCTGCAAGCTCTCCAGGACAACATAGAATCTGGGGCTCTGTGCTTTCTTTCCTTCTGACCAAGTGTTACTGTTTTCTGCACAAAAGCGATTCTGCGAAGCAATGTGAACAGGCACAGAGAAGGTGCTTTCAGCGAATTCTCTGCCTGCCTTTCCCCAGTGCTCTGCAAGCTCTCCAGGACAACATAAAATCTGGGGCTCTGTGCTTTCTTTCCTTCTGAACAAGTGTTACTGTTTTCTGCACAAAAGCTATTCTGCGAAGCAATGTGAACACTTCTGCTAACCAGGCACAGAGAAGGTGCTAGCAAGGAATTCTCTGCCTGCCTTTCCCCAGTGCTCTGCAAGCTCTCCAGGACAACATAGAATCTGGGGCTCTGTGCTTTCTTTCGTTCTGAACAAGTGTTACTGTTTTCTGCACAAAAGCGATTCTTGCGAAGCAATGTGAACACTTCTGCTTCCCAGGCACAGAGAAGGTGCTAGCAGGGAATTCTCTGCCTGCCTTTCCCCAGTGCTCTGCAAGCTCTCCAGGACAACATAGAATCTGGGGCTCTGTGCTTTCTTTCGTTCTGAACAAGTGTTAGTGTTTTCTGCACAAAAGCGATTCTGCAAAGCAATGTGAACACTTCTGCTTCCCAGGCACAGAGAAGGTGCTAGCAAGGAATTCTCTGCCTGCCTTTCCCCAGTGCTCTGCAAGCTCTCCAGGACAACATAAAATATGGGGCTCTGTGCTTTCTTTCCTTCTGACCAAGTGTTACTGTTTTCTGCACAAAAGCGATTCTGCGAAGCAATGTGAACAGGCACAGAGAAGGTGCTTTCAGCGAATTCTCTGCCTGCCTTTCCCCAGTGCTCTGCAAGCTCTCCAGGACAACATAAAATCTGGGGCTCTGTGCTTTCTTTCCTTCTGAACAAGTGTTACTGTTTTCTGCACAAAAGCTATTCTGCGAAGCAATGTGAACACTTCTGCTAACCAGGCACAGAGAAGGTGCTAGCAAGGAATTCTCTGCCTGCCTTTCCCCAGTGCTCTGCAAGCTCTCCAGGACAACATAGAATCTGGGGCTCTGTGCTTTCTTTCCTTCTGAACAAGTGTTACTGTTTTCTGCACAAAAGCGATTCTGCGAAGCAATGTGAACACTTCTGCTAACCAGGCACAGAGAAGGTGCTAGCAAGGAATTCTCTGCCTGCCTTTCCCCAGTGCCCTGCAAGCTCTCCAGGACAACATAGAATCTGGGGCTCTGTGCTTTCTTTCCTTCTGAACAAGTGTTACTGTTTTCTGCACAAAAGCGATTCTTGCGAAGCAATGTGAACACTTCTGCTTCCCAGGCACAGAGAAGGTGCTAGCAAGGAATTCTCTGCCTGCCTTTCCCCAGTGCTCTGCAAGCTCTCCAGGACAACATAAAATATGGGGCTCTGTGCTTTCTTTCCTTCTGACCAAGTGTTACTGTTTTCTGCACAAAAGCGATTCTGCGAAGCAATGTGAACAGGCACAGAGAAGGTGCTTTCAGCGAATTCTCTGCCTGCCTTTCCCCAGTGCTCTGCAAGCTCTCCAGGACAACATAAAATCTGGGGCTCTGTGCTTTCTTTCCTTCTGAACAAGTGTTACTGTTTTCTGCACAAAAGCGATTCTTGCGAAGCAATGTGAACACTTCTGCTTCCCAGGCACAGAGAAGGTGCTAGCAGGGAATTCTCTGCCTGCCTTTCCCCAGTGCTCTGCAAGCTCTCCAGGACAACATAGAATCTGGGGCTCTGTGCTTTCTTTCCTTCTGAACAAGTGTTAGTGTTTTCTGCACAAAAGCGATTCTGCGAAGCAATGTGAACAGGCACAGAGAAGGTGCTAGCAGGGAATTCTCTGCCTGCCTTTCCCCAGTGCTCTGCAAGCTCTCCAGGACAACATAGAATCTGGGGCTCTGTGCTTTCTTTCGTTCTGAACAAGTGTTAGTGTTTTCTGCACAAAAGCGATTCTGCGAAGCAATGTGAACACTTCTGCTTCCCAGGCACAGAGAAGGTGCTAGCAAGGAATTCTCTGCCTGCCTTTCCCCAGTGCTCTTCAAGCTCTCCAGGACAACAGAGAATCTGGGGCTCTGTGCTTTCTTTCGTTCTGAACAAGTTTTAGTGTTTTCTGCACAAAAGCGATTCTGCGAAGCAATGTGAACACTTCTGCTTCCCAGGCACAGAGAAGGTGCTAGCAGGGAATTCTCTGCCTGCCTTTCCCCAGTGCTCTGCAAGCTCTCCAGGACAACATAGAATCTGGGGCTCTGTGCTTTCTTTCGTTCTGAACAAGTGTTACTGTTTTCTGCACAAAAGCGATTCTTGCGAAGCAATGTGAACACTTCTGCTTCCCAGGCACAAAGAAGGTGCTAGCAGGGAATTCTCTGCCTGCCTTTCCCCAGTGCTCTGCAAGCTCTCCAGGACAACATAAAATCTGGGGCTCTGTGCTTTCTTTCCTTCTGAACAAGTGTTAGTGTTTTCTGCACAAAAGCGATTCTTGCGAAGCAATGGGAACACTTCTGCTTCCCAGGCACAGAGAAGGTGCTAGCAGGGAATTCTCTGCCTGCCTTTCCCCAGTGCTCTGCAAGCTCTCCAGGACAACATAGAATCTGGGGCTCTGTGCTTTCTTTCCTTCTGAACAAGTGTTAGTGTTTTCTGCACAAAAGCGATTCTGCAAAGCAATGTGAACAGGCACAGAGAAGGTGCTAGCAGGGAATTCTCTGCCTGCCTTTCCCCAGTGCTCTGCAAGCTCTCCAGGACAACATAAAATCTGGGGCTCTGTGCTTTCTTTCCTTCTGAACAAGTGTTACTGTTTTCTGCACAAAAGCGATTCTGCGAAGCAATGTGAACAGGCACAGAGAAGGTGCTAGCAGGGAATTCTCTGCCTGCCTTTCCCCAGTGCTCTGCAAGCTCTCCAGTACAACAGCAAATCTGGGGCTCTGTGCTTTCTTTCCTTCTGAACAAGTGTTACTGTTTTCTGCACAAAAGCGATTCTTGCGAAGCAATGGGAACACTTCTGCTTCCCAGGCACAGAGAAGGTGCTAGCAGGGAATTCTCTGCCTGCCTTTCCCCAGTGCTCTGCAAGCTCTCCAGGACAACAGAGAATCTGGGGCTCTGTGCTTTCTTTCGTTCTGAACAAGTGTTACTGTTTTCTGCACAAAAGCGATTCTTGCGAAGCAATGTGAACACTTCTGCTTCCCAGGCACAGAGAAGGTGCTAGCAGGGAATTCTCTGCCTGCCTTTCCCCAGTGCTCTGCAAGCTCTCCAGGGCAACATAAAATCTGGGGCTCTGTGCTTTCTTTCCTTCTGAACAAGTGTTAGTGTTTTCTGCACAAAAGCGATTCTGCGAAGCAATGTGAACAGGCACAGAGAAGGTGCCAGCAGGGAATTCTCTGCCTGCCTTTCCCCAGTGCTCTGCAAGCTCAGCAGGACAACATAAAATCTGGGGCTCTGTGCTTTCTTTCCTTCTGAACAAGTGTTACTGTTTTCTGCACAAAAGCGATTCTGCGAAGCAATGTGAACACTTGTGCTAACCAGGCACAGAGAAGGTGCTAGCAAGGAATTCTCTGCCTGCCTTTCCCCAGTGCCCTGCAAGCTCTCCAGGACAACATAGAATCTGGGGCTCTGTGCTTTCTTTCCTTCTGAACAAGTGTTACTGTTTTCTGCACAAAAGCGATTCTTGCGAAGCAATGTGAACACTTCTGCTTCCCAGGCACAGAGAAGGTGCTAGCAGGGAATTCTCTGCCTGCCTTTCCCCAGTGCTCTGCAAGCTCTCCAGGACAACAGAGAATCTGGGGCTCTGTGCTTTCTTTCCTTCTGAACAAGTGTTAGTGTTTTCTGCACAAAAGCGATTCTGCGAAGCAATGTGAACAGGCACAGAGAAGGTGCTAGCAGGGAATTCTCTGCCTGCCTTTCCCCAGTGCTCTGCAAGCTCTCCAGGACAACAGAGAATCTGGGGCTCTGTGCTTTCTTTCGTTCTGAACAAGTGTTACTGTTTTCTGCACAAAAGCGATTCTTGCGAAGCAATGTGAACACTTCTGCTTCCCAGGCACAGAGAAGGTGCTAGCAGGGAATTCTCTGCCTGCCTTTCCCCAGTGCTCTGCAAGCTCTCCAGGGCAACATAAAATCTGGGGCTCTGTGCTTTCTTTCCTTCTGAACAAGTGTTAGTGTTTTCTGCACAAAAGCGATTCTGCGAAGCAATGTGAACAGGCACAGAGAAGGTGCCAGCAGGGAATTCTCTGCCTGCCTTTCCCCAGTGCTCTGCAAGCTCAGCAGGACAACATAAAATCTGGGGCTCTGTGCTTTCTTTCCTTCTGAACAAGTGTTACTGTTTTCTGCACAAAAGCGATTCTGCGAAGCAATGTGAACACTTCTGCTAACCAGGCACAGAGAAGGTGCTAGCAAGGAATTCTCTGCCTGCCTTTCCCCAGTGCCCTGCAAGCTCTCCAGGACAACATAGAATCTGGGGCTCTGTGCTTTCTTTCCTTCTGAACAAGTGTTACTGTTTTCTGCACAAAAGCGATTCTTGCGAAGCAATGTGAACACTTCTGCTTCCCAGGCACAGAGAAGGTGCTAGCAGGGAATTCTCTGCCTGCCTTTCCCCAGTGCTCTGCAAGCTCTCCAGGACAACATAGAATCTGGGGCTCTGTGCTTTCTTTCCTTCTGAACAAGTGTTAGTGTTTTCTGCACAAAAGCGATTCTGCGAAGCAATGTGAACAGGCACAGAGAAGGTGCCAGCAGGGAATTCTCTGCCTGCCTTTCCCCAGTGCTCTGCAAGCTCTCCAGGACAACATAAAATCTGGGGCTCTGTGCTTTCTTTCCTTCTGAACAAGTGTTACTGTTTTCTGCACAAAAGCGATTCTGCGAAGCAATGTGAACACTTGTGCTAACCAGGCACAGAGAAGGTGCTAGCAAGGAATTCTCTGCCTGCCTTTCCCCAGTGCCCTGCAAGCTCTCCAGGACAACATAGAATCTGGGGCTCTGTGCTTTCTTTCCTTCTGAACAAGTGTTACTGTTTTCTGCACAAAAGCGATTCTTGCGAAGCAATGTGAACACTTCTGCTTCCCAGGCACAGAGAAGGTGCTAGCAGGGAATTCTCTGCCTGCCTTTCCCCAGTGCTCTGCAAGCTCTCCAGGACAACAGAGAATCTGGGGCTCTGTGCTTTCTTTCCTTCTGAACAAGTGTTAGTGTTTTCTGCACAAAAGCGATTCTGCGAAGCAATGTGAACAGGCACAGAGAAGGTGCTAGCAGGGAATTCTCTGCCTGCCTTTCCCCAGTGCTCTGCAAGCTCTCCAGGACAAGATAAAATCTGGGGCTCTGTGCTTTCTTTCCTTCTGAACAAGTGTTACTGTTTTCTGCACAAAAGCGATTCTTGCGAAGCAATGGGAACACTTCTGCTTCCCAGGCACAGAGAAGGTGCTAGCAGGGAATTCTCTGCCTGCCTTTCCCCAGTGCTCTGCAAGCTCTCCAGGACAACAGAGAATCTGGGGCTCTGTGCTTTCTTTCGTTCTGAACAAGTGTTACTGTTTTCTGCACAAAAGCGATTCTTGCGAAGCAATGTGAACACTTCTGCTTCCCAGGCACAGAGAAGGTGCTAGCAGGGAATTCTCTGCCTGCCTTTCCCCAGTGCTCTGCAAGCTCTCCAGGGCAACATAAAATCTGGGGCTCTGTGCTTTCTTTCCTTCTGAACAAGTGTTAGTGTTTTCTGCACAAAAGCGATTCTGCGAAGCAATGTGAACAGGCACAGAGAAGGTGCCAGCAGGGAATTCTCTGCCTGCCTTTCCCCAGTGCTCTGCAAGCTCAGCAGGACAACATAAAATCTGGGGCTCTGTGCTTTCTTTCCTTCTGAACAAGTGTTACTGTTTTCTGCACAAAAGCGATTCTGCGAAGCAATGTGAACACTTCTGCTAACCAGGCACAGAGAAGGTGCTAGCAAGGAATTCTCTGCCTGCCTTTCCCCAGTGCCCTGCAAGCTCTCCAGGACAACATAGAATCTGGGGCTCTGTGCTTTCTTTCCTTCTGAACAAGTGTTACTGTTTTCTGCACAAAAGCGATTCTTGCGAAGCAATGTGAACACTTCTGCTTCCCAGGCACAGAGAAGGTGCTAGCAGGGAATTCTCTGCCTGCCTTTCCCCAGTGCTCTGCAAGCTCTCCAGGACAACAGAGAATCTGGGGCTCTGTGCTTTCTTTCCTTCTGAACAAGTGTTAGTGTTTTCTGCACAAAAGCGATTCTTGCGAAGCAATGTGAACACTTCTGCTTCCCAGGCACAGAGAAGGTGCTAGCAGGGAATTCTCTGCCTGCCTTTCCCCAGTGCTCTGCAAGCTCTCCAGGACAACAGAGAATCTGGGGCTCTGTGCTTTCTTTCCTTCTGAACAAGTGTTAGTGTTTTCTGCACAAAAGCGATTCTGCGAAGCAATGTGAACAGGCACAGAGAAGGTGCTAGCAGGGAATTCTCTGCCTGCCTTTCCCCAGTGCTCTGCAAGCTCTCCAGGACAACATAGAATCTGGGGCTCTGTGCTTTCTTTCGTTCTGAACAAGTGTTAGTGTTTTCTGCACAAAAGCGATTCTGCGAAGCAATGTGAACACTTCTGCTTCCCAGGCACAGAGAAGGTGCTAGCAAGGAATTCTCTGCCTGCCTTTCCCCAGTGCTCTTCAAGCTCTCCAGGACAACAGAGAATCTGGGGCTCTGTGCTTTCTTTCGTTCTGAACAAGTTTTAGTGTTTTCTGCACAAAAGCGATTCTGCGAAGCAATGTGAACACTTCTGCTTCCCAGGCACAGAGAAGGTGCTAGCAGGAAATTCTCTGCCTGCCTTTCCCCAGTGCTCTGCAAGCTCTCCAGGACAACATAGAATCTGGGGCTCTGTGCTTTCTTTCGTTCTGAACAAGTGTTAGTGTTTTCTGCATAAAAGCGATTCTGCGAAGCAATGTGAACAGGCACAGAGAAGGTGCTAGCAGGGAATTCTCTGCCTGCCTTTCCCCAGTGCTCTGCAAGCTCTCCAGGACAACATAAAATCTGGGGCTCTGTGCTTTCTTTCCTTCTGAACAAGTGTTACTGTTTTCTGCACAAAAGCGATTCTTGCGAAGCAATGTGAACACTTCTGCTTCCCAGGCACAGAGAAGGTGCTAGCAAGGAATTCTCTGCCTGCCTTTCCCCAGTGCTCTGCAAGCTCTCCAGGACAACATAGAATCTGGGGCTCTGTGCTTTCTTTCCTTCTGAACAAGTGTTAGTGTTTTCTGCACAAAAGCGATTCTGCGAAGCAATGTGAACAGGCACAGAGAAGGTGCTAGCAGGGAATTCTCTGCCTGCCTTTCCCCAGTGCTCTGCAAGCTCTCCAGGACAACATAAAATCTGGGGCTCTGTGCTTTCTTTCCTTCTGAACAAGTGTTACTGTTTTCTGCACAAAAGCGATTCTGCGAAGCAATGTGAACACTTCTGCTAACCAGGCACAGAGAAGGTGCTAGCAAGGAATTCTCTGCCTGCCTTTCCCCAGTGCCCTGCAAGCTCTCCAGGACAACATAGAATCTGGGGCTCTGTGCTTTCTTTCCTTCTGAACAAGTGTTACTGTTTTCTGCACAAAAGCGATTCTTGCGAAGCAATGTGAACACTTCTGCTTCCCAGGCACAGAGAAGGTGCTAGCAGGGAATTCTCTGCCTGCCTTTCCCCAGTGCTCTGCAAGCTCTCCAGGACAACAGAGAATCTGGGGCTCTGTGCTTTCTTTCCTTCTGAACAAGTGTTAGTGTTTTCTGCACAAAAGCGATTCTTGCGAAGCAATGTGAACACTTCTGCTTCCCAGGCACAGAGAAGGTGCTAGCAGGGAATTCTCTGCCTGCCTTTCCCCAGTGCTCTGCAAGCTCTCCAGGACAACATAGAATCTGGGGCTCTGTGCTTTCTTTCCTTCTGAACAAGTGTTAGTGTTTTCTGCACAAAAGCGATTCTGTGAACCAATGTGAACAGGCACAGAGAAGGTGCTAGCAGGGAATTCTCTGCCTGCCTTTCCCCAGTGCTCTGCAAGCTCTCCAGGACAACATAGAATCTGGGGCTCTGTGCTTTCTTTCCTTCTGAACAAGTGTTACTGTTTTCTGCACAAAAGCGATTCTTGCGAAGCAATGTGAACACTTCTGCTTCCCAGGCACAGAGAAGGTGCTATCAGGGAATTCTCTGCCTGCCTTTCCCCAGTGCTCTGCAAGCTCTCCAGGACAACATAAAATCTGGGGCTCTGTGCTTTCTTTCGTTCTGAACAAGTGTTACTGTTTTCTGCACAAAAGCGATTCTGCGAAGCAATGTGAACAGGCACAGAGAAGGTGCTAGCAGGGAATTCTCTGCCTGCCTTTCCCCAGTGCTCTGCAAGCTCTCCAGGACAACATAGAATCTGGGGCTCTGTGCTTTTTTTCGTTCTGAACAAGTGTTAGTGTTTTCTGCACAAAAGCGATTCTGCGAAGCAATGTGAACACTTCTGCTTCCCAGGCACAGAGAAGGTGCTAGCAAGGAATTCTCTGCCTGCCTTTCCCCAGTGCTCTTCAAGCTCTCCAGGACAACAGAGAATCTGGGGCTCTGTGCTTTCTTTCGTTCTGAACAAGTTTTAGTGTTTTCTGCACAAAAGCGATTCTGCGAAGCAATGTGAACACTTCTGCTTCCCAGGCACAGAGAAGGTGCTAGCAGGAAATTCTCTGCCTGCCTTTCCCCAGTGCTCTGCAAGCTCTCCAGGACAACATAGAATCTGGGGCTCTGTGCTTTCTTTCGTTCTGAACAAGTGTTAGTGTTTTCTGCGCAAAAGCGATTCTGCGAAGCAATGTGAACAGGCACAGAGAAGGTGCTAGCAGGGAATTCTCTGCCTGTCTTTCCCCAGTGCTCTGCAAGCTCTCCAGGACAACATAAAATCTGGGGCTCTGTGCTTTCTTTCCTTCTGAACAAGTGTTACTGTTTTCTGCACAAAAGCGATTCTTGCGAAGCAATGTGAACACTTCTGCTTCCCAGGCACAGAGAAGGTGCTAGCAAGGAATTCTCTGCCTGCCTTTCCCCAGTGCTCTGCAAGCTCTCCAGGACAACATAGAATCTGGGGCTCTGTGCTTTCTTTCGTTCTGAACAAGTGTTAGTGTTTTCTGCGCAAAAGCGATTCTGCGAAGCAATGTGAACAGGCACAGAGAAGGTGCTATCAGGGAATTCTCTGCCTGTCTTTCCCCAGTGCTCTGCAAGCTCTCCAGGACAACATAGAATCTGGGGCTCTGTGCTTTCCTTCGTTCTGAACAAGTGTTACTGTTTTCTGCACAAAAGCGATTCTTGCGAAGCAATGTGAACACTTCTGCTTCCCAGGCACAGAGAAGGTGCTAGCAGGGAATTCTCTGGCTGCCTTTCCCCAGTGCTCTGCAAGCTCTCCAGGACAACATAAAATCTGGGGCTCTGTGCTTTCTTTCGTTCTGAACAAGTGTTACTGTTTTCTGCACAAAAGCGATTCTGCGAAGCAATGTGAACAGGCACAGAGAAGGTGCTAGCAGGGAATTCTCTGCCTGCCTTTCCCCAGTGCTCTGCAAGCTCTCCAGGACAACATAGAATCTGGGGCTCTGTGCTTTTTTTCGTTCTGAACAAGTGTTAGTGTTTTCTGCACAAAAGCGATTCTGCGAAGCAATGTGAACACTTCTGCTTCCCAGGCACAGAGAAGGTGCTAGCAAGGAATTCTCTGCCTGCCTTTCCCCAGTGCTCTTCAAGCTCTCCAGGACAACAGAGAATCTGGGGCTCTGTGCTTTCTTTCGTTCTGAACAAGTTTTAGTGTTTTCTGCACAAAAGCGATTCTGCGAAGCAATGTGAACACTTCTGCTTCCCAGGCACAGAGAAGGTGCTAGCAGGAAATTCTCTGCCTGCCTTTCCCCAGTGCTCTGCAAGCTCTCCAGGACAACATAGAATCTGGGGCTCTGTGCTTTCTTTCGTTCTGAACAAGTGTTAGTGTTTTCTGCGCAAAAGCGATTCTGCGAAGCAATGTGAACAGGCACAGAGAAGGTGCTAGCAGGGAATTCTCTGCCTGTCTTTCCCCAGTGCTCTGCAAGCTCTCCAGGACAACATAAAATCTGGGGCTCTGTGCTTTCTTTCCTTCTGAACAAGTGTTACTGTTTTCTGCACAAAAGCGATTCTTGCGAAGCAATGTGAACACTTCTGCTTCCCAGGCACAGAGAAGGTGCTAGCAAGGAATTCTCTGCCTGCCTTTCCCCAGTGCTCTGCAAGCTCTCCAGGACAACATAGAATCTGGGGCTCTGTGCTTTCTTTCGTTCTGAACAAGTGTTAGTGTTTTCTGCGCAAAAGCGATTCTGCGAAGCAATGTGAACAGGCACAGAGAAGGTGCTAGCAGGGAATTCTCTGCCTGTCTTTCCCCAGTGCTCTGCAAGCTCTCCAGGACAACATAGAATCTGGGGCTCTGTGCTTTCCTTCGTTCTGAACAAGTGTTACTGTTTTCTGCACAAAAGCGATTCTTGCGAAGCAATGTGAACACTTCTGCTTCCCAGGCACAGAGAAGGTGCTAGCAGGGAATTCTCTGGCTGCCTTTCCCCAGTGCTCTGCAAGCTCTCCAGGACAACATAGAATCTGGGGCTCTGTGCTTTCTTTCGTTCTGAACAAGTGTTAGTGTTTTCTGCACAAAAGCGATTCTGCGAAGCAATGTGAACAGGCACAGAGAAGGTGCTAGCAGGGAATTCTCTGCCTGCCTTTCCCCAGTGCTCTGCAAGCTCTCCAGGACAACATAAAATCTGGGGCTCTGTGCTTTCTTTCCTTCTGAACAAGTGTTACTGTTTTCTGCACAAAAGCGATTCTTGCGAAGCAATGTGAACACTTCTGCTTCCCAGGCACAGAGAAGGTGCTAGCAGGGAATTCTCTGCCTGCCTTTCCCCAGTGCTCTACAAGCTCTCCAGGACAACATAGAATCTGGGGCTCTGTGCTTTCTTTCGTTCTGAACAAGTGTTACTGTTTTCTGCACAAAAGCGATTCTTGCGAAGCAATGTGAACACTTCTGCTTCCCAGGCACAGAGAAGGTGCTATCAGGGAATTCTCTGCCTGCCTTTCCCCAGTGCTCTGCAAGCTCTCCAGGACAACATAGAATCTGGGGCTCTGTGCTTTCTTTCGTTCTGAACAAGTGTTACTGTTTTCTGCACAAAAGCGATTCTGCGAAGCAATGTGAACACTTCTGCTTCCCAGGCAGAGAGAAGGTGCTAGCAGGAAATTCTCTGCCTGCCTTTCCCCAGTGCTCTGCAAGCTCTCCAGGACAACATAAAATCTGGGGCTCTGTGCTTTCTTTCGTTCTGAACAAGTGTTAATGTTTTCTGCACAAAAGCGATTCTTGCGAAGCAATGTGAACACTTCTGCTTCCCAGGCACAGAGAAGGTGCTATCAGGGAATTCTCTGCCTGCCTTTCCCCAGTGCTCTGCAAGCTCTCCAGGACAACATAAAATCTGGGGCTCTGTGCTTTCTTTCCTTCTGAACAAGTGTTAGTGTTTTCTGCACAAAAGCGATTCTTGCGAAGCAATGTGAACACTTCTGCTTCCCAGGCACAGAGAAGGTGCTAGCAGGGAATTCTCTGCCTGCCTTTCCCCAGTGCTCTGCAAGCTCTCCAGGACAACATAGAATCTGGGGCTCTGTGCTTTCTTTCCTTCTGAACAAGTGTTAGTGTTTTCTGCACAAAAGCGATTCTGCGAAGCAATGTGAACAGGCACAGAGAAGGTGCTAGCAGGGAATTCTCTGACTGCCTTTCCCCAGTGCTCTGCAAGCTCTCCAGGACAACATAAAATCTGGGGCTCTGTGCTTTTTTTCCTTCTGAACAAGTGTTACTATTTTCTGCACAAAAGCGATTCTTGCGAAGCAATGGGAACACTTCTGCTTCCCAGGCACAGAGAAGGTGCTAGCAGGGAATTCTCTGCCTGCCTTTCCCCAGTGCTCTGCAAGCTCTCCAGGACAACAGAGAATCTGGGGCTCTGTGCTTTCTTTCGTTCTGAACAAGTGTTACTGTTTTCTGCACAAAAGCGATTCTTGCGAAGCAATGTGAACACTTCTGCTTCCCAGGCACAGAGAAGGTGCTATCAGGGAATTCTCTGCCTGCCTTTCCCCAGTGCTCTGCAAGCTCTCCAGGGCAACATAAAATCTGGGGCTCTGTGCTTTCTTTCCTTCTGAACAAGTGTTAGTGTTTTCTGCACAAAAGCGATTCTGCGAAGCAATGTGAACAGGCACAGAGAAGGTGCCAGCAGGGAATTCTCTGCCTGCCTTTCCCCAGTGCTCTGCAAGCTCAGCAGGACAACATAAAATCTGGGGCTCTGTGCTTTCTTTCCTTCTGAACAAGTGTTACTGTTTTCTGCACAAAAGCGATTCTGCGAAGCAATGTGAACACTTCTGCTAACCAGGCACAGAGAAGGTGCTAGCAAGGAATTCTCTGCCTGCCTTTCCCCAGTGCCCTGCAAGCTCTCCAGGACAACATAGAATCTGGGGCTCTGTGCTTTCTTTCCTTCTGAACAAGTGTTACTGCTTTCTGCACAAAAGCGATTCTTGCGAAGCAATGTGAACACTTCTGCTTCCCAGGCACAGAGAAGGTGCTAGCAGGGAATTCTCTGCCTGCCTTTCCCCAGTGCTCTGCAAGCTCTCCAGGACAACATAGAATCTGGGGCTCTGTGCTTTCTTTCCTTCTGAACAAGTGTTAGTGTTTTCTGCACAAAAGCGATTCTTGCGAAGCAATGTGAACACTTCTGCTTCCCAGGCACAGAGAAGGTGCTAGCAGGGAATTCTCTGCCTGCCTTTCCCCAGTGCTCTGCAAGCTCTCCAGGACAACATAGAATCTGGGGCTCTGTGCTTTTTTTCCTTCTGAACAAGTGTTAGTGTTTTCTGCACAAAAGCGATTCTGTGAAGCAATGTGAACAGGCACAGAGAAGGTGCTAGCAGGGAATTCTCTGCCTGCCTTTCCCCAGTGCTCTGCAAGCTCTCCAGGACAACATAGAATCTGGGGCTCTGTGCTTTCTTTCCTTCTGAACAAGTGTTACTGTTTTCTGCACAAAAGCGATTCTTGCGAAGCAATGTGAACACTTCTGCTTCGCAGGCACAGAGAAGGTGCTAGCAGGGAATTCTCTGCCTGCCTTTCCCCAGTGCTCTGCAAGCTCTCCAGGACAACATAAAATCTGGGGCTCTGTGCTTTCTTTCGTTCTGAACAAGTGTTACTGTTTTCTGCACAAAAGCGATTCTGCGAAGCAATGTGAACAGGCACAGAGAAGGTGCTAGCAGGGAATTCTCTGCCTGCCTTTCCCCAGTGCTCTGCAAGCTCTCCAGGACAACATAGAATCTGGGGCTCTGTGCTTTCTTTCCTTCTGAACAAGTGTTACTGTTTTCTGCACAAAAGCGATTCTTGCGAAGCAATGTGAACACTTCTGCTTCCCAGGCACAGAGAAGGTGCTATCAGGGAATTCTCTGCCTGCCTTTCCCCAGTGCTCTGCAAGCTCTCCAGGACAACAGCAAATCTGGGGCTCTGTGCTTTCTTTCCTTCTGAACAAGTGTTACTGTTTTCTGCACAAAAGCGATTCTTGTGAAGCAATGTGAACACTTCTGCTTCCCAGGCACAGAGAAGGTGCTAGCAAGGAATTCTCTGCCTGCCTTTCCCCAGTGCTCTGCAAGCTCTCCAGGACAACATAAAATCTGGGGCTCTGTGCTTTCTTTCCTTCTGAACAAGTGTTAGTGTTTTCTGCACAAAAGCGATTCTTGCGAAGCAATGTGAACACTTCTGCTTCCCAGGCACAGAGAAGGTGCTAGCAGGGAATTCTCTGCCTGCCTTTCCCCAGTGCTCTGCAAGCTCTCCAGGACAACATAGAATCTGGGGCTCTGTGCTTTCTTTCGTTCTGAACAAGTGTTACTGTTTTCTGCACAAAAGCGATTCTGCGAAGCAATGTGAACAGGCCCAGAGAAGGTGCTAGCAGGGAATTCTCTGCCTGCCTTTCCCCAGTGCTCTGCAAGCTCTCCAGGACAACAGCAAATCTGGGGCTCTGTGCTTTCTTTCCTTCTGAACAAGTGTTACTGTTTTCTGCACAAAAGCGATTCTTGCGAAGCAATGGGAACACTTCTGCTTCCCAGGCACAGAGAAGGTGCTAGCAGGGAATTCTCTGCCTGCCTTTCCCCAGTCCTCTGCAAGCTCTCCAGGACAACAGAGAATCTGGGGCTCTGTGCTTTCTTTCGTTCTGAAAAAGTGTTACTGTTTTCTGCACAAAAGCGATTCTTGCGAAGCAATGTGAACACTTCTGCTTCCCAGGCACAGAGAAGGTGCTAGCAGGGAATTCTCTGCCTGCCTTTCCCCAGTGCTCTGCAAGCTCTCCAGGGCAACATAAAATCTGGGGCTCTGTGCTTTCTTTCCTTCTGAACAAGTGTTAGTGTTTTCTGCACAAAAGCGATTCTGTGAAGCAATGTGAACAGGCACAGAGAAGGTGCTAGCAGGGAATTCTCTGCCTGCCATTCCCCAGTGCTCTGCAAGCTCTCCAGGACAACATAAAATCTGGGGCTCTGTGCTTTCTTTCCTTCTGAACAAGTGTTACTGTTTTCTGCACAAAAGCGATTCTTGCGAAGCAATGTGAACACTTCTGCTTCCCAGGCACAGAGAAGGTGCTAGCAAGGAATTCTCTGCCTGCCTTTCCCCAGTGCTCTGCAAGCTCTCCAGGACAACATAGAATCTGGGGCTCTGTGCTTTCTTTCCTTCTGAACAAGTGTTAGTGTTTTCTGCACAAAAGCGATTCTGCGAAGCAATGTGAACACTTCTGCTTCCCAGGCACAGAGAAGGTGCTAGCAGGGAATTCTCTGCCTGCCTTTCCCCAGTGCTCTGCAAGCTCTCCAGGACAACATAGAATCTGGGGCTCTGTGCTTTCTTTCGTTCTGAACAAGTGTTAGTGTTTTCTGCACAAAAGCGATTCTGCGAAGCAATGTGAACAGGCACAGAGAAGGTGCTAGCAGGGAATTCTCTGCCTGCCTTTCCCCAGTGCTCTGCAAGCTCTCCAGGACAACATAAAATCTGGGGCTCTGTGCTTTCTTTCGTTCTGAACAAGTGTTACTGTTTTCTGCACAAAAGCGATTCTGCAAAGCAATGTGAACACTTCTGCTTCCCAGGCACAGAGAAGGTGCTAGCAAGGAATTCTCTGCCTGCCTTTCCCCAGTGCTCTGCAAGCTCTGCAGGACAACATAAAATCTGGGGCTCTGTGCTTTCTTTCCTTCTGACCAAGTGTTACTGTTTTCTGCACAAAAGCGATTCTGCGAAGCAATGTGAACAGGCACAGAGAATGTGCTTTCAGCGAATTCTCTGCCTGCCTTTCCCCAGTGCTCTGCAAGCTCTCCAGGACAACATAAAATCTGGGGCTCTGTGCTTTCTTTCCTTCTGAACAAGTGTTACTGTTTTCTGCACAAAAGCGATTCTGCGAAGCAATGTGAACACTTCTGCTAACCAGGCACAGAGAAGGTGCTAGCAAGGAATTCTCTGCCTGCCTTTCCCCAGTGCTCTGCAAGCTCTCCAGGACAACATAGAATTTGGGGCTCTGTGCTTTCTTTCCTTCTGAACAAGTGTTACTGTTTTCTGCACAAAAGCGATTCTGCGAAGCAATGTGAACACTTCTGCTTCCCAGGCACAGAGAAGGTGCTAGCAAGGAATTCTCTGCCTGCCTTTCCCCAGTGCTCTGCAAGCTCTCCAGGACAACATAGAATCTGGGGCTCTGTGCTTTCTTTCGTTCTGAACAAGTGTTAGTGTTTTCTGCACAAAAGCAATTCTGCGAAGCAATGTGAACACTTCTGCTTCCCAGGCACAGAGAAGGTGCTAGCAGGAAATTCTCTGCCTGCCTTTCCCCAGTGCTCTGCAAGCTCTCCAGGACAACATAGAATCTGGGGCTCTGTGCTTTCTTTCGTTCTGAACAAGTGTTACTGTTTTCTGCACAAAAGCGATTCTGCGAAGCAATGTGAACAGGCACAGAGAAGGTGCTAGCAGGGAATTCTCTGCCTGCCTTTCCCCAGTGCTCTGCAAGCTCTCCAGGACAACAGCAAATCTGGGGCTCTGTGCTTTCTTTCCTTCTGAACAAGTGTTACTGTTTTCTGCACAAAAGCGATTCTTGCGAAGCAATGTGAACACTTCTGCTTCCCAGGCACAGAGAAGGTGCTAGCAGGGAATTCTCTGCCTGCCTTTCCCCAGTGCTCTGCAAGCTCTCCAGGACAACAGAGAATCTGGGGCTCTGTGCTTTCTTTCGTTCTGAACAAGTGTTACTGTTTTCTGCACAAAAGCGATTCTTGCGAAGCAATGTGAACACTTCTGCTTCCCAGGCACAGAGAAGGTGCTAGCAGGGAATTCTCTGCCTGCCTTTCCCCAGTGCTCTGCAAGCTCTCCAGGGCAACATAAAATCTGGGGCTCTGTGCTTTCTTTCCTTCTGAACAAGTGTTAGTGTTTTCTGCACAAAAGCGATTCTGCGAAGCAATGTGAACAGGCACAGAGAAGGTGCCAGCAGGGAATTCTCTGCCTGCCTTTCCCCAGTGCTCTGCAAGCTCTCCAGGACAACATAAAATCTGGGGCTCTGTGCTTTCTTTCCTTCTGAACAAGTGTTACTGTTTTCTGCACAAAAGCGATTCTGCGAAGCAATGTGAACACTTCTGCTAACCAGGCACAGAGAAGGTGCTAGCAAGGAATTCTCTGCCTGCCTTTCCCCAGTGCCCTGCAAGCTCTCCAGGACAACATAGAATCTGGGGCTCTGTGCTTTCTTTCCTTCTGAACAAGTGTTACTGTTTTCTGCACAAAAGCGATTCTTGCGAAGCAATGTGAACACTTCTGCTTCCCAGGCACAGAGAAGGTGCTAGCAAGGAATTCTCTGCCTGCCTTTCCCCAGTGCTCTGCAAGCTCTCCAGGACAACATAAAATATGGGGCTCTGTGCTTTCTTTCCTTCTGACCAAGTGTTACTGTTTTCTGCACAAAAGCGATTCTGCGAAGCAATGTGAACAGGCACAGAGAAGGTGCTTTCAGCGAATTCTCTGCCTGCCTTTCCCCAGTGCTCTGCAAGCTCTCCAGGACAACATAAAATCTGGGGCTCTGTGCTTTCTTTCCTTCTGAACAAGTGTTACTGTTTTCTGCACAAAAGCTATTCTGCGAAGCAATGTGAACACTTCTGCTAACCAGGCACAGAGAAGGTGCTAGCAAGGAATTCTCTGCCTGCCTTTCCCCAGTGCTCTGCAAGCTCTCCAGGACAACATAGAATCTGGGGCTCTGTGCTTTCTTTCGTTCTGAACAAGTGTTACTGTTTTCTGCACAAAAGCGATTCTTGCGAAGCAATGTGAACACTTCTGCTTCCCAGGCACAGAGAAGGTGCTAGCAGGGAATTCTCTGCCTGCCTTTCCCCAGTGCTCTGCAAGCTCTCCAGGACAACATAGAATCTGGGGCTCTGTGCTTTCTTTCGTTCTGAACAAGTGTTAGTGTTTTCTGCACAAAAGCGATTCTGCAAAGCAATGTGAACACTTCTGCTTCCCAGGCACAGAGAAGGTGCTAGCAAGGAATTCTCTGCCTGCCTTTCCCCAGTGCTCTGCAAGCTCTCCAGGACAACATAAAATATGGGGCTCTGTGCTTTCTTTCCTTCTGACCAAGTGTTACTGTTTTCTGCACAAAAGCGATTCTGCGAAGCAATGTGAACAGGCACAGAGAAGGTGCTTTCAGCGAATTCTCTGCCTGCCTTTCCCCAGTGCTCTGCAAGCTCTCCAGGACAACATAAAATCTGGGGCTCTGTGCTTTCTTTCCTTCTGAACAAGTGTTACTGTTTTCTGCACAAAAGCGATTCTGCGAAGCAATGTGAACACTTCTGCTAACCAGGCACAGAGAAGGTGCTAGCAAGGAATTCTCTGCCTGCCTTTCCCCAGTGCTCTGCAAGCTCTCCAGGACAACATAGAATCTGGGGCTCTGTGCTTTCTTTCCTTCTGAACAAGTGTTACTGTTTTCTGCACAAAAGCAATTCTGCGAAGCAATGTGAACACTTCTGCTAACCAGGCACAGAGAAGGTGCTAGCAAGGAATTCTCTGCCTGCCTTTCCCCAGTGCCCTGCAAGCTCTCCAGGACAACATAGAATCTGGGGCTCTGTGCTTTCTTTCCTTCTGAACAAGTGTTACTGTTTTCTGCACAAAAGCGATTCTTGCGAAGCAATGTGAACACTTCTGCTTCCCAGGCACAGAGAAGGTGCTAGCAAGGAATTCTCTGCCTGCCTTTCCCCAGTGCTCTGCAAGCTCTCCAGGACAACATAAAATATGGGGCTCTGTGCTTTCTTTCCTTCTGACCAAGTGTTACTGTTTTCTACACAAAAGCGATTCTGCGAAGCAATGTGAACAGGCACAGAGAAGGTGCTTTCAGCGAATTCTCTGCCTGCCTTTCCCCAGTGCTCTGCAAGCTCTCCAGGACAACATAAAATCTGGGGCTCTGTGCTTTCTTTCCTTCTGAACAAGTGTTACTGTTTTCTGCACAAAAGCGATTCTTGCGAAGCAATGTGAACACTTCTGCTAACCAGGCACAGAGAAGGTGCTAGCAGGGAATTCTCTGCCTGCCTTTCCCCAGTGCTCTGCAAGCTCTCCAGGACAACATAGAATCTGGGGCTCTGTGCTTTCTTTCGTTCTGAACAAGTGTTACTGTTTTCTGCACAAAAGCGATTCTTGCGAAGCAATGTGAACACTTCTGCTTCCCAGGCACAGAGAAGGTGCTAGCAGGGAATTCTCTGCCTGCCTTTCCCCAGTGCTCTGCAAGCTCTCCAGGACAACATAGAATCTGGGGCTCTGTGCTTTCTTTCGTTCTGAACAAGTGTTACTGTTTTCTGCACAAAAGCGATTCTGCAAAGCAATGGGAACACTTCTGCTTCCCAGGCACAGAGAAGGTGCTAGCAAGGAATTCTCTGCCTGCCTTTCCCCAGTGCTCTGCAAGCTCTCCAGGACAACATAAAATATGGGGCTCTGTGCTTTCTTTCCTTCTGACCAAGTGTTACTGTTTTCTGCACAAAAGCGATTCTGCGAAGCAATGTGAACAGGCACAGAGAAGGTGCTTTCAGCGAATTCTCTGCCTGCCTTTCCCCAGTGCTCTGCAAGCTCTCCAGGACAACATAAAATCTGGGGCTCTGTGCTTTCTTTCCTTCTGAACAAGTGTTACTGTTTTCTGCACAAAAGCGATTCTGCGAAGCAATGTGAACACTTCTGCTAACCAGGCACAGAGAAGGTGCTTTCAGCGAATTCTCTGCCTGCCTTTCCCCAGTGCTCTGCAAGCTCTCCAGGACAACATAAAATCTGGGGCTCTGTGCTTTCTTTCCTTCTGAACAAGTGTTACTGTTTTCTGCACAAAAGCGATTCTTGCGAAGCAATGTGAACACTTCTGCTTCCCAGGCACAGAGAAGGTGCTAGCAGGGAATTCTCTGCCTGCCTTTCCCCAGTGCTCTGCAAGCTCTCCAGGACAACATAGAATCTGGGGCTCTGTGCTTTCTTTCGTTCTGAACAAGTGTTACTGTTTTCTGCACAAAAGCGATTCTGCAAAGCAATGGGAACACTTCTGCTTCCCAGGCACAGAGAAGGTGCTAGCAAGGAATTCTCTGCCTGCCTTTCCCCAGTGCTCTGCAAGCTCTCCAGGACAACATAAAATATGGGGCTCTGTGCTTTCTTTCCTTCTGACCAAGTGTTACTGTTTTCTGCACAAAAGCGATTCTGCGAAGCAATGTGAACAGGCACAGAGAAGGTGCTTTCAGCGAATTCTCTGCCTGCCTTTCCCCAGTGCTCTGCAAGCTCTCCAGGACAACATAAAATCTGGGGCTCTGTGCTTTCTTTCCTTCTGAACAAGTGTTACTGTTTTCTGCACAAAAGCGATTCTGCGAAGCAATGTGAACACTTCTGCTAACCAGGCACAGAGAAGGTGCTAGCAGGGAATTCTCTGCCTGCCTTTCCCCAGTGCTCTGCAAGCTCTCCAGGACAACAGAGAATCTGGGGCTCTGTGCTTTCTTTCCTTCTGAACAAGTGTTACTGTTTTCTGCACAAAAGCGATTCTTGCGAAGCAATGTGAACACTTCTGCTTCCCAGGCACAGAGAAGGTGCTAGCAGGGAATTCTCTGCCTGCCTTTCCCCAGTGCTCTGCAAGCTCTCCAGGACAACATAGAATCTGGGGCTCTGTGCTTTCTTTCCTTCTGAACAAGTGTTACTGTTTTCTGCACAAAAGCGATTCTGCGAAGCAATGTGAACAGGCACAGAGAAGGTGCCAGCAGGGAATTCTCTGCCTGCCTTTCCCCAGTGCTCTGCAAGCTCAGCAGGACAACATAAAATCTGGGGCTCTGTGCTTTCTTTCCTTCTGAACAAGTGTTACTGTTTTCTGCACAAAAGCGATTCTGCGAAGCAATGTGAACACTTCTGTTAACCAGGCACAGAGAAGGTGCTAGCAAGGAATTCTCTGCCTGCCTTTCCCCAGTGCCCTGCAAGCTCTCCAGGACAACATAGAATCTGGGGCTCTGTGCTTTCTTTCCTTCTGAACAAGTGTTACTGTTTTCTGCACAAAAGCGATTCTTGCGAAGCAATGTGAACACTTCTGCTTCCCAGGCACAGAGAAGGTGCTAGCAAGGAATTCTCTGCCTGCCTTTCCCCAGTGCTCTGCAAGCTCTCCAGGACAACATAAAATATGGGGCTCTGTGCTTTCTTTCCTTCTGACCAAGTGTTACTGTTTTCTGCACAAAAGCGATTCTGCGAAGCAATGTGAACAGGCACAGAGAAGGTGCTTTCAGCGAATTCTCTGCCTGCCTTTCCCCAGTGCTCTGCAAGCTCTCCAGGACAACATAAAATCTGGGGCTCTGTGCTTTCTTTCCTTCTGAACAAGTGTTACTGTTTTCTGCACAAAAGCGATTCTTGCGAAGCAATGTGAACACTTCTGCTAACCAGGCACAGAGAAGGTGCTAGCAAGGAATTCTCTGCCTGCCTTTCCCCAGTGCTCTGCAAGCTCTCCAGGACAACATAGAATCTGGGGCTCTGTGCTTTCTTTCGTTCTGAACAAGTGTTACTGTTTTCTGCACAAAAGCGATTCTTGCGAAGCAATGTGAACACTTCTGCTTCCCAGGCACAGAGAAGGTGCTAGCAGGGAATTATCTGCCTGCCTTTCCCCAGTGCTCTGCAAGCTCTCCAGGACAACATAGAATCTGGGGCTCTGTGCTTTCTTTCGTTCTGAACAAGTGTTACTGTTTTCTGCACAAAAGCGATTCTGCAAAGCAATGTGAACACTTCTGCTTCCCAGGCACAGAGAAGGTGCTAGCAAGGAATTCTCTGCCTGCCTTTCCCCAGTGCTCTGCAAGCTCTCCAGGACAACATAAAATATGGGGCTCTGTGCTTTCTTTCCTTCTGACCAAGTGTTACTGTTTTCTGCACAAAAGCGATTCTGCGAAGCAATGTGAACAGGCACAGAGAAGGTGCTAGCAGGGAATTCTCTGCCTGCCTTTCCCCAGTGCTCTGCAAGCTCTCCAGGACAACATAAAATCTGGGGCTCTGTGCTTTCTTTCCTTCTGAACAAGTGTTACTGTTTTCTGCACAAAAGCGATTCTTGCGAAGCAATGTGAACACTTCTGCTAACCAGGCACAGAGAAGGTGCTAGCAAGGAATTCTCTGCCTGCCTTTCCCCAGTGCTCTGCAAGCTCTCCAGGACAACATAGAATCTGGGGCTCTGTGCTTTCTTTCCTTCTGAACAAGTGTTACTGTTTTCTGCACAAAAGCGATTCTGCGAAGCAATGTGAACACTTCTGCTAACCAGGCACAGAGAAGGTGCTAGCAAGGAATTCTCTGCCTGCCTTTCCCCAGTGCCCTGCAAGCTCTCCAGGACAACATAGAATCTGGGGCTCTGTGCTTTCTTTCCTTCTGAACAAGTGTTACTGTTTTCTGCACAAAACCGATTCTTGCGAAGCAATGTGAACACTTCTGCTTCCCAGGCACAGAGAAGGTGCTAGCAAGGAATTCTCTGCCTGCCTTTCCCCAGTGCTCTGCAAGCTCTCCAGGACAACATAAAATATGGGGCTCTGTGCTTTCTTTCCTTCTGACCAAGTGTTACTGTTTTCTGCACAAAAGCGATTCTGCGAAGCAATGTGAACAGGCACAGAGAAGGTGCTTTCAGCGAATTCTCTGCCTGCCTTTCCCCAGTGCTCTGCAAGCTCTCCAGGACAACATAAAATCTGGGGCTCTGTGCTTTCTTTCCTTCTGAACAAGTGTTACTGTTTTCTGCACAAAAGCGATTCTTGCGAAGCAATGTGAACACTTCTGCTAACCAGGCACAGAGAAGGTGCTAGCAAGGAATTCTCTGCCTGCCTTTCCCCAGTGCTCTGCAAGCTCTCCAGGACAACATAGAATCTGGGGCTCTGTGCTTTCTTTCGTTCTGAACAAGTGTTACTGTTTTCTGCACAAAAGCGATTCTTGCGAAGCAATGCGAACACTTCTGCTTCCCAGGCACAGAGAAGGTGCTAGCAGGGAATTCTCTGCCTGCCTTTCCCCAGTGCTCTGCAAGCTCTCCAGGACAACATAGAATCTGGGGCTCTGTGCTTTCTTTCGTTCTGAACAAGTGTTACTGTTTTCTGCACAAAAGCGATTCTGCAAAGCAATGGGAACACTTCTGCTTCCCAGGCACAGAGAAGGTACTAGCAAGGAATTCTCTGCCTGCCTTTCCCCAGTGCTCTGCAAGCTCTCCAGGACAACATAAAATATGGGGCTCTGTGCTTTCTTTCCTTCTGACCAAGTGTTACTGTTTTCTGCACAAAAGCGATTCTGCGAAGCAATGTGAACAGGCACAGAGAAGGTGCTTTCAGCGAATTCTCTGCCTGCCTTTCCCCAGTGCTCTGCAAGCTCTCCAGGACAACATAAAATCTGGGGCTCTGTGCTTTCTTTCCTTCTGAACAAGTGTTACTGTTTTCTGCACAAAAGCGATTCTGCGAAGCAATGTGAACACTTCTGTTAACCAGGCACAGAGAAGGTGCTAGCAAGGAATTCTCTGCCTGCCTTTCCCCAGTGCCCTGCAAGCTCTCCAGGACAACATAGAATCTGGGGCTCTGTGCTTTCTTTCCTTCTGAACAAGTGTTACTGTTTTCTGCACAAAAGCGATTCTTGCGAACCAATGTGAACACTTCTGCTTCCCAGGCACAGAGAAGGTGCTAGCAAGGAATTCTCTGCCTGCCTTTCCCCAGTGCTCTGCAAGCTCTCCAGGACAACATAAAATATGGGGCTCTGTGCTTTCTTTCCTTCTGACCAAGTGTTACTGTTTTCTGCACAAAAGCGATTCTGCGAAGCAATGTGAACAGGCACAGAGAAGGTGCTTTCAGCGAATTCTCTGCCTGCCTTTCCCCAGTGCTCTGCAAGCTCTCCAGGACAACATAAAATCTGGGGCTCTGTGCTTTCTTTCCTTCTGAACAAGTGTTACTGTTTTCTGCACAAAAGCGATTCTTGCGAAGCAATGTGAACACTTCTGCTAACCAGGCACAGAGAAGGTGCTAGCAAGGAATTCTCTGCCTGCCTTTCCCCAGTGCTCTGCAAGCTCTCCAGGACAACATAGAATCTGGGGCTCTGTGCTTTCTTTCGTTCTGAACAAGTGTTACTGTTTTCTGCACAAAAGCGATTCTTGCGAAGCAATGTGAACACTTCTGCTTCCCAGGCACAGAGAAGGTGCTAGCAGGGAATTCTCTGCCTGCCTTTCCCCAGTGCTCTGCAAGCTCTCCAGGACAACATAGAATCTGGGGCTCTGTGCTTTCTTTCGTTCTGAACAAGTGTTACTGTTTTCTGCACAAAAGCGATTCTGCGAAGCAATGTGAACAGGCACAGAGAAGGTGCCAGCAGGGAATTCTCTGCCTGCCTTTCCCCAGTGCTCTGCAAGCTCAGCAGGACAAAATAAAATCTGGGGCTCTGTGCTTTCTTTCCTTCTGAACAAGTGTTACTGTTTTCTGCACAAAAGCGATTCTGCGAAGCAATGTGAACACTTCTGCTTCCCAGGCACAGAGAAGGTGCTAGCAAGGAATTCTCTGCCTGCCTTTCCCCAGTGCCCTGCAAGCTCTCCAGGACAACATAAAATCTGGGGCTCTGTGCTTTCTTTCCTTCTGACCAAGTGTTACTGTTTTCTGCACAAAAGCGATTCTGCGAAGCAATGTGAACAGGCACAGAGAATGTGCTTTCAGCGAATTCTCTGCCTGCCTTTCCCCAGTGCTCTGCAAGCTCTCCAGGACAACATAAAATCTGGGGCTCTGTGCTTTCTTTCCTTCTGAACAAGTGTTACTGTTTTCTGCACAAAAGCGATTCTGCGAAGCAATGTGAACACTTCTGCTAACCAGGCACAGAGAAGGTGCTAGCAAGGAATTCTCTGCCTGCCTTTCCCCAGTGCTCTGCAAGCTCTCCAGGACAACATAGAATTTGGGGCTCTGTGCTTTCTTTCCTTCTGAACAAGTGTTACTGTTTTCTGCACAAAAGCGATTCTTGCGAAGCAATGTGAACACTTCTGCTTCCCAGGCACAGAGAAGGTGCTAGCAGGGAATTCTCTGCCTGCCTTTCCCCAGTGCTCTGCAAGCTCTCCAGGACAACATAGAATCTGGGGCTCTGTGCTTTCTTTCGTTCTGAACAAGTGTTACTGTTTTCTGCACAAAAGCGATTCTGCAAAGCAATGTGAACACTTCTGCTTCCCAGGCACAGAGAAGGTGCTAGCAAGGAATTCTCTGCCTGCCTTTCCCCAGTGCTCTGCAAGCTCTCCAGGACAACATAAAATATGGGGCTCTGTGCTTTCTTTCCTTCTGACCAAGTGTTACTGTTTTCTGCACAAAAGCGATTCTGCGAAGCAATGTGAACAGGCACAGAGAAGGTGCTTTCAGCGAATTCTCTGCCTGCCTTTCCCCAGTGCTCTGCAAGCTCTCCAGGACAACATAAAATCTGGGGCTCTGTGCTTTCTTTCCTTCTGAACAAGTGTTACTGTTTTCTGCACAAAAGCTATTCTGCGAAGCAATGTGAACACTTCTGCTAACCAGGCACAGAGAAGGTGCTAGCAAGGAATTCTCTGCCTGCCTTTCCCCAGTGCTCTGCAAGCTCTCCAGGACAACATAGAATCTGGGGCTCTGTGCTTTCTTTCCTTCTGAACAAGTGTTACTGTTTTCTGCACAAAAGCGATTCTGCGAAGCAATGTGAACACTTCTGCTAACCAGGCACAGAGAAGGTGCTAGCAAGGAATTCTCTGCCTGCCTTTCCCCAGTGCCCTGCAAGCTCTCCAGGACAACATAGAATCTGGGGCTCTGTGCTTTCTTTCCTTCTGAACAAGTGTTACTGTTTTCTGCACAAAAGCGATTCTTGCGAAGCAATGTGAACACTTCTGCTTCCCAGGCACAGAGAAGGTGCTAGCAAGGAATTCTCTGCCTGCCTTTCCCCAGTGCTCTGCAAGCTCTCCAGGACAACATAAAATATGGGGCTCTGTGCTTTCTTTCCTTCTGACCAAGTGTTACTGTTTTCTGCACAAAAGCGATTCTGCGAAGCAATGTGAACAGGCACAGAGAAGGTGCTTTCAGCGAATTCTCTGCCTGCCTTTCCCCAGTGCTCTGCAAGCTCTCCAGGACAACATAAAATCTGGGGCTCTGTGCTTTCTTTCCTTCTGAACAAGTGTTACTGTTTTCTGCACAAAAGCGATTCTGCGAAGCAATGTGAACACTTCTGCTAACCAGGCACAGAGAAGGTGCTAGCAGGGAATTCTCTGCCTGCCTTTCCCCAGTGCTCTGCAAGCTCTCCAGGACAACAGAGAATCTGGGGCTCTGTGCTTTCTTTCCTTCTGAACAAGTGTTACTGTTTTCTGCACAAAAGCGATTCTTGCGAAGCAATGTGAACACTTCTGCTTCCCAGGCACAGAGAAGGTGCTAGCAGGGAATTCTCTGCCTGCCTTTCCCCAGTGCTCTGCAAGCTCTCCAGGGCAACATAAAATCTGGGGCTCTGTGCTTTCTTTCCTTCTGAACAAGTGTTAGTGTTTTCTGCACAAAAGCGATTCTGCGAAGCAATGTGAACAGGCACAGAGAAGGTGCCAGCAGGGAATTCTCTGCCTGCCTTTCCCCAGTGCTCTGCAAGCTCTCCAGGACAACATAAAATCTGGGGCTCTGTGCTTTCTTTCCTTCTGAACAAGTGTTACTGTTTTCTGCACAAAAGCGATTCTGCGAAGCAATGTGAACACTTCTGCTAACCAGGCACAGAGAAGGTGCTAGCAAGGAATTCTCTGCCTGCCTTTCCCCAGTGCCCTGCAAGCTCTCCAGGACAACATAGAATCTGGGGCTCTGTGCTTTCTTTCCTTCTGAACAAGTGTTACTGTTTTCTGCACAAAAGCGATTCTTGCGAAGCAATGTGAACACTTCTGCTTCCCAGGCACAGAGAAGGTGCTAGCAAGGAATTCTCTGCCTGCCTTTCCCCAGTGCTCTGCAAGCTCTCCAGGACAACATAAAATATGGGGCTCTGTGCTTTCTTTCCTTCTGACCAAGTGTTACTGTTTTCTGCACAAAAGCGATTCTGCGAAGCAATGTGAACAGGCACAGAGAAGGTGCTTTCAGCGAATTCTCTGCCTGCCTTTCCCCAGTGCTCTGCAAGCTCTCCAGGACAACATAAAATCTGGGGCTCTGTGCTTTCTTTCCTTCTGAACAAGTGTTACTGTTTTCTGCACAAAAGCGATTCTTGCGAAGCAATGTGAACACTTCTGCTAACCAGGCACAGAGAAGGTGCTAGCAGGGAATTCTCTGCCTGCCTTTCCCCAGTGCTCTGCAAGCTCTCCAGGACAACATAGAATCTGGGGCTCTGTGCTTTCTTTCGTTCTGAACAAGTGTTACTGTTTTCTGCACAAAAGCGATTCTTGCGAAGCAATGTGAACACTTCTGCTTCCCAGGCACAGAGAAGGTGCTAGCAGGGAATTCTCTGCCTGCCTTTCCCCAGTGCTCTGCAAGCTCTCCAGGACAACATAGAATCTGGGGCTCTGTGCTTTCTTTCGTTCTGAACAAGTGTTACTGTTTTCTGCACAAAAGCGATTCTGCAAAGCAATGTGAACACTTCTGCTTCCCAGGCACAGAGAAGGTGCTAGCAAGGAATTCTCTGCCTGCCTTTCCCCAGTGCTCTGCAAGCTCTCCAGGACAACATAAAATATGGGGCTCTGTGCTTTCTTTCCTTCTGACCAAGTGTTACTGTTTTCTGCACAAAAGCGATTCTGCGAAGCAATGTGAACAGGCACAGAGAAGGTGCTTTCAGCGAATTCTCTGCCTGCCTTTCCCCAGTGCTCTGCAAGCTCTCCAGGACAACATAAAATCTGGGGCTCTGTGCTTTCTTTCCTTCTGAACAAGTGTTACTGTTTTCTGCACAAAAGCTATTCTGCGAAGCAATGTGAACACTTCTGCTAACCAGGCACAGAGAAGGTGCTAGCAAGGAATTCTCTGCCTGCCTTTCCCCAGTGCTCTGCAAGCTCTCCAGGACAACATAGAATCTGGGGCTCTGTGCTTTCTTTCCTTCTGAACAAGTGTTACTGTTTTCTGCACAAAAGCGATTCTGCGAAGCAATGTGAACACTTCTGCTAACCAGGCACAGAGAAGGTGCTAGCAAGGAATTCTCTGCCTGCCTTTCCCCAGTGCCCTGCAAGCTCTCCAGGACAACATAGAATCTGGGGCTCTGTGCTTTCTTTCCTTCTGAACAAGTGTTACTGTTTTCTGCACAAAAGCGATTCTTGCGAAGCAATGTGAACACTTCTGCTTCCCAGGCACAGAGAAGGTGCTAGCAAGGAATTCTCTGCCTGCCTTTCCCCAGTGCTCTGCAAGCTCTCCAGGACAACATAAAATATGGGGCTCTGTGCTTTCTTTCCTTCTGACCAAGTGTTACTGTTTTCTGCACAAAAGCGATTCTGCGAAGCAATGTGAACAGGCACAGAGAAGGTGCTTTCAGCGAATTCTCTGCCTGCCTTTCCCCAGTGCTCTGCAAGCTCTCCAGGACAACATAAAATCTGGGGCTCTGTGCTTTCTTTCCTTCTGAACAAGTGTTACTGTTTTCTGCACAAAAGCGATTCTGCGAAGCAATGTGAACAGGCACAGAGAAGGTGCTAGCAGGGAATTCTCTGCCTGCCTTTCCCCAGTGCTCTGCAAGCTCTCCAGGACAACATAGAATCTGGGGCTCTGTGCTTTTTTTCGTTCTGAACAAGTGTTAGTGTTTTCTGCACAAAAGCGATTCTGCGAAGCAATGTGAACACTTCTGCTTCCCAGGCACAGAGAAGGTGCTAGCAAGGAATTCTCTGCCTGCCTTTCCCCAGTGCTCTTCAAGCTCTCCAGGACAACAGAGAATCTGGGGCTCTGTGCTTTCTTTCGTTCTGAACAAGTTTTAGTGTTTTCTGCACAAAAGCGATTCTGCGAAGCAATGTGAACACTTCTGCTTCCCAGGCACAGAGAAGGTGCTAGCAGGAAATTCTCTGCCTGCCTTTCCCCAGTGCTCTGCAAGCTCTCCAGGACAACATAGAATCTGGGGCTCTGTGCTTTCTTTCGTTCTGAACAAGTGTTAGTGTTTTCTGCGCAAAAGCGATTCTGCGAAGCAATGTGAACAGGCACAGAGAAGGTGCTAGCAGGGAATTCTCTGCCTGTCTTTCCCCAGTGCTCTGCAAGCTCTCCAGGACAACATAAAATCTGGGGCTCTGTGCTTTCTTTCCTTCTGAACAAGTGTTACTGTTTTCTGCACAAAAGCGATTCTTGCGAAGCAATGTGAACACTTCTGCTTCCCAGGCACAGAGAAGGTGCTAGCAAGGAATTCTCTGCCTGCCTTTCCCCAGTGCTCTGCAAGCTCTCCAGGACAACATAGAATCTGGGGCTCTGTGCTTTCTTTCGTTCTGAACAAGTGTTAGTGTTTTCTGCGCAAAAGCGATTCTGCGAAGCAATGTGAACAGGCACAGAGAAGGTGCTATCAGGGAATTCTCTGCCTGTCTTTCCCCAGTGCTCTGCAAGCTCTCCAGGACAACATAGAATCTGGGGCTCTGTGCTTTCCTTCGTTCTGAACAAGTGTTACTGTTTTCTGCACAAAAGCGATTCTTGCGAAGCAATGTGAACACTTCTGCTTCCCAGGCACAGAGAAGGTGCTAGCAGGGAATTCTCTGGCTGCCTTTCCCCAGTGCTCTGCAAGCTCTCCAGGACAACATAAAATCTGGGGCTCTGTGCTTTCTTTCGTTCTGAACAAGTGTTACTGTTTTCTGCACAAAAGCGATTCTGCGAAGCAATGTGAACAGGCACAGAGAAGGTGCTAGCAGGGAATTCTCTGCCTGCCTTTCCCCAGTGCTCTGCAAGCTCTCCAGGACAACATAGAATCTGGGGCTCTGTGCTTTTTTTCGTTCTGAACAAGTGTTAGTGTTTTCTGCACAAAAGCGATTCTGCGAAGCAATGTGAACACTTCTGCTTCCCAGGCACAGAGAAGGTGCTAGCAAGGAATTCTCTGCCTGCCTTTCCCCAGTGCTCTTCAAGCTCTCCAGGACAACAGAGAATCTGGGGCTCTGTGCTTTCTTTCGTTCTGAACAAGTTTTAGTGTTTTCTGCACAAAAGCGATTCTGCGAAGCAATGTGAACACTTCTGCTTCCCAGGCACAGAGAAGGTGCTAGCAGGAAATTCTCTGCCTGCCTTTCCCCAGTGCTCTGCAAGCTCTCCAGGACAACATAGAATCTGGGGCTCTGTGCTTTCTTTCGTTCTGAACAAGTGTTAGTGTTTTCTGCGCAAAAGCGATTCTGCGAAGCAATGTGAACAGGCACAGAGAAGGTGCTAGCAGGGAATTCTCTGCCTGTCTTTCCCCAGTGCTCTGCAAGCTCTCCAGGACAACATAAAATCTGGGGCTCTGTGCTTTCTTTCCTTCTGAACAAGTGTTACTGTTTTCTGCACAAAAGCGATTCTTGCGAAGCAATGTGAACACTTCTGCTTCCCAGGCACAGAGAAGGTGCTAGCAAGGAATTCTCTGCCTGCCTTTCCCCAGTGCTCTGCAAGCTCTCCAGGACAACATAGAATCTGGGGCTCTGTGCTTTCTTTCGTTCTGAACAAGTGTTAGTGTTTTCTGCGCAAAAGCGATTCTGCGAAGCAATGTGAACAGGCACAGAGAAGGTGCTAGCAGGGAATTCTCTGCCTGTCTTTCCCCAGTGCTCTGCAAGCTCTCCAGGACAACATAGAATCTGGGGCTCTGTGCTTTCCTTCGTTCTGAACAAGTGTTACTGTTTTCTGCACAAAAGCGATTCTTGCGAAGCAATGTGAACACTTCTGCTTCCCAGGCACAGAGAAGGTGCTAGCAGGGAATTCTCTGGCTGCCTTTCCCCAGTGCTCTGCAAGCTCTCCAGGACAACATAGAATCTGGGGCTCTGTGCTTTCTTTCGTTCTGAACAAGTGTTAGTGTTTTCTGCACAAAAGCGATTCTGCGAAGCAATGTGAACAGGCACAGAGAAGGTGCTTTCAGCGAATTCTCTGCCTGCCTTTCCCCAGTGCTCTGCAAGCTCTCCAGGACAACATAAAATCTGGGGCTCTGTGCTTTCTTTCCTTCTGAACAAGTGTTACTGTTTTCTGCACAAAAGCGATTCTTGCGAAGCAATGTGAACACTTCTGCTTCCCAGGCACAGAGAAGGTGCTAGCAGGGAATTCTCTGCCTGCCTTTCCCCAGTGCTCTACAAGCTCTCCAGGACAACATAGAATCTGGGGCTCTGTGCTTTCTTTCGTTCTGAACAAGTGTTACTGTTTTCTGCACAAAAGCGATTCTTGCGAAGCAATGTGAACACTTCTGCTTCCCAGGCACAGAGAAGGTGCTATCAGGGAATTCTCTGCCTGCCTTTCCCCAGTGCTCTGCAAGCTCTCCAGGACAACATAGAATCTGGGGCTCTGTGCTTTCTTTCGTTCTGAACAAGTGTTACTGTTTTCTGCACAAAAGCGATTCTGCGAAGCAATGTGAACACTTCTGCTTCCCAGGCAGAGAGAAGGTGCTAGCAGGAAATTCTCTGCCTGCCTTTCCCCAGTGCTCTGCAAGCTCTCCAGGACAACATAAAATCTGGGGCTCTGTGCTTTCTTTCGTTCTGAACAAGTGTTAATGTTTTCTGCACAAAAGCGATTCTTGCGAAGCAATGTGAACACTTCTGCTTCCCAGGCACAGAGAAGGTGCTATCAGGGAATTCTCTGCCTGCCTTTCCCCAGTGCTCTGCAAGCTCTCCAGGACAACATAAAATCTGGGGCTCTGTGCTTTCTTTCCTTCTGAACAAGTGTTAGTGTTTTCTGCACAAAAGCGATTCTTGCGAAGCAATGTGAACACTTCTGCTTCCCAGGCACAGAGAAGGTGCTAGCAGGGAATTCTCTGCCTGCCTTTCCCCAGTGCTCTGCAAGCTCTCCAGGACAACATAGAATCTGGGGCTCTGTGCTTTCTTTCCTTCTGAACAAGTGTTAGTGTTTTCTGCACAAAAGCGATTCTGCGAAGCAATGTGAACAGGCACAGAGAAGGTGCTAGCAGGGAATTCTCTGACTGCCTTTCCCCAGTGCTCTGCAAGCTCTCCAGGACAACATAAAATCTGGGGCTCTGTGCTTTCTTTCGTTCTGAACAAGTGTTAGTGTTTTCTGCACAAAAGCGATTCTTGCGAAGCAATGTGAACACTTCTGCTTCCCAGGCACAGAGAAGGTGCTATCAGGGAATTCTCTGCCTGCCTTTCCCCAGTGCTCTGCAAGCTCTCCAGGACAACAGCAAATCTGGGGCTCTGTGCTTTCTTTCCTTCTGAACAAGTGTTACTGTTTTCTGCACAAAAGCGATTCTTGCGAAGCAATGGGAACACTTCTGCTTCCCAGGCACAGAGAAGGTGCTAGCAGGGAATTCTCTGCCTGCCTTTCCCCAGTCCTCTGCAAGCTCTCCAGGACAACAGAGAATCTGGGGCTCTGTGCTTTCTTTCGTTCTGAAAAAGTGTTACTGTTTTCTGCACAAAAGCGATTCTTGCGAAGCAATGTGAACACTTCTGCTTCCCAGGCACAGAGAAGGTGCTAGCAGGGAATTCTCTGCCTGCCTTTCCCCAGTGCTCTGCAAGCTCTCCAGGGCAACATAAAATCTGGGGCTCTGTGCTTTCTTTCCTTCTGAACAAGTGTTAGTGTTTTCTGCACAAAAGCGATTCTGTGAAGCAATGTGAACAGGCACAGAGAAGGTGCTAGCAGGGAATTCTCTGCCTGCCATTCCCCAGTGCTCTGCAAGCTCTCCAGGACAACATAAAATCTGGGGCTCTGTGCTTTCTTTCCTTCTGAACAACTGTTACTGTTTTCTGCACAAAAGCGATTCTTGCGAAGCAATGTGAACACTTCTGCTTCCCAGGCACAGAGAAGGTGCTAGCAAGGAATTCTCTGCCTGCCTTTCCCCAGTGCTCTGCAAGCTCTCCAGGACAACATAGAATCTGGGGCTCTGTGCTTTCTTTCCTTCTGAACAAGTGTTAGTGTTTTCTGCACAAAAGCGATTCTGCGAAGCAATGTGAACACTTCTGCTTCCCAGGCACAGAGAAGGTGCTAGCAGGGAATTCTCTGCCTGCCTTTCCCCAGTGCTCTGCAAGCTCTCCAGGACAACATAGAATCTGGGGCTCTGTGCTTTCTTTCGTTCTGAACAAGTGTTAGTGTTTTCTGCACAAAAGCGATTCTGCGAAGCAATGTGAACAGGCACAGAGAAGGTGCTAGCAGGGAATTCTCTGCCTGCCTTTCCCCAGTGCTCTGCAAGCTCTCCAGGACAACATAAAATCTGGGGCTCTGTGCTTTCTTTCGTTCTGAACAAGTGTTACTGTTTTCTGCACAAAAGCGATTCTGCAAAGCAATGTGAACACTTCTGCTTCCCAGGCACAGAGAAGGTGCTAGCAAGGAATTCTCTGCCTGCCTTTCCCCAGTGCTCTGCAAGCTCTGCAGGACAACATAAAATCTGGGGCTCTGTGCTTTCTTTCCTTCTGACCAAGTGTTACTGTTTTCTGCACAAAAGCGATTCTGCGAAGCAATGTGAACAGGCACAGAGAATGTGCTTTCAGCGAATTCTCTGCCTGCCTTTCCCCAGTGCTCTGCAAGCTCTCCAGGACAACATAAAATCTGGGGCTCTGTGCTTTCTTTCCTTCTGAACAAGTGTTACTGTTTTCTGCACAAAAGCGATTCTGCGAAGCAATGTGAACACTTCTGCTAACCAGGCACAGAGAAGGTGCTAGCAAGGAATTCTCTGCCTGCCTTTCCCCAGTGCTCTGCAAGCTCTCCAGGACAACATAGAATTTGGGGCTCTGTGCTTTCTTTCCTTCTGAACAAGTGTTACTGTTTTCTGCACAAAAGCGATTCTGCGAAGCAATGTGAACACTTCTGCTTCCCAGGCACAGAGAAGGTGCTAGCAAGGAATTCTCTGCCTGCCTTTCCCCAGTGCTCTGCAAGCTCTCCAGGACAACATAGAATCTGGGGCTCTGTGCTTTCTTTCGTTCTGAACAAGTGTTAGTGTTTTCTGCACAAAAGCAATTCTGCGAAGCAATGTGAACACTTCTGCTTCCCAGGCACAGAGAAGGTGCTAGCAGGAAATTCTCTGCCTGCCTTTCCCCAGTGCTCTGCAAGCTCTCCAGGACAACATAGAATCTGGGGCTCTGTGCTTTCTTTCGTTCTGAACAAGTGTTACTGTTTTCTGCACAAAAGCGATTCTGCGAAGCAATGTGAACAGGCACAGAGAAGGTGCTAGCAGGGAATTCTCTGCCTGCCTTTCCCCAGTGCTCTGCAAGCTCTCCAGGACAACAGCAAATCTGGGGCTCTGTGCTTTCTTTCCTTCTGAACAAGTGTTACTGTTTTCTGCACAAAAGCGATTCTTGCGAAGCAATGTGAACACTTCTGCTTCCCAGGCACAGAGAAGGTGCTAGCAGGGAATTCTCTGCCTGCCTTTCCCCAGTGCTCTGCAAGCTCTCCAGGACAACAGAGAATCTGGGGCTCTGTGCTTTCTTTCGTTCTGAACAAGTGTTACTGTTTTCTGCACAAAAGCGATTCTTGCGAAGCAATGTGAACACTTCTGCTTCCCAGGCACAGAGAAGGTGCTAGCAGGGAATTCTCTGCCTGCCTTTCCCCAGTGCTCTGCAAGCTCTCCAGGGCAACATAAAATCTGGGGCTCTGTGCTTTCTTTCCTTCTGAACAAGTGTTAGTGTTTTCTGCACAAAAGCGATTCTGCGAAGCAATGTGAACAGGCACAGAGAAGGTGCCAGCAGGGAATTCTCTGCCTGCCTTTCCCCAGTGCTCTGCAAGCTCTCCAGGACAACATAAAATCTGGGGCTCTGTGCTTTCTTTCCTTCTGAACAAGTGTTACTGTTTTCTGCACAAAAGCGATTCTGCGAAGCAATGTGAACACTTCTGCTAACCAGGCACAGAGAAGGTGCTAGCAAGGAATTCTCTGCCTGCCTTTCCCCAGTGCCCTGCAAGCTCTCCAGGACAACATAGAATCTGGGGCTCTGTGCTTTCTTTCCTTCTGAACAAGTGTTACTGTTTTCTGCACAAAAGCGATTCTTGCGAAGCAATGTGAACACTTCTGCTTCCCAGGCACAGAGAAGGTGCTAGCAAGGAATTCTCTGCCTGCCTTTCCCCAGTGCTCTGCAAGCTCTCCAGGACAACATAAAATATGGGGCTCTGTGCTTTCTTTCCTTCTGACCAAGTGTTACTGTTTTCTGCACAAAAGCGATTCTGCGAAGCAATGTGAACAGGCACAGAGAAGGTGCTTTCAGCGAATTCTCTGCCTGCCTTTCCCCAGTGCTCTGCAAGCTCTCCAGGACAACATAAAATCTGGGGCTCTGTGCTTTCTTTCCTTCTGAACAAGTGTTACTGTTTTCTGCACAAAAGCTATTCTGCGAAGCAATGTGAACACTTCTGCTAACCAGGCACAGAGAAGGTGCTAGCAAGGAATTCTCTGCCTGCCTTTCCCCAGTGCTCTGCAAGCTCTCCAGGACAACATAAAATCTGGGGCTCTGTGCTTTCTTTCGTTCTGAACAAGTGTTACTGTTTTCTGCACAAAAGCGATTCTTGCGAAGCAATGTGAACACTTCTGCTTCCCAGGCACAGAGAAGGTGCTAGCAGGGAATTCTCTGCCTGCCTTTCCCCAGTGCTCTGCAAGCTCTCCAGGACAACATAGAATCTGGGGCTCTGTGCTTTCTTTCGTTCTGAACAAGTGTTAGTGTTTTCTGCACAAAAGCGATTCTGCAAAGCAATGTGAACACTTCTGCTTCCCAGGCACAGAGAAGGTGCTAGCAAGGAATTCTCTGCCTGCCTTTCCCCAGTGCTCTGCAAGCTCTCCAGGACAACATAAAATATGGGGCTCTGTGCTTTCTTTCCTTCTGACCAAGTGTTACTGTTTTCTGCACAAAAGCGATTCTGCGAAGCAATGTGAACAGGCACAGAGAAGGTGCTTTCAGCGAATTCTCTGCCTGCCTTTCCCCAGTGCTCTGCAAGCTCTCCAGGACAACATAAAATCTGGGGCTCTGTGCTTTCTTTCCTTCTGAACAAGTGTTACTGTTTTCTGCACAAAAGCGATTCTGCGAAGCAATGTGAACACTTCTGCTAACCAGGCACAGAGAAGGTGCTAGCAAGGAATTCTCTGCCTGCCTTTCCCCAGTGCTCTGCAAGCTCTCCAGGACAACATAGAATCTGGGGCTCTGTGCTTTCTTTCCTTCTGAACAAGTGTTACTGTTTTCTGCACAAAAGCGATTCTGCGAAGCAATGTGAACACTTCTGCTAACCAGGCACAGAGAAGGTGCTAGCAAGGAATTCTCTGCCTGCCTTTCCCCAGTGCCCTGCAAGCTCTCCAGGACAACATAGAATCTGGGGCTCTGTGCTTTCTTTCCTTCTGAACAAGTGTTACTGTTTTCTGCACAAAAGCGATTCTTGCGAAGCAATGTGAACACTTCTGCTTCCCAGGCACAGAGAAGGTGCTAGCAAGGAATTCTCTGCCTGCCTTTCCCCAGTGCTCTGCAAGCTCTCCAGGACAACATAAAATATGGGGCTCTGTGCTTTCTTTCCTTCTGACCAAGTGTTACTGTTTTCTACACAAAAGCGATTCTGCGAAGCAATGTGAACAGGCACAGAGAAGGTGCTTTCAGCGAATTCTCTGCCTGCCTTTCCCCAGTGCTCTGCAAGCTCTCCAGGACAACATAAAATCTGGGGCTCTGTGCTTTCTTTCCTTCTGAACAAGTGTTACTGTTTTCTGCACAAAAGCGATTCTTGCGAAGCAATGTGAACACTTCTGCTAACCAGGCACAGAGAAGGTGCTAGCAGGGAATTCTCTGCCTGCCTTTCCCCAGTGCTCTGCAAGCTCTCCAGGACAACATAGAATCTGGGGCTCTGTGCTTTCTTTCGTTCTGAACAAGTGTTACTGTTTTCTGCACAAAAGCGATTCTTGCGAAGCAATGTGAACACTTCTGCTTCCCAGGCACAGAGAAGGTGCTAGCAGGGAATTCTCTGCCTGCCTTTCCCCAGTGCTCTGCAAGCTCTCCAGGACAACATAGAATCTGGGGCTCTGTGCTTTCTTTCGTTCTGAACAAGTGTTACTGTTTTCTGCACAAAAGCGATTCTGCAAAGCAATGGGAACACTTCTGCTTCCCAGGCACAGAGAAGGTGCTAGCAAGGAATTCTCTGCCTGCCTTTCCCCAGTGCTCTGCAAGCTCTCCAGGACAACATAAAATATGGGGCTCTGTGCTTTCTTTCCTTCTGACCAAGTGTTACTGTTTTCTGCACAAAAGCGATTCTGCGAAGCAATGTGAACAGGCACAGAGAAGGTGCTTTCAGCGAATTCTCTGCCTGCCTTTCCCCAGTGCTCTGCAAGCTCTCCAGGACAACATAAAATCTGGGGCTCTGTGCTTTCTTTCCTTCTGAACAAGTGTTACTGTTTTCTGCACAAAAGCGATTCTGCGAAGCAATGTGAACACTTCTGCTAACCAGGCACAGAGAAGGTGCTTTCAGCGAATTCTCTGCCTGCCTTTCCCCAGTGCTCTGCAAGCTCTCCAGGACAACATAAAATCTGGGGCTCTGTGCTTTCTTTCCTTCTGAACAAGTGTTACTGTTTTCTGCACAAAAGCGATTCTTGCGAAGCAATGTGAACACTTCTGCTTCCCAGGCACAGAGAAGGTGCTAGCAGGGAATTCTCTGCCTGCCTTTCCCCAGTGCTCTGCAAGCTCTCCAGGACAACATAGAATCTGGGGCTCTGTGCTTTCTTTCGTTCTGAACAAGTGTTACTGTTTTCTGCACAAAAGCGATTCTGCAAAGCAATGGGAACACTTCTGCTTCCCAGGCACAGAGAAGGTGCTAGCAAGGAATTCTCTGCCTGCCTTTCCCCAGTGCTCTGCAAGCTCTCCAGGACAACATAAAATATGGGGCTCTGTGCTTTCTTTCCTTCTGACCAAGTGTTACTGTTTTCTGCACAAAAGCGATTCTGCGAAGCAATGTGAACAGGCACAGAGAAGGTGCTTTCAGCGAATTCTCTGCCTGCCTTTCCCCAGTGCTCTGCAAGCTCTCCAGGACAACATAAAATCTGGGGCTCTGTGCTTTCTTTCCTTCTGAACAAGTGTTACTGTTTTCTGCACAAAAGCGATTCTGCGAAGCAATGTGAACACTTCTGCTAACCAGGCACAGAGAAGGTGCTAGCAGGGAATTCTCTGCCTGCCTTTCCCCAGTGCTCTGCAAGCTCTCCAGGACAACATAGAATCTGGGGCTCTGTGCTTTCTTTCCTTCTGAACAAGTGTTACTGTTTTCTGCACAAAAGCGATTCTGCGAAGCAATGTGAACAGGCACAGAGAAGGTGCCAGCAGGGAATTCTCTGCCTGCCTTTCCCCAGTGCTCTGCAAGCTCAGCAGGACAACATAAAATCTGGGGCTCTGTGCTTTCTTTCCTTCTGAACAAGTGTTACTGTTTTCTGCACAAAAGCGATTCTGCGAAGCAATGTGAACACTTCTGTTAACCAGGCACAGAGAAGGTGCTAGCAAGGAATTCTCTGCCTGCCTTTCCCCAGTGCCCTGCAAGCTCTCCAGGACAACATAGAATCTGGGGCTCTGTGCTTTCTTTCCTTCTGAACAAGTGTTACTGTTTTCTGCACAAAAGCGATTCTTGCGAAGCAATGTGAACACTTCTGCTTCCCAGGCACAGAGAAGGTGCTAGCAAGGAATTCTCTGCCTGCCTTTCCCCAGTGCTCTGCAAGCTCTCCAGGACAACATAAAATATGGGGCTCTGTGCTTTCTTTCCTTCTGACCAAGTGTTACTGTTTTCTGCACAAAAGCGATTCTGCGAAGCAATGTGAACAGGCACAGAGAAGGTGCTTTCAGCGAATTCTCTGCCTGCCTTTCCCCAGTGCTCTGCAAGCTCTCCAGGACAACATAAAATCTGGGGCTCTGTGCTTTCTTTCCTTCTGAACAAGTGTTACTGTTTTCTGCACAAAAGCGATTCTTGCGAAGCAATGTGAACACTTCTGCTAACCAGGCACAGAGAAGGTGCTAGCAAGGAATTCTCTGCCTGCCTTTCCCCAGTGCTCTGCAAGCTCTCCAGGACAACATAGAATCTGGGGCTCTGTGCTTTCTTTCGTTCTGAACAAGTGTTACTGTTTTCTGCACAAAAGCGATTCTTGCGAAGCAATGTGAACACTTCTGCTTCCCAGGCACAGAGAAGGTGCTAGCAGGGAATTCTCTGCCTGCCTTTCCCCAGTGCTCTGCAAGCTCTCCAGGACAACATAGAATCTGGGGCTCTGTGCTTTCTTTCGTTCTGAACAAGTGTTACTGTTTTCTGCACAAAAGCGATTCTGCAAAGCAATGTGAACACTTCTGCTTCCCAGGCACAGAGAAGGTGCTAGCAAGGAATTCTCTGCCTGCCTTTCCCCAGTGCTCTGCAAGCTCTCCAGGACAACATAAAATATGGGGCTCTGTGCTTTCTTTCCTTCTGACCAAGTGTTACTGTTTTCTGCACAAAAGCGATTCTGCGAAGCAATGTGAACAGGCACAGAGAAGGTGCTTTCAGCGAATTCTCTGCCTGCCTTTCCCCAGTGCTCTGCAAGCTCTCCAGGACAACATAAAATCTGGGGCTCTGTGCTTTCTTTCCTTCTGAACAAGTGTTACTGTTTTCTGCACAAAAGCGATTCTTGCGAAGCAATGTGAACACTTCTGCTAACCAGGCACAGAGAAGGTGCTAGCAAGGAATTCTCTGCCTGCCTTTCCCCAGTGCTCTGCAAGCTCTCCAGGACAACATAGAATCTGGGGCTCTGTGCTTTCTTTCCTTCTGAACAAGTGTTACTGTTTTCTGCACAAAAGCGATTCTGCGAAGCAATGTGAACACTTCTGCTAACCAGGCACAGAGAAGGTGCTAGCAAGGAATTCTCTGCCTGCCTTTCCCCAGTGCCCTGCAAGCTCTCCAGGACAACATAGAATCTGGGGCTCTGTGCTTTCTTTCCTTCTGAACAAGTGTTACTGTTTTCTGCACAAAACCGATTCTTGAGAAGCAATGTGAACACTTCTGCTTCCCAGGCACAGAGAAGGTGCTAGCAAGGAATTCTCTGCCTGCCTTTCCCCAGTGCTCTGCAAGCTCTCCAGGACAACATAAAATATGGGGCTCTGTGCTTTCTTTCCTTCTGACCAAGTGTTACTGTTTTCTGCACAAAAGCGATTCTGCGAAGCAATGTGAACAGGCACAGAGAAGGTGCTTTCAGCGAATTCTCTGCCTGCCTTTCCCCAGTGCTCTGCAAGCTCTCCAGGACAACATAAAATCTGGGGCTCTGTGCTTTCTTTCCTTCTGAACAAGTGTTACTGTTTTCTGCACAAAAGCGATTCTTGCGAAGCAATGTGAACACTTCTGCTAACCAGGCACAGAGAAGGTGCTAGCAAGGAATTCTCTGCCTGCCTTTCCCCAGTGCTCTGCAAGCTCTCCAGGACAACATAGAATCTGGGGCTCTGTGCTTTCTTTCGTTCTGAACAAGTGTTACTGTTTTCTGCACAAAAGCGATTCTTGCGAAGCAATGCGAACACTTCTGCTTCCCAGGCACAGAGAAGGTGCTAGCAGGGAATTCTCTGCCTGCCTTTCCCCAGTGCTCTGCAAGCTCTCCAGGACAACATAGAATCTGGGGCTCTGTGCTTTCTTTCGTTCTGAACAAGTGTTACTGTTTTCTGCACAAAAGCGATTCTGCAAAGCAATGGGAACACTTCTGCTTCCCAGGCACAGAGAAGGTACTAGCAAGGAATTCTCTGCCTGCCTTTCCCCAGTGCTCTGCAAGCTCTCCAGGACAACATAAAATATGGGGCTCTGTGCTTTCTTTCCTTCTGACCAAGTGTTACTGTTTTCTGCACAAAAGCGATTCTGCGAAGCAATGTGAACAGGCACAGAGAAGGTGCTTTCAGCGAATTCTCTGCCTGCCTTTCCCCAGTGCTCTGCAAGCTCTCCAGGACAACATAAAATCTGGGGCTCTGTGCTTTCTTTCCTTCTGAACAAGTGTTACTGTTTTCTGCACAAAAGCGATTCTGCGAAGCAATGTGAACACTTCTGTTAACCAGGCACAGAGAAGGTGCTAGCAAGGAATTCTCTGCCTGCCTTTCCCCAGTGCCCTGCAAGCTCTCCAGGACAACATAGAATCTGGGGCTCTGTGCTTTCTTTCCTTCTGAACAAGTGTTACTGTTTTCTGCACAAAAGCGATTCTTGCGAACCAATGTGAACACTTCTGCTTCCCAGGCACAGAGAAGGTGCTAGCAAGGAATTCTCTGCCTGCCTTTCCCCAGTGCTCTGCAAGCTCTCCAGGACAACATAAAATATGGGGCTCTGTGCTTTCTTTCCTTCTGACCAAGTGTTACTGTTTTCTGCACAAAAGCGATTCTGCGAAGCAATGTGAACAGGCACAGAGAAGGTGCTTTCAGCGAATTCTCTGCCTGCCTTTCCCCAGTGCTCTGCAAGCTCTCCAGGACAACATAAAATCTGGGGCTCTGTGCTTTCTTTCCTTCTGAACAAGTGTTACTGTTTTCTGCACAAAAGCGATTCTTGCGAAGCAATGTGAACACTTCTGCTAACCAGGCACAGAGAAGGTGCTAGCAAGGAATTCTCTGCCTGCCTTTCCCCAGTGCTCTGCAAGCTCTCCAGGACAACATAGAATCTGGGGCTCTGTGCTTTCTTTCGTTCTGAACAAGTGTTACTGTTTTCTGCACAAAAGCGATTCTTGCGAAGCAATGTGAACACTTCTGCTTCCCAGGCACAGAGAAGGTGCTAGCAGGGAATTCTCTGCCTGCCTTTCCCCAGTGCTCTGCAAGCTCTCCAGGACAACATAGAATCTGGGGCTCTGTGCTTTCTTTCGTTCTGAACAAGTGTTACTGTTTTCTGCACAAAAGCGATTCTGCGAAGCAATGTGAACAGGCACAGAGAAGGTGCCAGCAGGGAATTCTCTGCCTGCCTTTCCCCAGTGCTCTGCAAGCTCAGCAGGACAACATAAAATCTGGGGCTCTGTGCTTTCTTTCCTTCTGAACAAGTGTTACTGTTTTCTGCACAAAAGCGATTCTGCGAAGCAATGTGAACACTTCTGCTTCCCAGGCACAGAGAAGGTGCTAGCAAGGAATTCTCTGCCTGCCTTTCCCCAGTGCCCTGCAAGCTCTCCAGGACAACATAAAATCTGGGGCTCTGTGCTTTCTTTCCTTCTGACCAAGTGTTACTGTTTTCTGCACAAAAGCGATTCTGCGAAGCAATGTGAACAGGCACAGAGAATGTGCTTTCAGCGAATTCTCTGCCTGCCTTTCCCCAGTGCTCTGCAAGCTCTCCAGGACAACATAAAATCTGGGGCTCTGTGCTTTCTTTCCTTCTGAACAAGTGTTACTGTTTTCTGCACAAAAGCGATTCTGCGAAGCAATGTGAACACTTCTGCTAACCAGGCACAGAGAAGGTGCTAGCAAGGAATTCTCTGCCTGCCTTTCCCCAGTGCTCTGCAAGCTCTCCAGGACAACATAGAATTTGGGGCTCTGTGCTTTCTTTCCTTCTGAACAAGTGTTACTGTTTTCTGCACAAAAGCGATTCTTGCGAAGCAATGTGAACACTTCTGCTTCCCAGGCACAGAGAAGGTGCTAGCAGGGAATTCTCTGCCTGCCTTTCCCCAGTGCTCTGCAAGCTCTCCAGGACAACATAGAATCTGGGGCTCTGTGCTTTCTTTCGTTCTGAACAAGTGTTACTGTTTTCTGCACAAAAGCGATTCTGCAAAGCAATGTGAACACTTCTGCTTCCCAGGCACAGAGAAGGTGCTAGCAAGGAATTCTCTGCCTGCCTTTCCCCAGTGCTCTGCAAGCTCTCCAGGACAACATAAAATATGGGGCTCTGTGCTTTCTTTCCTTCTGACCAAGTGTTACTGTTTTCTGCACAAAAGCGATTCTGCGAAGCAATGTGAACAGGCACAGAGAAGGTGCTTTCAGCGAATTCTCTGCCTGCCTTTCCCCAGTGCTCTGCAAGCTCTCCAGGACAACATAAAATCTGGGGCTCTGTGCTTTCTTTCCTTCTGAACAAGTGTTACTGTTTTCTGCACAAAAGCTATTCTGCGAAGCAATGTGAACACTTCTGCTAACCAGGCACAGAGAAGGTGCTAGCAAGGAATTCTCTGCCTGCCTTTCCCCAGTGCTCTGCAAGCTCTCCAGGACAACATAGAATCTGGGGCTCTGTGCTTTCTTTCCTTCTGAACAAGTGTTACTGTTTTCTGCACAAAAGCGATTCTGCGAAGCAATGTGAACACTTCTGCTAACCAGGCACAGAGAAGGTGCTAGCAAGGAATTCTCTGCCTGCCTTTCCCCAGTGCCCTGCAAGCTCTCCAGGACAACATAGAATCTGGGGCTCTGTGCTTTCTTTCCTTCTGAACAAGTGTTACTGTTTTCTGCACAAAAGCGATTCTTGCGAAGCAATGTGAACACTTCTGCTTCCCAGGCACAGAGAAGGTGCTAGCAAGGAATTCTCTGCCTGCCTTTCCCCAGTGCTCTGCAAGCTCTCCAGGACAACATAAAATATGGGGCTCTGTGCTTTCTTTCCTTCTGACCAAGTGTTACTGTTTTCTGCACAAAAGCGATTCTGCGAAGCAATGTGAACAGGCACAGAGAAGGTGCTTTCAGCGAATTCTCTGCCTGCCTTTCCCCAGTGCTCTGCAAGCTCTCCAGGACAACATAAAATCTGGGGCTCTGTGCTTTCTTTCCTTCTGAACAAGTGTTACTGTTTTCTGCACAAAAGCGATTCTGCGAAGCAATGTGAACACTTCTGCTAACCAGGCACAGAGAAGGTGCTAGCAGGGAATTCTCTGCCTGCCTTTCCCCAGTGCTCTGCAAGCTCTCCAGGACAACAGAGAATCTGGGGCTCTGTGCTTTCTTTCCTTCTGAACAAGTGTTACTGTTTTCTGCACAAAAGCGATTCTTGCGAAGCAATGTGAACACTTCTGCTTCCCAGGCACAGAGAAGGTGCTAGCAGGGAATTCTCTGCCTGCCTTTCCCCAGTGCTCTGCAAGCTCTCCAGGGCAACATAAAATCTGGGGCTCTGTGCTTTCTTTCCTTCTGAACAAGTGTTAGTGTTTTCTGCACAAAAGCGATTCTGCGAAGCAATGTGAACAGGCACAGAGAAGGTGCCAGCAGGGAATTCTCTGCCTGCCTTTCCCCAGTGCTCTGCAAGCTCTCCAGGACAACATAAAATCTGGGGCTCTGTGCTTTCTTTCCTTCTGAACAAGTGTTACTGTTTTCTGCACAAAAGCGATTCTGCGAAGCAATGTGAACACTTCTGCTAACCAGGCACAGAGAAGGTGCTAGCAAGGAATTCTCTGCCTGCCTTTCCCCAGTGCCCTGCAAGCTCTCCAGGACAACATAGAATCTGGGGCTCTGTGCTTTCTTTCCTTCTGAACAAGTGTTACTGTTTTCTGCACAAAAGCGATTCTTGCGAAGCAATGTGAACACTTCTGCTTCCCAGGCACAGAGAAGGTGCTAGCAAGGAATTCTCTGCCTGCCTTTCCCCAGTGCTCTGCAAGCTCTCCAGGACAACATAAAATATGGGGCTCTGTGCTTTCTTTCCTTCTGACCAAGTGTTACTGTTTTCTGCACAAAAGCGATTCTGCGAAGCAATGTGAACAGGCACAGAGAAGGTGCTTTCAGCGAATTCTCTGCCTGCCTTTCCCCAGTGCTCTGCAAGCTCTCCAGGACAACATAAAATCTGGGGCTCTGTGCTTTCTTTCCTTCTGAACAAGTGTTACTGTTTTCTGCACAAAAGCGATTCTTGCGAAGCAATGTGAACACTTCTGCTAACCAGGCACAGAGAAGGTGCTAGCAGGGAATTCTCTGCCTGCCTTTCCCCAGTGCTCTGCAAGCTCTCCAGGACAACATAGAATCTGGGGCTCTGTGCTTTCTTTCGTTCTGAACAAGTGTTACTGTTTTCTGCACAAAAGCGATTCTTGCGAAGCAATGTGAACACTTCTGCTTCCCAGGCACAGAGAAGGTGCTAGCAGGGAATTCTCTGCCTGCCTTTCCCCAGTGCTCTGCAAGCTCTCCAGGACAACATAGAATCTGGGGCTCTGTGCTTTCTTTCGTTCTGAACAAGTGTTACTGTTTTCTGCACAAAAGCGATTCTGCAAAGCAATGTGAACACTTCTGCTTCCCAGGCACAGAGAAGGTGCTAGCAAGGAATTCTCTGCCTGCCTTTCCCCAGTGCTCTGCAAGCTCTCCAGGACAACATAAAATATGGGGCTCTGTGCTTTCTTTCCTTCTGACCAAGTGTTACTGTTTTCTGCACAAAAGCGATTCTGCGAAGCAATGTGAACAGGCACAGAGAAGGTGCTAGCAGCGAATTCTCTGCCTGCCTTTCCCCAGTGCTCTGCAAGCTCTCCAGGACAACATAAAATCTGGGGCTCTGTGCTTTCTTTCCTTCTGAACAAGTGTTACTGTTTTCTGCACAAAAGCTATTCTGCGAAGCAATGTGAACACTTCTGCTAACCAGGCACAGAGAAGGTGCTAGCAAGGAATTCTCTGCCTGCCTTTCCCCAGTGCTCTGCAAGCTCTCCAGGACAACATAGAATCTGGGGCTCTGTGCTTTCTTTCCTTCTGAACAAGTGTTACTGTTTTCTGCACAAAAGCGATTCTGCGAAGCAATGTGAACACTTCTGCTAACCAGGCACAGAGAAGGTGCTAGCAAGGAATTCTCTGCCTGCCTTTCCCCAGTGCCCTGCAAGCTCTCCAGGACAACATAGAATCTGGGGCTCTGTGCTTTCTTTCCTTCTGAACAAGTGTTACTGTTTTCTGCACAAAAGCGATTCTTGCGAAGCAATGTGAACACTTCTGCTTCCCAGGCACAGAGAAGGTGCTAGCAAGGAATTCTCTGCCTGCCTTTCCCCAGTGCTCTGCAAGCTCTCCAGGACAACATAAAATATGGGGCTCTGTGCTTTCTTTCCTTCTGACCAAGTGTTACTGTTTTCTGCACAAAAGCGATTCTGCGAAGCAATGTGAACAGGCACAGAGAAGGTGCTTTCAGCGAATTCTCTGCCTGCCTTTCCCCAGTGCTCTGCAAGCTCTCCAGGACAACATAAAATCTGGGGCTCTGTGCTTTCTTTCCTTCTGAACAAGTGTTACTGTTTTCTGCACAAAAGCGATTCTGCAAAGCAATGGGAACACTTCTGCTTCCCAGGCACAGAGAAGGTGCTAGCAAGGAATTCTCTGCCTGCCTTTCCCCAGTGCTCTGCAAGCTCTCCAGGACAACATAAAATATGGGGCTCTGTGCTTTCTTTCCTTCTGACCAAGTGTTACTGTTTTCTGCACAAAAGCGATTCTGCGAAGCAATGTGAACAGGCACAGAGAAGGTGCTTTCAGCGAATTCTCTGCCTGCCTTTCCCCAGTGCTCTGCAAGCTCTCCAGGACAACATAAAATCTGGGGCTCTGTGCTTTCTTTCCTTCTGAACAAGTGTTACTGTTTTCTGCACAAAAGCGATTCTGCGAAGCAATGTGAACACTTCTGTTAACCAGGCACAGAGAAGGTGCTAGCAAGGAATTCTCTGCCTGCCTTTCCCCAGTGCCCTGCAAGCTCTCCAGGACAACATAGAATCTGGGGCTCTGTGCTTTCTTTCCTTCTGAACAAGTGTTACTGTTTTCTGCACAAAAGCGATTCTTGCGAAGCAATGTGAACACTTCTGCTTCCCAGGCACAGAGAAGGTGCTAGCAAGGAATTCTCTGCCTGCCTTTCCCCAGTGCTCTGCAAGCTCTCCAGGACAACATAAAATATGGGGCTCTGTGCTTTCTTTCCTTCTGACCAAGTGTTACTGTTTTCTGCACAAAAGCGATTCTGCGAAGCAATGTGAACAGGCACAGAGAAGGTGCTTTCAGCGAATTCTCTGCCTGCCTTTCCCCAGTGCTCTGCAAGCTCTCCAGGACAACATAAAATCTGGGGCTCTGTGCTTTCTTTCCTTCTGAACAAGTGTTACTGTTTTCTGCACAAAAGCGATTCTTGCGAAGCAATGTGAACACTTCTGCTAACCAGGCACAGAGAAGGTGCTAGCAAGGAATTCTCTGCCTGCCTTTCCCCAGTGCTCTGCAAGCTCTCCAGGACAACATAGAATCTGGGGCTCTGTGCTTTCTTTCCTTCTGAACAAGTGTTACTGTTTTCTGCACAAAAGCGATTCTTGCGAAGCAATGTGAACACTTCTGCTTCCCAGGCACAGAGAAGGTGCTAGCAGGGAATTCTCTGCCTGCCTTTCCCCAGTGCTCTACAAGCTCTCCAGGACAACATAGAATCTGGGGCTCTGTGCTTTCTTTCGTTCTGAACAAGTGTTACTGTTTTCTGCACAAAAGCGATTCTGCGAAGCAATGTGAACAGGCACAGAGAAGGTGCCAGCAGGGAATTCTCTGCCTGCCTTTCCCCAGTGCTCTGCAAGCTCAGCAGGACAACATAGAATCTGGGGCTCTGCGCTTTCTTTCCTTCTGAACAAGTGTTACTGTTTTCTGCACAAAAGCGATTCTGCGAAGCAATGTGAACACTTCTGCTTCCCAGGCACAGAGAAGGTGCTAGCAAGGAATTCTCTGCCTGCCTTTCCCCAGTGCCCTGCAAGCTCTCCAGGACAACATAAAATCTGGGGCTCTGTGCTTTCTTTCCTTCTGACCAAGTGTTACTGTTTTCTGCACAAAAGCGATTCTGCGAAGCAATGTGAACAGGCACAGAGAATGTGCTTTCAGCGAATTCTCTGCCTGCCTTTCCCCAGTGCTCTGCAAGCTCTCCAGGACAACATAAAATCTGGGGCTCTGTGCTTTCTTTCCTTCTGAACAAGTGTTACTGTTTTCTGCACAAAAGCGATTCTGCGAAGCAATGTGAACACTTCTGCTAACCAGGCACAGAGAAGGTGCTAGCAAGGAATTCTCTGCCTGCCTTTCCCCAGTGCTCTGCAAGCTCTCCAGGACAACATAGAATTTGGGGCTCTGTGCTTTCTTTCCTTCTGAACAAGTGTTACTGTTTTCTGCACAAAAGCGATTCTGCGAAGCAATGTGAACACTTCTGCTTCCCAGGCACAGAGAAGGTGCTAGCAAGGAATTCTCTGCCTGCCTTTCCCCAGTGCTCTGCAAGCTCTCCAGGACAACATAGAATCTGGGGCTCTGTGCTTTCTTTCGTTCTGAACAAGTGTTAGTGTTTTCTGCACAAAAGCAATTCTGCGAAGCAATGTGAACACTTCTGCTTCCCAGGCACAGAGAAGGTGCTAGCAGGAAATTCTCTGCCTGCCTTTCCCCAGTGCTCTGCAAGCTCTCCAGGACAACATAGAATCTGGGGCTCTGTGCTTTCTTTCGTTCTGAACAAGTGTTACTGTTTTCTGCACAAAAGCGATTCTGCGAAGCAATGTGAACAGGCACAGAGAAGGTGCTAGCAGGGAATTCTCTGCCTGCCTTTCCCCAGTGCTCTGCAAGCTCTCCAGGACAACATAAAATCTGGGGCTCTGTGCTTTCTTTCCTTCTGAACAAGTGTTAGTGTTTTCTGCACAAAAGCGATTCTTGCGAAGCAATGGGAACACTTCTGCTTCCCAGGCACAGAGAAGGTGCTAGCAGGGAATTCTCTGCCTGCCTTTCCCCAGTGCTCTGCAAGCTCTCCAGGACAACAGAGAATCTGGGGCTCTGTGCTTTCTTTCGTTCTGAACAAGTGTTACTGTTTTCTGCACAAAAGCGATTCTTGCGAAGCAATGTGAACACTTCTGCTTCCCAGGCACAGAGAAGGTGCTAGCAGGGAATTCTCTGCCTGCCTTTCCCCAGTGCTCTGCAAGCTCTCCAGGGCAACATAAAATCTGGGGCTCTGTGCTTTCTTTCCTTCTGAACAAGTGTTAGTGTTTTCTGCACAAAAGCGATTCTGCGAAGCAATGTGAACAGGCACAGAGAAGGTGCCAGCAGGGAATTCTCTGCCTGCCTTTCCCCAGTGCTCTGCAAGCTCAGCAGGACAACATAAAATCTGGGGCTCTGTGCTTTCTTTCCTTCTGAACAAGTGTTACTGTTTTCTGCACAAAAGCGATTCTGCGAAGCAATGTGAACACTTCTGCTAACCAGGCACAGAGAAGGTGCTAGCAAGGAATTCTCTGCCTGCCTTTCCCCAGTGCCCTGCAAGCTCTCCAGGACAACATAGAATCTGGGGCTCTGTGCTTTCTTTCCTTCTGAACAAGTGTTACTGTTTTCTGCACAAAAGCGATTCTTGCGAAGCAATGTGAACACTTCTGCTTCCCAGGCACAGAGAAGGTGCTAGCAAGGAATTCTCTGCCTGCCTTTCCCCAGTGCTCTGCAAGCTCTCCAGGACAACATAAAATATGGGGCTCTGTGCTTTCTTTCGTTCTGAACAAGTGTTACTGTTTTCTGCACAAAAGCGATTCTGCAAAGCAATGTGAACACTTCTGCTTCCCAGGCACAGAGAAGGTGCTAGCAAGGAATTCTCTGCCTGCCTTTCCCCAGTGCTCTGCAAGCTCTCCAGGACAACATAGAATCTGGGGCTCTGTGCTTTCTTTCCTTCTGAACAAGTGTTACTGTTTTCTGCACAAAAGCGATTCTGCGAAGCAATGTGAACACTTCTGCTAACCAGGCACAGAGAAGGTGCTAGCAAGGAATTCTCTGCCTGCCTTTCCCCAGTGCCCTGCAAGCTCTCCAGGACAACATAGAATCTGGGGCTCTGTGCTTTCTTTCCTTCTGAACAAGTGTTACTGTTTTCTGCACAAAAGCGATTCTTGCGAAGCAATGTGAACACTTCTGCTTCCCAGGCACAGAGAAGGTGCTAGCAAGGAATTCTCTGCCTGCCTTTCCCCAGTGCTCTGCAAGCTCTCCAGGACAACATAAAATCTGGGGCTCTGTGCTTTCTTTCCTTCTGACCAAGTGTTACTGTTTTCTGCACAAAAGCGATTCTGCGAAGCAATGTGAACAGGCACAGAGAAGGTGCTTTCAGCGAATTCTCTGCCTGCCTTTCCCCAGTGCTCTGCAAGCTCTCCAGGACAACATAAAATCTGGGGCTCTGTGCTTTCTTTCGTTCTGAACAACTGTTACTGTTTTCTGCACAAAAGCGATTCTTGCGAAGCAATGTGAACACTTCTGCTAACCAGGCACAGAGAAGGTGCTAGCAAGGAATTCTCTGCCTGCCTTTCCCCAGTGCTCTGCAAGCTCTCCAGGACAACATAGAATCTGGGGCTCTGTGCTTTCTTTCGTTCTGAACAAGTGTTACTGTTTTCTGCACAAAAGCGATTCTGCAAAGCAATGGGAACACTTCTGCTTCCCAGGCACAGAGAAGGTGCTAGCAAGGAATTCTCTGCCTGCCTTTCCGCAGTGCTCTGCAAGCTCTCCAGGACAACATAAAATATGGGGCTCTGTGCTTTCTTTCCTTCTGACCAAGTGTTACTGTTTTCTGCACAAAAGCGATTCTGCGAAGCAATGTGAACAGGCACAGAGAAGGTGCTTTCAGCGAATTCTCTGCCTGCCTTTCCCCAGTGCTCTGCAAGCTCTCCAGGACAACATAGAATCTGGGGCTCTGTGCTTTCTTTCGTTCTGAACAAGTGTTAGTGTTTTCTGCACAAAAGCGATTCTGCGAAGCAATGTGAACACTTCTGCTTCCCAGGCACAGAGAAGGTGCTAGCAGGAAATTCTCTGCCTGCCTTTCCCCAGTGCTCTGCAAGCTCTCCAGGACAACATAGAATCTGGGGCTCTGTGCTTTCTTTCGTTCTGAACAAGTGTTAGTGTTTTCTGCACAAAAGCGATTCTGCGAAGCAATGTGAACAGGCACAGAGAAGGTGCTATCAGGGAATTCTCTGCCTGCCTTTCCCCAGTGCTCTGCAAGCTCTCCAGGACAACATAAAATCTGGGGCTCTGTGCTTTCTTTCGTTCTGAACAAGTGTTACTGTTTTCTGCACAAAAGCGATTCTTGCGAAGCAATGTGAACACTTCTGCTTCCCAGGCACAGAGAAGGTGCTAGCAAGGAATTCTCTGCCTGCCTTTCCCCAGTGCTCTGCAAGCTCTCCAGGACAACATGGAATCTGGGGCTCTGTGCTTTCTTTCCTTCTGAACAAGTGTTACTGTTTTCTGCACAAAAGCGATTCTTGCGAAGCAATGTGAACACTTCTGCTTCCCAGGCACAGAGAAGGTGCTAGCAGGGAATTCTCTGCCTGCCTTTCCCCAGTGCTCTGCAAGCTCTCCAGGACAACATAAAATCTGGGGCTCTGTGCTTTCTTTCGTTCTGAACAACTGTTACTGTTTTCTGCACAAAAGCGATTCTTGCAAAGCAATGTGAACACTTCTGCTTCCCAGGCACAGAGAAGGTGCTATCAGGGAATTCTCTGCCTGCCTTTCCCCAGTGCTCTGCAAGCTCTCCAGGACAACATGGAATCTGGGGCTCTGTGCTTTCTTTCGTTCTGAACAAGTGTTACTGTTTTCTGCACAAAAGCGATTCTGCAAAGCAATGTGAACACTTCTGCTTCCCAGGCACAGAGAAGGTGCTAGCAAGGAATTCTCTGCCTGCCTTTCCCCAGTGCTCTGCAAGCTCTCCAGGACAACATAAAATATGGGGTTCTGTGCTTTCTTTCCTTCTGACCAAGTGTTACTGTTTTCTGCACAAAAGCGATTCTGCGAAGCAATGTGAACAGGCACAGAGAAGGTGCTATCAGGGAATTCTCTGCCTGCCTTTCCCCAGTGCTCTGCAAGCTCTCCAGGACAACATAAAATCTGGGGCTCTGTACTTTCTTTCCTTCTGAACAAGTGTTACTGTTTTCTGCACAAAAGCGATTCTGCGAAGCAATGTGAACAGGCAGAGAGAAGGTGCTAGCAGGGAATTCTCTGCCTGCCTTTCCCCAGTGCTCTGCAAGCTCTCCAGGACAACATAGAATCTGGGGCTCTGTGCTTTCTTTCGTTCTGAACAACTGTTACTGTTTTCTGCACAAAAGCGATTCTTGCGAAGCAATGTGAACACTTCTGCTTCCCAGGCACAGAGAAGGTGCTAGCAAGGAATTCTCTGCCTGCCTTTCCCCAGTGCTCTGCAAGCTCTCCAGGACAACATAGAATCTGGGGCTCTGTGCTTTCTTTCGTTCTGAACAAGTGTTAGTGTTTTCTGCACAAAAGCGATTCTGCGAAGCAATGTGAACAGGCACAGAGAAGGTGCTAGCAGGGAATTCTCTGCCTGCCTTTCCCCAGTGCTCTGCAAGCTCTCCAGGACAACATAGAATCTGGGGCTCTGTGCTTTCTTTCGTTCTGAACAAGTGTTACTGTTTTCTGCACAAAAGCGATTCTGCGAAGCAATGTGAACACTTCTGCTTCCCAGGCACAGAGAAGGTGCTAGCAAGGAATTCTCTGCCTGCCTTTCCCCAGTGCTCTGCAAGCTCTCCAGGACAACATAGAATCTGGGGCTCTGTGCTTTCTTTCGTTCTGAACAAGTGTTAGTGTTTTCTGCACAAAAGCGATTCTGCGAAGCAATGTGAACACTTCTGCTTCCCAGGCACAGAGAAGGTGCTATCAGGGAATTCTCTGCCTGCCTTTCCCCAGTGCTCTGCAAGCTCTCCAGGACAACATGGAATCTGGGGCTCTGTGCTTTCTTTCGTTCTGAACAAGTGTTACTGTTTTCTGCACAAAAGCGATTCTGCAAAGCAATGTGAACACTTCTGCTTCCCAGGCACAGAGAAGGTGCTAGCAAGGAATTCTCTGCCTGCCTTTCCCCAGTGCTCTGCAAGCTCTCCAGGACAACATAAAATATGGGGTTCTGTGCTTTCTTTCCTTCTGACCAAGTGTTACTGTTTTCTGCACAAAAGCGATTCTGCGAAGCAATGTGAACAGGCACAGAGAAGGTGCTATCAGGGAATTCTCTGCCTGCCTTTCCCCAGTGCTCTGCAAGCTCTCCAGGACAACATAAAATCTGGGGCTCTGTACTTTCTTTCCTTCTGAACAAGTGTTACTGTTTTCTGCACAAAAGCGATTCTGCGAAGCAATGTGAACAGGCAGAGAGAAGGTGCTAGCAGGGAATTCTCTGCCTGCCTTTCCCCAGTGCTCTGCAAGCTCTCCAGGACAACATAGAATCTGGGGCTCTGTGCTTTCTTTCGTTCTGAACAACTGTTACTGTTTTCTGCACAAAAGCGATTCTTGCGAAGCAATGTGAACACTTCTGCTTCCCAGGCACAGAGAAGGTGCTAGCAAGGAATTCTCTGCCTGCCTTTCCCCAGTGCTCTGCAAGCTCTCCAGGACAACATAGAATCTGGGGCTCTGTGCTTTCTTTCGTTCTGAACAAGTGTTAGTGTTTTCTGCACAAAAGCGATTCTGCGAAGCAATGTGAACAGGCACAGAGAAGGTGCTAGCAGGGAATTCTCTGCCTGCCTTTCCCCAGTGCTCTGCAAGCTCTCCAGGACAACATAGAATCTGGGGCTCTGTGCTTTCTTTCGTTCTGAACAAGTGTTACTGTTTTCTGCACAAAAGCGATTCTGCGAAGCAATGTGAACACTTCTGCTTCCCAGGCACAGAGAAGGTGCTAGCAAGGAATTCTCTGCCTGCCTTTCCCCAGTGCTCTGCAAGCTCTCCAGGACAACATAGAATCTGGGGCTCTGTGCTTTCTTTCGTTCTGAACAAGTGTTAGTGTTTTCTGCACAAAAGCGATTCTGCGAAGCAATGTGAACACTTCTGCTTCCCAGGCACAGAGAAGGTGCTAGCAGGAAATTCTCTGCCTGCCTTTCCCCAGTGCTCTGCAAGCTCTCCAGGACAACATAGAATCTGGGGCTCTGTGCTTTCTTTCGTTCTGAACAAGTGTTAGTGTTTTCTGCACAAAAGCGATTCTGCGAAGCAATGTGAACAGGCACAGAGAAGTTGCTATCAGGGAATTCTCTGCCTGCCTTTCCCCAGTGCTCTGCAAGCTCTCCAGGACAACATAAAATCTGGGGCTCTGTGCTTTCTTTCGTTCTGAACAAGTGTTACTGTTTTCTGCACAAAAGCGATTCTGCGAAGCAATGTGAACACTTCTGCTTCCCAGGCACAGAGAAGGTGCTAGCAGGAAATTCTCTGCCTGCCTTTCCCCAGTGCTCTGCAAGCTCTCCAGGACAACATAGAATCTGGGGCTCTGTGCTTTCTTTCGTTCTGAACAAGTGTTAGTGTTTTCTGCACAAAAGCGATTCTGCGAAGCAATGTGAACAGGCACAGAGAAGGTGCTATCAGGGAATTCTCTGCCTGCCTTTCCCCAGTGCTCTGCAAGCTCTCCAGGACAACATAAAATCTGGGGCTCTGTGCTTTCTTTCGTTCTGAACAACTGTTACTGTTTTCTGCACAAAAGCGATTCTTGCAAAGCAATGTGAACACTTCTGCTTCCCAGGCACAGAGAAGGTGCTATCAGGGAATTCTCTGCCTGCCTTTCCCCAGTGCTCTGCAAGCTCTCCAGGACAACATGGAATCTGGGGCTCTGTGCTTTCTTTCGTTCTGAACAAGTGTTACTGTTTTCTGCACAAAAGCGATTCTGCAAAGCAATGTGAACACTTCTGCTTCCCAGGCACAGAGAAGGTGCTAGCAAGGAATTCTCTGCCTGCCTTTCCCCAGTGCTCTGCAAGCTCTCCAGGACAACATAAAATATGGGGTTCTGTGCTTTCTTTCCTTCTGACCAAGTGTTACTGTTTTCTGCACAAAAGCGATTCTGCGAAGCAATGTGAACAGGCACAGAGAAGGTGCTATCAGGGAATTCTCTGCCTGCCTTTCCCCAGTGCTCTGCAAGCTCTCCAGGACAACATAAAATCTGGGGCTCTGTACTTTCTTTCCTTCTGAACAAGTGTTACTGTTTTCTGCACAAAAGCGATTCTGCGAAGCAATGTGAACAGGCAGAGAGAAGGTGCTAGCAGGGAATTCTCTGCCTGCCTTTCCCCAGTGCTCTGCAAGCTCTCCAGGACAACATAAAGTCTGGGGCTCTGTGCTTTCTTTCCTTCTGAACAAGTGTTACTGTTTTCTGCACAAAAGCGATTCTGCAAAGCAATGTGAACACTTCTGCTTCCCAGGCACAGAGAAGGTTCTAGCAAGGAATTCTCTGCCTGCCTTTCCCCAGTGCTCTGCAAGCTCTGCAGGACAACATAAAATATGGGGCTCTGTGCTTTCTTTCGTTCTGAACAAGTGTTACTGTTTTCTGCACAAAAGCGATTCTTGCGAAGCAATGTGAACACTTCTGCTTCCCAGGCACAGAGAAGGTGCTAGCAAGGAATTCTCTGCCTGCCTTTCCCCAGTGCTCTGCAAGCTCTCCAGGACAACAGAGAATCTGGGGCTCTGTGCTTTCTTTCCTTCTGAACAAGTGTTACTGTTTTCTGCACAAAAGCGATTCTTGCGAAGCAATGTGAACAGGCACAGAGAAGGTGCTAGCAGGGAATTCTCTGCCTGCCTTTCCCCAGTGCTCTGCAAGCTCTCCAGGACAACATAAAATCTGGGGCTCTGTGCTTTCTTTCCTTCTGAACAAGTGTTACTGTTTTCTGCACAAAAGCGATTCTTGCGAAGCAATGTGAACACTTCTGCTTCCCAGGCACAGAGAAGGTGCTAGCAAGGAATTCTCTGCCTGCCTTTCCCCAGTGCTCTGCAAGCTCTCCAGGACAACAGAGAATCTGGGGCTCTGTGCTTTCTTTCCTTCTGAACAAGTGTTACTGTTTTCTGCACAAAAGCGATTCTTGCGAAGCAATGTGAACACTTCTGCTTCCCAGGCACAGAGAAGGTGCTAGCAGGGAATTCTCTGCCTGCCTTTCCCCAGTGCTCTGCAAGCTCTCCAGGACAACATAGAATCTGGGGCTCTGTGCTTTCTTTCGTTCTGAACAAGTGTTAGTGTTTTCTGCACAAAAGCGATTCTTGCGAAGCAATGTGAACAGGCACAGAGAAGGTGCTATCAGGGAATTCTCTGCCTGCCTTTCCCCAGTGCTCTGCAAGCTCTCCAGGACAACATAAAATCTGGGGCTCTGTGCTTTCTTTCGTTCTGAACAAGTGTTAGTGTTTTCTGCACAAAAGCGATTCTTGCGAAGCAATGTGAACACTTCTGCTTCCCAGGCACAGAGAAGGTGCTAGCAGGGAATTCTCTGCCTGCCTTTCCCCAGTGCTCTGCAAGCTCTCCAGGACAACATAGAATCTGGGGCTCTGTGCTTTCTTTCGTTCTGAACAAGTGTTACTGTTTTCTGCACAAAAGCGATTCTGCAAAGCAATGTGAACAGGCACAGAGAAGGTGCTAGCAGGGAATTCTCTGCCTGCCTTTCCCCAGTGCTCTGCAAGCTCTCCAGGACAACATAAAATCTGGGGCTCTGTGCTTTCTTTCCTTCTGTACAAGTGTTACTGTTTTCTGCACAAAAGCGATTCTTGCGAAGCAATGTGAACACTTCTGCTTCCCAGGCACAGAGAAGGTGCTATCAGGGAATTCTCTGCCTGCCTTTCCCCAGTGCTCTGCAAGCTCTCCAGGACAACATGGAATCTGGGGCTCTGTGCTTTCTTTCCTTCTGAACAAGTGTTACTGTTTTCTGCACAAAAGCGATTCTTGCGAAGCAATGTGAACACTTCTGCTTCCCAGGCACAGAGAAGGTGCTAGCAGGGAATTCTCTGCCTGCCTTTCCCCAGTGCTCTGCAAGCTCTCCAGGACAACATAGAATCTGGGGCTCTGTGCTTTCTTTCGTTCTGCACAAGTGTTACTGTTTTCTGCACAAAAGCGATTCTGCGAAGCAATGTGAACAGGCACAGAGAAGGTGCTAGCAGGGAATTCTCTGCCTGCCTTTCCCCAGTGCTCTGCAAGCTCTCCAGGACTACATAGAATCTGGGGCTCTGTGCTTTCTTTCGTTCTGAACAAGTGTTACTGTTTTCTGCACAAAAGCGATTCTTGCGAAGCAATGTGAACACTTCTGCTTCCCAGGCACAGAGAAGGTGCTATCAGGGAATTCTCTGCCTGCCTTTCCCCAGTGCTCTGCAAGCTCTCCAGGACAACATAGAATCTGGGGCTCTGTGCTTTCTTTCGTTCTGAACAAGTGTTACTGTTTTCTGCACAAAAGCGATTCTGCGAAGCAATCTGAACAGGCACAGAGAAGGTGCTATCAGGGAATTCTCTGCCTGCCTTTCCCCAGTGCTCTGCAAGCTCTCCAGGACAACATAAACTCTGGGGCTCTGTGCTTTCTTTCGTTCTGAACAAGTGTTAGTGTTATCTGCACAAAAGCGATTCTTGCGAAGCAATGTGAACACTTCTGCTTCCCAGGCACAGAGAAGGTGCTAGCAGGGAATTCTCTGCCTGCCTTTCCCCAGTGCTCTGCAAGCTCTCCAGGACAACATGGAATCTGGGGCTCTGTGCTTTCTTTCGTTCTGAACAAGTGTTACTGTTTTCTGCACAAAAGCGATTCTGCGAAGAAATGTGAACAGGCACAGAGAAGGTGCTAGCAGGGAATTCTCTGCCTGCCTTTCCCCAGTGCTCTGCAAGCTCTCCAGGACAACATAAAATCTGGGGCTCTGTGCTTTCTTTCCTTCTGAACAAGTGTTACTGTTTTCTGCACAAAAGCGATTCTTGCGAAGCAATGTGAACACTTCTGCTTCCCAGGCACAGAGAAGGTGCTAGCAGGGAATTCTCTGCCTGCCTTTCCCCAGTGCTCTGCAAGCTCTCCAGGACAACAGAGAATCTGGGGCTCTGTGCTTTCTTTCGTTCTGAACAAGTGTTACTGTTTTCTGCACAAAAGCGATTCTTGCGAAGCAATGTGAACACTTCTGCTTCCCAGGCACAGAGAAGGTGCTAGCAGGGAAGTCTCTGCCTGCCTTTCCCCAGTGCTCTGCAAGCTCTCCAGGACAACATAGAATCTGGGGCTCTGTGCTTTCTTTCGTTCTGAACAAGTGTTACTGTTTTCTGCACAAAAGTGATTCTGCGAAGCAATGTGAACAGGCACAGAGAAGGTGCTATCAGGGAATTCTCTGCCTGCCTTTCCCCAGTGCTCTGCAAGCTCTCCAGGACAACAGAGAATCTGGGGCTCTGTGCTTTCTTTCGTTCTGAACAAGTGTTACTGTTTTCTGCACAAAAGCGATTCTGCAAAGCAATGTGAACAGGCACAGAGAAGGTGCTAGCAGGGAATTCTCTGCCTGCCTTTCCCCAGTGCTCTGCAAGCTCTCCAGGACAACATAAAATCTGGGGCTCTGTGCTTTCTTTCCTTCTGTACAAGTGTTACTGTTTTCTGCACAAAAGCGATTCTTGCGAAGCAATGTGAACACTTCTGCTTCCCAGGCACAGAGAAGGTGCTATCAGGGAATTCTCTGCCTGCCTTTCCCCAGTGCTCTGCAAGCTCTCCAGGACAACATGGAATCTGGGGCTCTGTGCTTTCTTTCCTTCTGAACAAGTGTTACTGTTTTCTGCACAAAAGCGATTCTTGCGAAGCAATGTGAACACTTCTGCTTCCCAGGCACAGAGAAGGTGCTAGCAGGGAATTCTCTGCCTGCCTTTCCCCAGTGCTCTGCAAGCTCTCCAGGACAACATAGAATCTGGGGCTCTGTGCTTTCTTTCGTTCTGCACAAGTGTTACTGTTTTCTGCACAAAAGCGATTCTGCGAAGCAATGTGAACAGGCACAGAGAAGGTGCTAGCAGGGAATTCTCTGCCTGCCTTTCCCCAGTGCTCTGCAAGCTCTCCAGGACTACATAGAATCTGGGGCTCTGTGCTTTCTTTCGTTCTGAACAAGTGTTACTGTTTTCTGCACAAAAGCGATTCTTGCGAAGCAATGTGAACACTTCTGCTTCCCAGGCACAGAGAAGGTGCTATCAGGGAATTCTCTGCCTGCCTTTCCCCAGTGCTCTGCAAGCTCTCCAGGACAACATAGAATCTGGGGCTCTGTGCTTTCTTTCGTTCTGAACAAGTGTTACTGTTTTCTGCACAAAAGCGATTCTGCGAAGCAATCTGAACAGGCACAGAGAAGGTGCTATCAGGGAATTCTCTGCCTGCCTTTCCCCAGTGCTCTGCAAGCTCTCCAGGACAACATAAACTCTGGGGCTCTGTGCTTTCTTTCGTTCTGAACAAGTGTTAGTGTTATCTGCACAAAAGCGATTCTTGCGAAGCAATGTGAACACTTCTGCTTCCCAGGCACAGAGAAGGTGCTAGCAGGGAATTCTCTGCCTGCCTTTCCCCAGTGCTCTGCAAGCTCTCCAGGACAACATGGAATCTGGGGCTCTGTGCTTTCTTTCGTTCTGAACAAGTGTTACTGTTTTCTGCACAAAAGCGATTCTGCGAAGAAATGTGAACAGGCACAGAGAAGGTGCTAGCAGGGAATTCTCTGCCTGCCTTTCCCCAGTGCTCTGCAAGCTCTCCAGGACAACATAAAATCTGGGGCTCTGTGCTTTCTTTCCTTCTGAACAAGTGTTACTGTTTTCTGCACAAAAGCGATTCTTGCGAAGCAATGTGAACACTTCTGCTTCCCAGGCACAGAGAAGGTGCTAGCAGGGAATTCTCTGCCTGCCTTTCCCCAGTGCTCTGCAAGCTCTCCAGGACAACAGAGAATCTGGGGCTCTGTGCTTTCTTTCGTTCTGAACAAGTGTTACTGTTTTCTGCACAAAAGCGATTCTTGCGAAGCAATGTGAACACTTCTGCTTCCCAGGCACAGAGAAGGTGCTAGCAGGGAAGTCTCTGCCTGCCTTTCCCCAGTGCTCTGCAAGCTCTCCAGGACAACATAGAATCTGGGGCTCTGTGCTTTCTTTCGTTCTGAACAAGTGTTACTGTTTTCTGCACAAAAGTGATTCTGCGAAGCAATGTGAACAGGCACAGAGAAGGTGCTATCAGGGAATTCTCTGCCTGCCTTTCCCCAGTGCTCTGCAAGCTCTCCAGGACAACAGAGAATCTGGGGCTCTGTGCTTTCTTTCGTTCTGAACAAGTGTTACTGTTTTCTGCACAAAAGCGATTCTTGCGAATCAATGTGAACACTTCTGCTTCCCAGGCACAGAGAAGGTGCTAGCAGGGAATTCTCTGCCTGCCTTTCCCCAGTGCTCTGCAAGCTCTCCAGGACAACATAGAATCTGGGGCTCTGTGCTTTCTTTCGTTCTGAACAAGTGTTATTGTTTTCTGCACAAAAGCGATTCTGCGAAGCAATGTGAACAGGCACAGAGAAGGTGCTAGCAGGGAACTCTCTGCCTGCCTTTCCCCAGTGCTCTGCAAGCTCTCCAGGACAACATAAAATCTGGGGCTCTGTGCTTTCTTTCCTTCTGAACAAGTGTTACTGTTTTCTGCACAAAAGCGATTCTTGCAAAGCAATGTGAACACTTCTGCTTCCCAGGCACAGAGAAGGTGCTAGCAGGGAATTCTCTGCCTGCCTTTCCCCAGTGCTCTGCAATCTCTCCAGGACAACATAAAATCTGGGGTTCTGTGCTTTCTTTCCTTCTGACAAAGTGTTACTGTTTTCTGCACAAAAGCGATTCTGCGAAGCAATGTGAACAGGCACAGAGAAGGTGCTATCAGGGAATTCTCTGCCTGCCTTTCCCCAGTGCTCTGCAAGCTCTCCAGGACAACATAAAATCTGGGGCTCTGTGCTTTCTTTCCTTCTGAACAAGTGTTACTGTTTTCTGCACAAAAGCGATTCTGCGAAGCAATGTGAACACTTCTGCTTCCCAGGCACAGAGAAGGTGCTAGCAAGGAATTCTCTGCCTGCCTTTCCCCAGTGCTCTGCAAGCTCTCCAGGACAACAGAGAATCTGGGGCTCTGTGCTTTCTTTCCTACTGAACAAGTGTTAGTGTTTTCTGCACAAAAGCGATTCTTGCGAAGCAATGTGAACACTTCTGCTTCCCAGGCACAGAGAAGGTGCTAGCAGGGAATTCTCTGCCTGCCTTTCCCCAGTGCTCTGCAAGCTCTCCAGGACAACATAAAATCTGGGGCTCTGTGCTTTCTTTCCTTCTGAACAAGTGTTACTGTTTTCTGCACAAAAGCGATTCTTGCGAAGCAATGTGAACACTTCTGCTTCCCAGGCACAGAGAAGGTGCTAGCAAGGAATTCTCTGCCTGCCTTTCCCCAGTGCTCTGCAAGCTCTCCAGGACAACATAGAATCTGGGGCTCTGTGCTTTCTTTCGTTCTGAACAAGTGTTACTGTTTTCTGCACAAAAGCGATTCTGCAAAGCAATGTGAACAGGCACAGAGAAGGTGTAATCAGGGAATTCTCTGCCTGCCTTTCCCCAGTGCTCTGCAAGCTCTCCAGGACAACATAAAATCTGGGGCTCTGTGCTTTCTTTCGTTCTGAACAACTGTTACTGTTTTCTGCACAAAAGCGATTCTTGCGAAGCAATGTGAACACTTCTGCTTCCCAGGCACAGAGAAGGTGCTAGCAGGAAATTCTCTGCCTGCCTTTCCCCAGTGCTCTGCAAGCTCTCCAGGACAACATAGAATCTGGGGCTCTGTGCTTTCTTTCGTTCTGAACAAGTGTTAGTGTTTTCTGCACAAAAGCGGTTCTTGCGAAGCAATGTGAACAGGCACAGAGAAGGTGCTATCAGGGAATTCTCTGCCTGCCTTTCCCCAGTGCTCTGCAAGCTCTCCAGGACAACATAAAATCTGGGGCTCTGTGCTTTCTTTCGTTCTGAACAAGTGTTACTGTTTTCTGCACAAAAGCGATTCTTGCGAAGCAATGTGAACACTTCTGCTTCCCAGGCACAGAGAAGGTGCTAGCAGGGAATTCTCTGCCTGCCTTTCCCCAGTGCTCTGCAAGCTCTCCAGGACAACAGAGAATCTGGGGCTCTGTGCTTTCTTTCCTTCTGAACAAGTGTTACTGTTTTCTGCACAAAAGCGATTCTTGCGAAGCAATGTGAACACTTCTGCTTCCCAGGCACAGAGAAGGTGCTAGCAGGGAATTCTCTGCCTGCCTTTCCCCAGTGCTCTGCAAGCTCTCCAGGACAACATAGAATCTGGGGCTCTGTGCTTTCTTTCGTTCTGAACAACTGTTACTGTTTTCTGCACAAAAGCGATTCTGCGAAGCAATGTGAACAGGCACAGAGAAGGTGCTATCAGGGAATTCTCTGCCTGCCTTTCCCCAGTGCTCTGCGAGCTCTCCAGGACAACAGAGAATCTGGGGCTCTGTGCTTTCTTTCCTTCTGAACAAGTGTTACTGTTTTCTGCACAAAAGCGATTCTTGCGAATCAATGTGAACACTTCTGCTTCCCAGGCACAGAGAAGGTGCTAGCAGGGAATTCTCTGCCTGCCTTTCCCCAGTGCTCTGCAAGCTCTCCAGGACAACATAGAATCTGGGGCTCTGTGCTTTCTTTCGTTCTGAACAAGTGTTATTGTTTTCTGCACAAAAGCGATTCTGCGAAGCAATGTGAACAGGCACAGAGAAGGTGCTAGCAGGGAACTCTCTGCCTGCCTTTCCCCAGTGCTCTGCAAGCTCTCCAGGACAACATAAAATCTGGGGCTCTGTGCTTTCTTTCCTTCTGACCAAGTGTTACTGTTTTCTGCACAAAAGCGATTCTTGCGAAGCAATGTGAACACTTCTGCTTCCCAGGCACAGAGAAGGTGCTATCAGGGAATTCTCTGCCTGCCTTTCCCCAGTGCTCTGCAAGCTCTCCAGGACAACATGGAATCTGGGGCTCTGTGCTTTCTTTCGTTCTGAACAAGTGTTACTGTTTTCTGCACAAAAGCGATTCTTGCGAAGCAATGTGAACACTTCTGCTTCCCAGGCACAGAGAAGGTGCTAGCAGGGAATTCTCTGCCTGCCTTTCCCCAGTGCTCTGCAAGCTCTCCAGGACAACATAGAATCTGGGGCTCTGTGCTTTCTTTCGTTCTGAACAAGTGTTACTGTTTTCTGCACAAAAGCGATTCTGCGAAGCAATGTGAACAGGCACAGAGAAGGTGCTATCAGGGAATTCTCTGCCTGCCTTTCCCCAGTGCTCTGCAAGCTCTCCAGGACAACATAAAATCTGGGGCTCTGTGCTTTCTTTCCTTCTGTACAAGTGTTACTGTTTTCTGCACAAAAGCGATTCTTGCGAAGTAATGTGAACACTTCTGCTTCCCAGGCACAGAGAAGGTGCTATCAGGGAATTCTCTGCCTGCCTTTCCCCAGTGCTCTGCAAGCTCTCCAGGACAACATGGAATCTGGGGCTCTGTGCTTTCTTTCCTTCTGAACAAGTGTTACTGTTTTCTGCACAAAAGCGATTCTTGCGAAGCAATGTGAACACTTCTGCTTCCCAGGCACAGAGAAGGTGCTAGCAGGGAATTCTCTGCCTGCCTTTCCCCAGTGCTCTGCAAGCTCTCCAGGACAACATAGAATCTGGGGCTCTGTGCTTTCTTTCGTTCTGCACAAGTGTTAGTGTTTTCTGCACAAAAGCGATTCTGCGAAGCAATGTGAACAGGCACAGAGAAGGTGCTAGCAGGGAATTCTCTGCCTGCCTTTCCCCAGTGCTCTGCAAGCTCTCCAGGACAACATAAAATCTGGGGCTCTGTGCTTTCTTTCCTTCTGAACAACTGTTACTGTTTTCTGCACAAAAGCGATTCTTGCGAAGCAATGTGAACACTTCTGCTTCCCAGGCACAGAGAAGGTGCTAGCAGGGAATTCTCTGCCTGCCTTTCCCCAGTGCTCTGCAAGCTCTCCAGGACAACATAGAATCTGGGGCTCTGTGCTTTCTTTCGTTCTGCACAAGTGTTACTGTTTTCTGCACAAAAGCGATTCTGCGAAGCAATGTGAACAGGCACAGAGAAGGTGCTAGCAGGGAATTCTCTGCCTGCCTTTCCCCAGTGCTCCGCAAGCTCTCCAGGACAACATAAAATCTGGGGCTCTGTGCTTTCTTTCCTTCTGAACAAGTGTTACTGTTTTCTGCACAAAAGCGATTCTTGCGAAGCAATGTGAACACTTCTGCTTCCCAGGCACAGAGAAGGTGCTATCAGGGAATTCTCTGCCTGCCTTTCCCCAGTGCTCTGCAAGCTCTCCAGGACAACATAGAATCTGGGGCTCTGTGCTTTCTTTCGTTCTGAACAAGTGTTACTGTTTTCTGCACAAAAGCGATTCTGCGAAGCAATGTGAACAGGCACAGAGAAGGTGCTAGCAGGGAATTCTCTGCCTGCCTTTCCCCAGTGCTCTGCAAGCTCTCCAGGACAACATAAAATCTGGGGCTCTGTGCTTTCTTTCCTTCTGTACAAGTGTTACTGTTTTCTGCACAAAAGCGATTCTTGCGAAGCAATGTGAACACTTCTGCTTCCCAGGCACAGAGAAGGTGCTATCAGGGAATTCTCTGCCTGCCTTTCCCCAGTGCTCTGCAAGCTCTCCAGGACAACATGGAATCTGGGGCTCTGTGCTTTCTTTCCTTCTGAACAAGTGTTACTGTTTTCTGCACAAAAGCGATTCTGCGAAGCAATGTGAACAGGCACAGAGAAGGTGCTAGCAGGGAACTCTCTGCCTGCCTTTCCCCAGTGCTCTGCAAGCTCTCCAGGACAACATAAAATCTGGGGCTCTGTGCTTTCTTTCCTTCTGACCAAGTGTTACTGTTTTCTGCACAAAAGCGATTCTTGCGAAGCAATGTGAACACTTCTGCTTCCCAGGCACAGAGAAGGTGCTATCAGGGAATTCTCTGCCTGCCTTTCCCCAGTGCTCTGCAAGCTCTCCAGGACAACATAAAATCTGGGGCTCTGTGCTTTCTTTCCTTCTGAACAAGTGTTACTGTTTTCTGCACAAAAGCGATTCTTGCGAAGCAATGTGAACACTTCTGCTTCCCAGGCACAGAGAAGGTGCTAGCAGGGAATTCTCTGCCTGCCTTTCCCCAGTGCTCTGCAAGCTCTCCAGGACAACATAGAATCTGGGGCTCTGTGCTTTCTTTCGTTCTGAACAAGTGTTACTGTTTTCTGCACAAAAGCGATTCTGCGAAGCAATGTGAACAGGCACAGAGAAGGTGCTAGCAGGGAATTCTCTGCCTGCCTTTCCCCAGTGCTCTGCAAGCTCTCCAGGACAACATAGAATCTGGGGCTCTGTGCTTTCTTTCGTTCTGAACAAGTGTTAGTGTTTTCTGCACAAAAGCGATTCTGCGAAGCAATGTGAACAGGCACAGAGAAGGTGCTATCAGGGAATTCTCTGCCTGCCTTTCCCCAGTGCTCTGCAAGCTCTCCAGGACAACATAAAATCTGGGGCTCTGTGCTTTCTTTCCTTCTGAACATGTGTTACTGTTTTCTGCACAAAAGCGATTCTTGCGAAGCAATGTGAACACTTCTGCTTCCCAGGCACAGAGAAGGTGCTAGCAGGGAATTCTCTGCCTGCCTTTCCCCAGTGCTCTGCAAGCTCTCCAGGACAACATAGAATCTGGGGCTCTGTGCTTTCTTTCGTTCTGAACAAGTGTTACTGTTTTCTGCACAAAAGCGATTCTGCGAAGCAATGTGAACAGGCACAGAGAAGGTGCTAGCAGGGAATTCTCTGCCTGCCTTTCCCCAGTGCTCTGCAAGCTCTCCAGGACAACATAAAATCTGGGGCTCTGTGCTTTCTTTCCTTCTGTACAAGTGTTACTGTTTTCTGCACAAAAGCGATTCTTGCGAAGTAATGTGAACACTTCTGCTTCCCAGGCACAGAGAAGGTGCTATCAGGGAATTCTCTGCCTGCCTTTCCCCAGTGCTCTGCAAGCTCTCCAGGACAACATGGAATCTGGGGCTCTGTGCTTTCTTTCCTTCTGAACAAGTGTTACTGTTTTCTGCACAAAAGCGATTCTTGCGAAGCAATGTGAACACTTCTGCTTCCCAGGCACAGAGAAGGTGCTAGCAGGGAATTCTCTGCCTGCCTTTCCCCAGTGCTCTGCAAGCTCTCCAGGACAACATAGAATCTGGGGCTCTGTGCTTTCTTTCCTTCTGCACAAGTGTTACTGTTTTCTGCACAAAAGCGATTCTGCGAAGCAATGTGAACAGGCACAGAGAAGGTGCTAGCAGGGAATTCTCTGCCTGCCTTTCCCCAGTGCTCTGCAAGCTCTCCAGGACAACATAAAATCTGGGGCTCTGTGCTTTCTTTCCTTCTGAACAAGTGTTACTGTTTTCTGCACAAAAGCGATTCTTGCGAAGCAATGTGAACACTTCTGCTTCCCAGGCACAGAGAAGGTGCTAGCAGGGAATTCTCTGCCTGCCTTTCCCCAGTGCTCTGCAAGCTCTCCAGGACAACATAGAATCTGGGGCTCTGTGCTTTCTTTCGTTCTGAACAAGTGTTAGTGTTTTCTGCGCAAAAGCGATTCTGCGAAGCAATGTGAACAGGCACAGAGAAGGTGCTATCAGGGAATTCTCTGCCTGCCTTTCCCCAGTGCTCTGCAAGCTCTCCAGGACAACAGAGAATCTGGGGCTCTGTGCTTTCTTTCCTACTGAACAACTGTTACTGTTTTCTGCACAAAAGCGATTCTTGCGAAGCAATGTGAACACTTCTGCTTCCCAGGCACAGAGAAGGTGCTAGCAGGGAATTCTCTGCCTGCCTTTCCCCAGTGCTCTGCAAGCTCTCCAGGACAACATAGAATCTGGGGCTCTGTGCTTTCTTTCGTTCTGAACAAGTGTTAGTGTTTTCTGCACAAAAGCGATTCTGCGAAGCAATGTGAACAGGCACAGAGAAGGTGCTAGCAGGGAATTCTCTGCCTGCCTTTCCCCAGTGCTCTGCAAGCTCTCCAGGACAACATAGAATCTGGGGCTCTGTGCTTTCTTTCCTTCTGACCAAGTGTTACTGTTTTCTGCACAAAAGCGATTCTTGCGAAGCAATGTGAACACTTCTGCTTCCCAGGCACAGAGAAGGTGCTATCAGGGAATTCTCTGCCTGCCTTTCCCCAGTGCTCTGCAAGCTCTCCAGGACAACATAAAATCTGGGGCTCTGTGCTTTCTTTCGTTCTGAACAAGTGTTACTGTTTTCTGCACAAAAGCGATTCTTGCGAAGCAATGTGAACACTTCTGCTTCCCAGGCACAGAGAAGGTGCTAGCAGGGAATTCTCTGCCTGCCTTTCCCCAGTGCTCTGCAAGCTCTCCAGGACAACATAGAATCTGGGGCTCTGTGCTTTCTTTCGTTCTGAACAAGTGTTAGTGTTTTCTGCACAAAAGCGATTCTGCGAAGCAATGTGAACAGGCACAGAGAAGGTGCTATCAGGGAATTCTCTGCCTGCCTTTCCCCAGTGCTCTGCAAGCTCTCCAGGACAACATAAAATCTGGGGCTCTGTGCTTTCTTTCCTTCTGAACAAGTGTTACTGTTTTCTGCACAAAAGCGATTCTTGCGAAGCAATGTGAACACTTCTGCTTCCCAGGCACAGAGAAGGTGCTAGCAGGGAATTCTCTGCCTGCCTTTCCCCAGTGCTCTGCAAGCTCTCCAGGACAACATAGAATCTGGGGCTCTGTGCTTTCTTTCGTTCTGCACAAGTGTTACTGTTTTCTGCACAAAAGCGATTCTGCGAAGCAATGTGAACAGGCACAGAGAAGGTGCTAGCAGGGAATTCTCTGCCTGCCTTTCCCCAGTGCTCTGCAAGCTCTCCAGGACAACATAAAATCTGGGGCTCTGTGCTTTCTTTCCTTCTGAACAAGTGTTAGTGTTTTCTGCACAAAAGCGATTCTTGCGAAGCAATGTGAACACTTCTGCTTCCCAGGCACAGAGAAGGTGCTATCAGGGAATTCTCTGCCTGCCTTTCCCCAGTGCTCTGCAAGCTCTCCAGGACAACATAGAATCTGGGGCTCTGTGCTTTCTTTCGTTCTGAACAAGTGTTACTGTTTTCTGCACAAAAGCGATTCTGCGAAGCAATGTGAACAGGCACAGAGAAGGTGCTAGCAGGGAATTCTCTGCCTGCCTTTCCCCAGTGCTCTGCAAGCTCTCCAGGACAACATAAAATCTGGGGCTCTGTGCTTTCTTTCCTTCTGTACAAGTGTTACTGTTTTCTGCACAAAAGCGATTCTTGCGAAGCAATGTGAACACTTCTGCTTCCCAGGCACAGAGAAGGTGCTATCAGGGAATTCTCTGCCTGCCTTTCCCCAGTGCTCTGCAAGCTCTCCAGGACAACATGGAATCTGGGGCTCTGTGCTTTCTTTCCTTCTGAACAAGTGTTACTGTTTTCTGCACAAAAGCGATTCTTGCGAAGCAATGTGAACACTTCTGCTTCCCAGGCACAGAGAAGGTGCTAGCAGGGAATTCTCTGCCTGCCTTTCCCCAGTGCTCTGCAAGCTCTCCAGGACAACATAGAATCTGGGGCTCTGTGCTTTCTTTCGTTCTGCACAAGTGTTAGTGTTTTCTGCACAAAAGCGATTCTGCGAAGCAATGTGAACAGGCACAGAGAAGGTGCTAGCAGGGAATTCTCTGCCTGCCTTTCCCCAGTGCTCTGCAAGCTCTCCAGGACAACATAAAATCTGGGGCTCTGTGCTTTCTTTCCTTCTGAACAAGTGTTACTGTTTTCTGCACAAAAGCGATTCTTGCGAAGCAATGTGAACACTTCTGCTTCCCAGGCACAGAGAAGGTGCTAGCAGGGAATTCTCTGCCTGCCTTTCCCCAGTGCTCTGCAAGCTCTCCAGGACAACATAGAATCTGGGGCTCTGTGCTTTCTTTCGTTCTGCACAAGTGTTACTGTTTTCTGCACAAAAGCGATTCTGCGAAGCAATGTGAACAGGCACAGAGAAGGTGCTATCAGGGAATTCTCTGCCTGCCTTTCCCCAGTGCTCTGCAAGCTCTCCAGGACAACATAAAATCTGGGGCTCTGTGCTTTCTTTCCTTCTGAACAACTGTTACTGTTTTTTGCACAAAAGCGATTCTTGTGAAGCAATGTGAACACTTCTGCTTCCCAGGCACAGAGAAGGTGCTAGCAGGGAATTCTCTGCCTGCCTTTCCCCAGTGCTCTGCAAGCTCTCCAGGACAACATAGAATCTGGGGCTCTGTGCTTTCTTTCGTTCTGAACAAGTGTTACTGTTTTCTGCACAAAAGCGATTCTGCGAAGCAATGTGAACAGGCACAGAGAAGGTGCTAGCAGGGAATTCTCTGCCTGCCTTTCCCCAGTGCTCTGCAAGCTCTCCAGGACAACATAAAATCTGGGGCTCTGTGCTTTCTTTCGTTCTGAACAAGTGTTAGTGTTTTCTGCACAAAAGCGATTCTTGCGAAGCAATGTGAACACTTCTGCTTCCCAGGCACAGAGAAGGTGCTAGCAGGGAATTCTCTGCCTGCCTTTCCCCAGTGCTCTGCAAGCTCTCCAGGACAACATAGAATCTGGGGCTCTGTGCTTTCTTTCGTTCTGAACAAGTGTTACTGTTTTCTGCACAAAAGCGATTCTGCGAAGCAATGTGAACAGGCACAGAGAAGGTGCTAGCAGGGAATTCTCTGCCTGCCTTTCCCCAGTGCTCTGCAAGCTCTCCAGGACAACATAAAATATGGGGCTCTGTGCTTTCTTTCGTTCTGACCAAGTGTTACTGTTTTCTGCACAAAAGCGATTCTTGCGAAGCAATGTGAACACTTCTGCTTCCCAGGCACAGAGAAGGTGCTAGCAGGGAATTCTCTGCCTGCCTTTCCCCAGTGCTCTGCAAGCTCTCCAGGACAACATAGAATCTGGGGCTCTGTGCTTTCTTTCGTTCTGAACAAGTGTTACTGTTTTCTGCACAAAAACGATTCTGCGAAGCAATGTGAACAGGCACAGAGAAGGTGCTATCAGGGAATTCTCTGCCTGCCTTTCCCCAGTGCTCTGCAAGCTCTCCAGGACAACAGAGAATCTGGGGCTCTGTGCTTTCTTTCGTTCTGAACAAGTGTTACTGTTTTCTGCACAAAAGCGATTCTTGCGAATCAATGTGAACACTTCTGCTTCCCAGGCACAGAGAAGGTGCTAGCAGGGAATTCTCTGCCTGCCTTTCCCCAGTGCTCTGCAAGCTCTCCAGGACAACATAGAATCTGGGGCTCTGTGCTTTCTTTCGTTCTGAACAAGTGTTATTGTTTTCTGCACAAAAGCGATTCTGCGAAGAAATGTGAACAGGCACAGAGAAGGTGCTAGCAGGGAACTCTCTGCCTGCCTTTCCCCAGTGCTCTGCAAGCTCTCCAGGACAACATAAAATCTGGGGCTCTGTGCTTTCTTTCCTTCTGAACAAGTGTTACTGTTTTCTGCACAAAAGCGATTCTTGCGAAGCAATGTGAACACTTCTGCTTCCCAGGCACAGAGAAGGTGCTATCAGGGAATTCTCTGCCTGCCTTTCCCCATTGCTCTGCAATCTCTCCAGGACAACATAAAATCTGGGGTTCTGTGCTTTCTTTCCTTCTGACCAAGTGTTACTGTTTTCTGCACAAAAGCGATTCTGCGAAGCAATGTGAACAGGCACAGAGAAGGTGCTATCAGGGAATTCTCTGCCTGCCTTTCCCCAGTGCTCTGCAAGCTCTCCAGGACAACATAAAATCTGGGGCTCTGTGCTTTCTTTCCTTCTGAACAAGTGTTACTGTTTTCTGCACAAAAGCGATTCTGCAAAGCAATGTGAACACTTCTGCTTCCCAGGCACAGAGAAGGTGCTAGCAAGGAATTCTCTGCCTGCCTTTCCCCAGTGCTCTGCAAGCTCTCCAGGACAACATAGAATCTGGGGCTCTGTGCTTTCTTTCCTTCTGAACAAGTGTTACTGTTTTCTGCACAAAAGCGATTCTGCAAATCAATGTGAACACTTCTGCTTCCCAGGCACAGAGAAGGTGCTAGCAGGGAATTCTCTGCCTGCCTTTCCCCAGTGCTCTGCAAGCTCTCCAGGACAACATAGAATCTGGGGCTCTGTGCTTTCTTTCGTTCTGAACAAGTGTTACTGTTTTCTGCACAAAAGCGATTCTGCGAAGCAATGTGAACAGGCACAGAGAAGGTGCTAGCAGGGAACTCTCTGCCTGCCTTTCCCCAGTGCTCTGCAAGCTCTCCAGGACAACATAAAATCTGGGGCTCTGTGCTTTCTTTCCTTCTGAACAAGTGTTACTGTTTTCTGCACAAAAGCGATTCTTGCGAAGCAATGTGAACACTTCTGCTTCCCAGGCACAGAGAAGGTGCTATCAGGGAATTCTCTGCCTGCCTTTCCCCATTGCTCTGCAATCTCTCCAGGACAACATAAAATCTGGGGTTCTGTGCTTTCTTTCCTTCTGACCAAGTGTTACTGTTTTCTGCACAAAAGCGATTCTGCGAAGCAATGTGAACAGGCACAGAGAAGGTGCTATCAGGGAATTCTCTGCCTGCCTTTCCCCAGTGCTCTGCAAGCTCTCCAGGACAACATAAAATCTGGGGCTCTGTGCTTTCTTTCCTTCTGAACAAGTGTTACTGTTTTCTGCACAAAAGCGATTCTGCAAAGCAATGTGAACACTTCTGCTTCCCAGGCACAGAGAAGGTGCTAGCAAGGAATTCTCTGCCTGCCTTTCCCCAGTGCTCTGCAAGCTCTCCAGGACAACATAGAATCTGGGGCTCTGTGCTTTCTTTCCTTCTGAACAAGTGTTACTGTTTTCTGCACAAAAGCGATTCTGCAAATCAATGTGAACACTTCTGCTTCCCAGGCACAGAGAAGGTGCTAGCAGGGAATTCTCTGCCTGCCTTTCCCCAGTGCTCTGCAAGCTCTCCAGGACAACATAGAATCTGGGGCTCTGTGCTTTCTTTCGTTCTGAACAAGTGTTACTGTTTTCTGCACAAAAGCGATTCTGCGAAGCAATGTGAACAGGCACAGAGAAGGTGCTAGCAGGGAATTCTCTGCCTGCCTTTCCCCAGTGCTCTGCAAGCTCTCCAGGACAACATAAAATCTGGGGCTCTGTGCTTTCTTTCCTTCTGAACAAGTGTTACTGTTTTCTGCACAAAAGCGATTCTTGCGAAGCAATGTGAACACTTCTGCTTCCCAGGCACAGAGAAGGTGCTATCAGGGAATTCTCTGCCTGCCTTTCCCCAGTGCTCTGCAAGGTCTCCAGGACAACATAGAATCTGGGGCTCTGTGCTTTCTTTCGTTCTGAACAAGTGTTAGTGTTTTCTGCGCAAAAGCGATTCTGCAAAGCAATGTGAACAGGCACAGAGAAGGTGCTAGCAGGGAATTCTCTGCCTGCCTTTCCCCAGTGCTCTGCAAGCTCTCCAGGACAACAAAAATCTGGGGCTCTGTGCTTTCTTTCCTTCTGAACAAGTGTTACTGTTTTCTGCACAAAAGCGATTCTTGCGAATCAATGTGAACACTTCTGCTTCCCAGGCACAGAGAAGGTGCTAGCAGGGAATTCTCTGCCTGCCTTTCCCCAGTGCTCTGCAAGCTCTCCAGGAAAACAGAGAATCTGGGGCTCTGTGCTTTCTTTCCTTCTGAACAAGTGTTACTGTTTTCTGCACAAAAGCGCTTCTTGCGAAGCAATGTGAACACTTCTGCTTCCCAGGCACAGAGAAGGTGCTAGCAAGGAATTCTCTGCCTGCCTTTCCCCAGTGCTCTGCAAGCTCTCCAGGACAACATAGAATCTGGGGCTCTGTGCTTTCTTTCGTTCTGAACAAGTGTTAGTGTTTTCTGCACAAAAGCGATTCTGCGAAGCAATGTGAACAGGCACAGAGAAGGTGCTAGCAGGGAATTCTCTGCCTGCCTTTCCCCAGTGCTCTGCAAGCTCTCCAGGACAACATAGAATCTGGGGCTCTGTGCTTTCTTTCGTTCTGAACAAGTGTTAGTGTTTTCTGCACAAAAGCGATTCTTGCGAAGCAATGTGAACAGGCACAGAGAAGGTGCTATCAGGGAATTCTCTGCCTGCCTTTCCCCAGTGCTCTGCAAGCTCTCCAGGACAACATAAAATATGGGGCTCTGTGCTTTCTTTCGTTCTGAACAAGTGTTACTGTTTTCTGCACAAAAGCGATTCTGCGAAGCAATGTGAACACTTCTGCTTCCCAGGCACAGAGAAGGTGCTAGCAAGGAATTCTCTGCCTGCCTTTCCCCAGTGCTCTGCAAGCTCTCCAGGACAACATAGAATCTGGGGCTCTGTGCTTTCTTTCGTTCTGAACAAGTGTTAGTGTTTTCTGCACAAAAGCGATTCTGCGAAGCAATGTGAACACTTGTGCTTCCCAGGCACAGAGAAGGTGCTAGCAGGAAATTCTCTGCCTGCCTTTCCCCAGTGCTCTGCAAGCTCTCCAGGACAACATAGAATCTGGGGCTCTGTGCTTTCTTTCGTTCTGAACAAGTGTTAGTGTTTTCTGCACAAAAGCGATTCTTGCGAAGCAATGTGAACAGGCACAGAGAAGGTGCTATCAGGGAATTCTCTGCCTGCCTTTCCCCAGTGCTCTGCAAGCTCTCCAGGACAACATAAAATCTGGGGCTCTGTGCTTTCTTTCGTTCTGAACAAGTGTTACTGTTTTCTGCACAAAAGCGATTCTTGCGAAGCAATGTGAACACTTCTGCTTCCCAGGCACAGAGAAGGTGCTAGCAAGGAATTCTCTGCCTGCCTTTCCCCAGTGCTCTGCAAGCTCTCCAGGACAACATGGAATCTGGGGCTCTGTGCTTTCTTTCGTTCTGAACAAGTGTTACTGTTTTCTGCACAAAAGCGATTCTGCAAAGCAATGTGAACACTTCTGCTTCCCAGGCACAGAGAAGGTTCTAGCAAGGAATTCTCTGCCTGCCTTTCCCCAGTGCTCTGCAAGCTCTGCCGGACAACATAAAATATGGGGCTCTGTGCTTTCTTTCCTTCTGAACAAGTGTTACTGTTTTCTGCACAAAAGCGATTCTTGCGAAGCAATGTGAACACTTCTGCTTCCCAGGCACAGAGAAGGTGCTAGCAAGGAATTCTCTGCCTGCCTTTCCCCAGTGCTCTGCAAGCTCTCCAGGACAACAGAGAATCTGGGGCTCTGTGCTTTCTTTCGTTCTGAACAAGTGTTACTGTTTTCTGCACAAAAGCGATTCTGCGAAGCAATGTGAACAGGCACAGAGAAGGTGCTAGCAGGGAATTCTCTGCCTGCCTTTCCCCAGTGCTCTGCAAGCTCTCCAGGACAACATAAAATCTGGGGCTCTGTGCTTTCTTTCCTTCTGAACAAGTGTTACTGTTTTCTGCACAAAAGCGATTCTTGCGAAGCAATGTGAACACTTCTGCTTCCCAGGCACAGAGAAGGTGCTAGCAGGGAATTCTCTGCCTGCCTTTCCCCAGTGCTCTGCAAGCTCTCCAGGACAACATAGAATCTGGGGCTCTGTGCTTTCTTTCCTTCTGAACAAGTGTTACTGTTTTCTGCACAAAAGCGATTCTGCGAAGCAATGTGAACAGGCACAGAGAAGGTGCTAGCAGGGAATTCTCTGCCTGCCTTTCCCCAGTGCTCTGCAAGCTCTCCAGGACAACATAGAATCTGGGGCTCTGTGCTTTCTTTCGTTCTGAACAAGTGTTAGTGTTTTCTGCACAAAAGCGATTCTGCGAAGCAATGTGAACAGGCACAGAGAAGGTGCTAGCAGGGAATTCTCTGCCTGCCTTTCCCCAGTGCTCTGCAAGCTCTCCAGGACAACATAGAATCTGGGGCTCTGTGCTTTCTTTCGTTCTGAACAAGTGTTACTGTTTTCTGCACAAAAGCGATTCTGCGAAGCAATGTGAACACTTCTGCTTCCCAGGCACAGAGAAGGTGCTAGCAAGGAATTCTCTGCCTGCCTTTCCCCAGTGCTCTGCAAGCTCTCCAGGACAACATAGAATCTGGGGCTCTGTGCTTTCTTTCGTTCTGAACAAGTGTTAGTGTTTTCTGCACAAAAGCGATTCTGCGAAGCAATGTGAACAGGCACAGAGAAGGTGCTAGCAGGGAATTCTCTGCCTGCCTTTCCCCAGTGCTCTGCAAGCTCTCCAGGACAACATAGAATCTGGGGCTCTGTGCTTTCTTTCGTTCTGAACAAGTGTTACTGTTTTCTGCACAAAAGCGATTCTGCGAAGCAATGTGAACACTTCTGCTTCCCAGGCACAGAGAAGGTGCTAGCAAGGAATTCTCTGCCTGCCTTTCCCCAGTGCTCTGCAAGCTCTCCAGGACAACATAGAATCTGGGGCTCTGTGCTTTCTTTCGTTCTGAACAAGTGTTAGTGTTTTCTGCACAAAAGCGATTCTGCGAAGCAATGTGAACACTTCTGCTTCCCAGGCACAGAGAAGGTGCTAGCAGGAAATTCTCTGCCTGCCTTTCCCCAGTGCTCTGCAAGCTCTCCAGGACAACATAGAATCTGGGGCTCTGTGCTTTCTTTCGTTCTGAACAAGTGTTAGTGTTTTCTGCACAAAAGCGATTCTTGCGAAGCAATGTGAACAGGCACAGAGAAGGTGCTATCAGGGAATTCTCTGCCTGCCTTTCCCCAGTGCTCTGCAAGCTCTCCAGGACAACATAAAATCTGGGGCTCTGTGCTTTCTTTCGTTCTGAACAAGTGTTACTGTTTTCTGCACAAAAGCGATTCTTGCGAAGCAATGTGAACACTTCTGCTTCCCAGGCACAGAGAAGGTGCTAGCAAGGAATTCTCTGCCTGCCTTTCCCCAGTGCTCTGCAAGCTCTCCAGGACAACATGGAATCTGGGGCTCTGTGCTTTCTTTCGTTCTGAACAAGTGTTAGTGTTTTCTGCACAAAAGCGATTCTTGCGAAGCAATGTGAACACTTCTGCTTCCCAGGCACAGAGAAGGTGCTAGCAGGGAATTCTCTGCCTGCCTTTCCCCAGTGCTCTGCAAGCTCTCCAGGACAACATAAAATCTGGGGCTCTGTGCTTTCTTTCCTTCTGAACAAGTGTTACTGTTTTCTGCACAAAAGCGATTCTGCAAAGCAATGTGAACACTTCTGCTTCCCAGGCACAGAGAAGGTTCTAGCAAGGAATTCTCTGCCTGCCTTTCCCCAGTGCTCTGCAAGCTCTGCAGGACAACGTAAAATATGGGGCTCTGTGCTTTCTTTCCTTCTGAACAAGTGTTACTGTTTTCTGCACAAAAGCGATTCTTGCGAAGCAATGTGAACACTTCTGCTTCCCAGGCACAGAGAAGGTGCTAGCAAGGAATTCTCTGCCTGCCTTTCCCCAGTGCTCTGCAAGCTCTCCAGGACAACAGAGAATCTGGGGCTCTGTGCTTTCTTTCGTTCTGAACAAGTGTTACTGTTTTCTGCACAAAAGCGATTCTGCGAAGCAATGTGAACAGGCACAGAGAAGGTGCTAGCAGGGAATTCTCTGCCTGCCTTTCCCCAGTGCTCTGCAAGCTCTCCAGGACAACATAAAATCTGGGGCTCTGTGCTTTCTTTCCTTCTGAACAAGTGTTACTGTTTTCTGCACAAAAGCGATTCTTGCGAAGCAATGTGAACACTTCTGCTTCCCAGGCACAGAGAAGGTGCTAGCAGGGAATTCTCTGCCTGCCTTTCCCCAGTGCTCTGCAAGCTCTCCAGGACAACATAGAATCTGGGGCTCTGTGCTTTCTTTCGTTCTGAACAAGTGTTAGTGTTTTCTGCACAAAAGCGATTCTGCGAAGCAATGTGAACAGGCACAGAGAAGGTGCTATCAGGGAATTCTCTGCCTGCCTTTCCCCAGTGCTCTGCAAGCTCTCCAGGACAACATAAAATCTGGGGCTCTGTGCTTTCTTTCCTTCTGAACATGTGTTACTGTTTTCTGCACAAAAGCGATTCTGCGAAGTAATGTGAACAGGCACAGAGAAGGTGCTAGCAGGGAATTCTCTGCCTGCCTTTCCCCAGTGCTCTGCAAGCTCTCCAGGACAACATAAAATCTGGGGCGCTGTGCTTTCTTTCCTTCTGAACAAGTGTTACTGTTTTCTGCACAAAAGCGATTCTTGCGAAGCACTGTGAACACTTCTGCTTCCCAGGCACAGAGAAGGTGCTAGCAGGGAATTCTCTGCCTGCCTTTCCCCAGTGCTCTGCAAGCTCTCCAGGACAACATGGAATCTGGGGCTCTGTGCTTTCTTTCCTTCTGAACAAGTGTTACTGTTTTCTGCACAAAAGCGATTCTTGCGAAGCAATGTGAACACTTCTGCTTCCCAGGCACAGAGAAGGTGCTAGCAGGGAATTCTCTGCCTGCCTTTCCCCAGTGCTCTGCAAGCTCTCCAGGACAACATAGAATCTGGGGCTCTGTGCTTTCTTTCGTTCTGCACAAGTGTTACTGTTTTCTGCACAAAAGCGATTCTTGCGAAGCAATGTGAACAGGCACAGAGAAGGTGCTAGCAGGGAATTCTCTGCCTGCCTTTCCCCAGTGCTCTGCAAGCTCTCCAGGACAACATCAAATCTGGGGCTCTGTGCTTTCTTTCCTTCTGAACAACTGTTACTGTTTTCTGCACAAAAGCGATTCTTGCGAAGCAATGTGAACACTTCTGCTTCCCAGGCACAGAGAAGGTGCTAGCAGGGAATTCTCTGCCTGCCTTTCCCCAGTGCTCTGCAAGCTCTCCAGGACAACATAGAATCTGGGGCTCTGTGCTTTCTTTCGTTCTGCACAAGTGTTACTGTTTTCTGCACAAAAGCGATTCTACGAAGCAATGTGAACAGGCACAGAGAAGGTGCTAGCAGGGAATTCTCTGCCTGCCTTTCCCCAGTGCTCTGCAAGCTCTCCAGGACAACATAAAATCTGGGGCTCTGTGCTTTCTTTCCTTCTGAACAAGTGTTACTGTTTTCTGCACAAAAGCGATTCTTGCGAAGCAATGTGAACACTTCTGCTTCCCAGGCACAGAGAAGGTGCTATCAGGGAATTCTCTGCCTGCCTTTCCCCAGTGCTCTGCAAGCTCTCCAGGACAACATAAAATCTGGGGCTCTGTGCTTTCTTTCCTTCTGAACAAGTGTTACTGTTTTCTGCACAAAAGCGATTCTGCAAAGCAATGTGAACACTTCTGCTTCCCAGGCACAGAGAAGGTGCTAGCAAGGAATTCTCTGCCTGCCTTTCCCCAGTGCTCTGCAAGCTCTCCAGGACAACATAGAATCTGGGGCTCTGTGCTTTCTTTCCTTCTGAACAAGTGTTACTGTTTTCTGCACAAAAGCGATTCTGCAAATCAATGTGAACACTTCTGCTTCCCAGGCACAGAGAAGGTGCTAGCAGGGAATTCTCTGCCTGCCTTTCCCCAGTGCTCTGCAAGCTCTCCAGGACAACATAGAATCTGGGGCTCTGTGCTTTCTTTCGTTCTGAACAAGTGTTACTGTTTTCTGCACAAAAGCGATTCTGCGAAGCAATGTGAACAGGCACAGAGAAGGTGCTAGCAGGGAATTCTCTGCCTGCCTTTCCCCAGTGCTCTGCAAGCTCTCCAGGACAACATAAAATCTGGGGCTCTGTGCTTTCTTTCCTTCTGAACAAGTGTTACTGTTTTCTGCACAAAAGCGATTCTTGCGAAGCAATGTGAACACTTCTGCTTCCCAGGCACAGAGAAGGTGCTATCAGGGAATTCTCTGCCTGCCTTTCCCCAGTGCTCTGCAAGCTCTCCAGGACAACATAGAATCTGGGGCTCTGTGCTTTCTTTCGTTCTGAACAAGTGTTAGTGTTTTCTGCGCAAAAGCGATTCTGCGAAGCAATGTGAACAGGCACAGAGAAGGTGCTAGCAGGGAATTCTCTGCCTGCCTTTCCCCAGTGCTCTGCAAGCTCTCCAGGACAACAAAAATCTGGGGCTCTGTGCTTTCTTTCCTTCTGAACAAGTGTTACTGTTTTCTGCACAAAATCGATTCTTGCGAAGCAATGTGAACACTTCTGCTTCCCAGGCACAGAGAAGGTGCTAGCAAGGAATTCTCTGCCTGCCTTTCCCCAGTGCTCTGCAAGCTCTCCAGGACAACATAGAATCTGGGGCTCTGTGCTTTCTTTCGTTCTGAACAAGTGTTACTGTTTTCTGCACAAAAGCGATTCTGCAAAGCAATGTGAACACTTCTGCTTCCCAGGCACAGAGAAGGTGCTAGCAAGGAATTCTCTGCCTGCCTTTCCCCAGTGCTCTGCAAGCTCTCCAGGACAACATAAAATATGGGGCTCTGTGCTTTCTTTCCTTCTGAACAACTGTTACTGTTTTCTGCACAAAAGCGATTCTGCGAAGCAATGTGAACAGGCACAGAGAAGGTGCTATCAGGGAATTCTCTGCCTGCCTTTCCCCAGTGCTCTGCAAGCTCTCCAGGACAACATAAAATCTGGGGCTCTGTACTTTCTTTCCTTCTGAACAAGTGTTACTGTTTTCTGCACAAAAGCGATTCTGCGAAGCAATGTGAACAGGCACAGAGAAGGTGCTAGCAGGGAATTCTCTGCCTGCCTTTCCCCAGTGCTCTGCAAGCTCTCCAGGACAACATAAAATCTGGGGCTCTGTGCTTTCTTTCGTTCTGAACAACTGTTACTGTTTTCTGCACAAAAGCGATTCAAGCGAAGCAATGTGAACACTTCTGCTTCCCAGGCACAGAGAAGGTGCTAGCAAGGAATTCTCTGCCTGCCTTTCCCCAGTGCTCTGCAAGCTCTGCAGGACAACATAGAATCTGGGGCTCTGTGCTTTCTTTCGTTCTGAACAAGTGTTAGTGTTTTCTGCACAAAAGCGATTCTGCGAAGCAATGTGAACAGGCACAGAGAAGGTGCTAGCAGGGAATTCTCTGCCTGCCTTTCCCCAGTGCTCTGCAAGCTCTCCAGGACAACATAGAATCTGGGGCTCTGTGCTTTCTTTCCTTCTGAACAAGTGTTACTGTTTTCTGCACAAAAGCGATTCTGCGAAGCAATGTGAACACTTCTGCTTCCCAGGCACAGAGAAGGTGCTAGCAAGGAATTCTCTGCCTGCCTTTCCCCAGTGCTCTGCAAGCTCTCCAGGACAACATAGAATCTGGGGCTCTGTGCTTTCTTTCGTTCTGTACAAGTGTTACTGTTTTCTGCACAAAAGCGATTCTTGCGAAGTAATGTGAACACTTCTGCTTCCCAGGCACAGAGAAGGTGCTATCAGGGAATTCTCTGCCTGCCTTTCCCCAGTGCTCTGCAAGCTCTCCAGGACAACATGGAATCTGGGGCTCTGTGCTTTCTTTCCTTCTGAACAAGTGTTACTGTTTTCTGCACAAAAGCGATTCTTGCGAAGCAATGTGAACACTTCTGCTTCCCAGGCACAGAGAAGGTGCTAGCAGGGAATTCTCTGCCTGCCTTTCCCCAGTGCTCTGCAAGCTCTCCAGGACAACATAGAATCTGGGGCTCTGTGCTTTCTTTCGTTCTGCACAAGTGTTACTGTTTTCTGCACAAAAGCGATTCTGCGAAGCAATGTGAACAGGCACAGAGAAGGTGCTAGCAGGGAATTCTCTGCCTGCCTTTCCCCAGTGCTCTGCAAGCTCTCCAGGACAACATAAAATCTGGGGCTCTGTGCTTTCTTTCCTTCTGAACAAGTGTTAGTGTTTTCTGCACAAAAGCGATTCTTGCGAAGCAATGTGAACACTTCTGCTTCCCAGGCACAGAGAAGGTGCTATCAGGGAATTCTCTGCCTGCCTTTCCCCAGTGCTCTGCAAGCTCTCCAGGACAACATAGAATCTGGGGCTCTGTGCTTTCTTTCGTTCTGCACAAGTGTTACTGTTTTCTGCACAAAAGCGATTCTGCGAAGCAATGTGAACAGGCACAGAGAAGGTGCTAGCAGGGAATTCTCTGCCTGCCTTTCCCCAGTGCTCTGCAAGCTCTCCAGGACAACATAAAATCTGGGGCTCTGTGCTTTCTTTCCTTCTGAACAAGTGTTACTGTTTTCTGCACAAAAGCGATTCTTGCGAAGCAATGTGAACACTTCTGCTTCCCAGGCACAGAGAAGGTGCTAGCAGGGAATTCTCTGCCTGCCTTTCCCCAGTGCTCTGCAAGCTCTCCAGGACAACATAAAATCTGGGGCTCTGTGCTTTCTTTCCTTCTGAACAAGTGTTACTGTTTTCTGCACAAAAGCGATTCTGCAAAGCAATGTGAACACTTCTGCTTCCCAGGCACAGAGAAGGTGCTAGCAAGGAATTCTCTGCCTGCCTTTCCCCAGTGCTCTGCAAGCTCTCCAGGACAACATAAAATCTGGGGCTCTGTGCTTTCTTTCCTTCTGAACAAGTGTTACTGTTTTCTGCACAAAAGCGATTCTGCAAATCAATGTGAACACTTCTGCTTCCCAGGCACAGAGAAGGTGCTAGCAGGGAATTCTCTGCCTGCCTTTCCCCAGTGCTCTGCAAGCTCTCCAGGACAACATAGAATCTGGGGCTCTGTGCTTTCTTTCGTTCTGAACAAGTGTTACTGTTTTCTGCACAAAAGCGATTCTGCGAAGCAATGTGAACAGGCACAGAGAAGGTGCTAGCAGGGAATTCTCTGCCTGCCTTTCCCCAGTGCTCTGCAAGCTCTCCAGGACAACATAAAATCTGGGGCTCTGTGCTTTCTTTCCTTCTGAACAAGTGTTACTGTTTTCTGCACAAAAGCGATTCTTGCGAAGCAATGTGAACACTTCTGCTTCCCAGGCACAGAGAAGGTGCTATCAGGGAATTCTCTGCCTGCCTTTCCCCAGTGCTCTGCAAGGTCTCCAGGACAACATAGAATCTGGGGCTCTGTGCTTTCTTTCGTTCTGAACAAGTGTTAGTGTTTTCTGCGCAAAAGCGATTCTGCGAAGCAATGTGAACAGGCACAGAGAAGGTGCTAGCAGGGAATTCTCTGCCTGCCTTTCCCCAGTGCTCTGCAAGCTCTCCAGGACAACAAAAATCTGGGGCTCTGTGCTTTCTTTCCTTCTGAACAAGTGTTACTGTTTTCTGCACAAAAGCGATTCTTGCGAAGCAATGTGAACACTTCTGCTTCCCAGGCACAGAGAAGGTGCTAGCAAGGAATTCTCTGCCTGCCTTTCCCCAGTGCTCTGCAAGCTCTCCAGGACAACATAGAATCTGGGGCTCTGTGCTTTCTTTCGTTCTGAACAAGTGTTACTGTTTTCTGCACAAAAGCGATTCTGCAAAGCAATGTGAACACTTCTGCTTCCCAGGCACAGAGAAGGTGCTAGCAAGGAATTCTCTGCCTGCCTTTCCCCAGTGCTCTGCAAGCTCTCCAGGACAACATAAAATATGGGGCTCTGTGCTTTCTTTCCTTCTGAAAAACTGTTACTGTTTTCTGCACAAAAGCGATTCTGCGAAGCAATGTGAACAGGCACAGAGAAGGTGCTATCAGGGAATTCTCTGCCTGCCTTTCCCCAGTGCTCTGCAAGCTCTCCAGGACAACATAAAATCTGGGGCTCTGTACTTTCTTTCCTTCTGAACAACTGTTACTGTTTTCTGCACAAAAGCGATTCTGCGAAGCAATGTGAACAGGCACAGAGAAGGTGCTAGCAGGGAATTCTCTGCCTGCCTTTCCCCAGTGCTCTGCAAGCTCTCCAGGACAACATAAAATCTGGGGCTCTGTGCTTTCTTTCGTTCTGAACAACTGTTACTGTTTTCTGCACAAAAGCGATTCTTGCGAAGCAATGTGAACACTTCTGCTTCCCAGGCACAGAGAAGGTGCTAGCAAGGAATTCTCTGCCTGCCTTTCCCCAGTGCTCTGCAAGCTCTCCGGGACAACATAGAATCTGGGGCTCTGTGCTTTCTTTCGTTCTGAACAAGTGTTAGTGTTTTCTGCACAAAAGCGATTCTGCGAAGCAATGTGAACAGGCACAGAGAAGGTGCTAGCAGGGAATTCTCTGCCTGCCTTTCCCCAGTGCTCTGCAAGCTCTCCAGGACAACATAGAATCTGGGGCTCTGTGCTTTCTTTCCTTCTGAACAAGTGTTACTGTTTTCTGCACAAAAGCGATTCTGCGAAGCAATGTGAACACTTCTGCTTCCCAGGCACAGAGAAGGTGCTAGCAAGGAATTCTCTGCCTGCCTTTCCCCAGTGCTCTGCAAGCTCTCCAGGACAACATAGAATCTGGGGCTCTGTGCTTTCTTTCCTTCTGAACAAGTGTTACTGTTTTCTGCACAAAAGCGATTCTTGCGAAGCAATGTGAACACTTCTGCTTCCCAGGCACAGAGAAGGTGCTATCAGGGAATTCTCTGCCTGCCTTTCCCCAGTGCTCTGCAAGCTCTCCAGGACAACATAGAATCTGGGGCTCTGTGCTTTCTTTCCTTCTGAACAACTGTTACTGTTTTCTGCACAAAAGCGATTCTGCGAAGCAATGTGAACAGGCACAGAGAAGGTGCTATCAGGGAATTCTCTGCCTGCCTTTCCCCAGTGCTCTGCAAGCTCTCCAGGACAACATAAAATCTGGGGCTCTGTGCTTTCTTTCCTTCTGTACAAGTGTTACTGTTTTCTGCACAAAGGCGATTCTTGCGAAGCAATGTGAACACTTCTGCTTCCCAGGCACAGAGAAGGTGCTAGCAGGGAATTCTCTGCCTGCCTTTCCCCAGTGCTCTGCAAGCTCTCCAGGACAACATGGAATCTGGGGCTCTGTGCTTTCTTTCCTTCTGAACAAGTGTTACTGTTTTCTGCACAAAAGCGATTCTTGCGAAGCAATGTGAACACTTCTGCTTCCCAGGCACAGAGAAGGTGCTAGCAGGGAATTCTCTGCCTGCCTTTCCCCAGTGCTCTGCAAGCTCTCCAGGACAACATAGAATCTGGGGCTCTGTGCTTTCTTTCGTTCTGCACAAGTGTTACTGTTTTCTGCACAAAAGCGATTCTGCGAAGCAATGTGAACAGGCACAGAGAAGGTGCTTACAGGGAATTCTCTGCCTGCCTTTCCCCAGTGCTCTGCAAGCTCTCCAGGACAACATAAAATCTGGGGCTCTGTGCTTTCTTTCCTTCTGAACAACTGTTACTGTTTTCTGCACAAAAGCGATTCTTGCGAAGCAATGTGAACACTTCTGCTTCCCAGGCACAGAGAAGGTGCTAGCAGGGAATTCTCTGCCTGCCTTTCCCCAGTGCTCTGCAAGCTCTCCAGGACAACATAGAATCTGGGGCTCTGTGCTTTCTTTCGTTCTGCACAAGTGTTACTGTTTTCTGCACAAAAGCGATTCTGCGAAGCAATGTGAACAGGCACAGAGAAGGTGCTATCAGGGAATTCTCTGCCTGCCTTTCCCCAGTGCTCTGCAAGCTCTCCAGGACAACATAAAATCTGGGGCTCTGTGCTTTCTTTCCTTCTGAACAACTGTTACTGTTTTCTGCACAAAAGCGATTCTTGCGAAGCAATGTGAACACTTCTGCTTCCCAGGCACAGAGAAGGTGCTAGCAGGGAATTCTCTGCCTGCCTTTCCCCAGTGCTCTGCAAGCTCTCCAGGACAACATAAAATCTGGGGCTCTGTGCTTTCTTTCGTTCTGAACAAGTGTTACTGTTTTCTGCACAAAAGCGATTCTGCGAAGCAATGTGAACAGGCACAGAGAAGGTGCTAGCAGGGAATTCTCTGCCTGCCTTTCCCCAGTGCTCTGCAAGCTCTCCAGGACAACATAGAATCTGGGGCTCTGTGCTTTCTTTCGTTCTGAACAAGTCTTAGTGTTTTCTGCGCAAAAGCGATTCTGCGAAGCAATGTGAACAGGCACAGAGAAGGTGCTAGCAGGGAATTCTCTGCCTGCCTTTCCCCAGTGCTCTGCAAGCTCTCCAGGACAACATAGAATCTGGGGCTCTGTGCTTTCTTTCCTTCTGAACAACTGTTACTGTTTTCTGCACAAAAGCGATTCTTGCGAAGCAATGTGAACACTTCTGCTTCCCAGGCACAGAGAAGGTGCTATCAGGGAATTCTCTGCCTGCCTTTCCCCAGTGCTCTGCAAGCTCTCCAGGACAACATAGAATCTGGGGCTCTGTGCTTTCTTTCGTTCTGAACAAGTGTTAGTGTTTTCTGCACAAAAGCGATTCTGCGAAGCAATGTGAACACTTCTGCTTCCCAGGCACAGAGAAGGTGCTAGCAAGGAATTCTCTGCCTGCCTTTCCCCAGTGCTCTGCAAGCTCTCCAGGACAACATAGAATCTGGGGCTCTGTGCTTTCTTTCGTTCTGAACAAGTGTTAGTGTTTTCTGCACAAAAGCGATTCTGCGAAGCAATGTGAACACTTCTGATTCCCAGGCACAGAGAAGGTGCTAGCAGGAAATTCTCTGCCTGCCTTTCCCCAGTGCTCTGCAAGCTCTCCAGGACAACATAGAATCTGGGGCTCTGTGCTTTCTTTCGTTCTGAACAAGTGTTACTGTTTTCTGCACAAAAGCGATTCTGCGAAGCAATGTGAACAGGCACAGAGAAGGTGCTATCAGGGAATTCTCTGCCTGCCTTTCCCCAGTGCTCTGCAAGCTCTCCAGGACAACATAAAATCTGGGGCTCTGTGCTTTCTTTCGTTCTGAACAAGTGTTAGTGTTTTCTGCACAAAAGCGATTCTTGCGAAGCAATGTGAACACTTCTGCTTCCCAGGCACAGCGAAGGTGCTAGCAGGAAATTCTCTGCCTGCCTTTCCCCAGTGCTCTGCAAGCTCTCCAGGACAACATAGAATCTGGGGCTCTGTGCTTTCTTTCCTTCTGAACAACTGTTACTGTTTTCTGCACAAAAGCGATTCTGCGAAGCAATGTGAACAGGCACAGAGAAGGTGCTAGCAGGGAATTCTCTGCCTGCCTTTCCCCAGTGCTCTGCAAGCTCTCCAGGACAACATAAAATCTGGGGCTCTGTGCTTTCTTTCCTTCTGAACAACTGTTACTGTTTTCTGCACAAAAGCGATTCTGCAAAGCAATGTGAACACTTCTGCTTCCCAGGCACAGAGAAGGTGCTAGCAAGGAATTCTCTGCCTGCCTTTCCCCAGTGCTCTGCAAGCTCTCCAGGACAACATAAAATATGGGGCTCTGTGCTTTCTTTCCTTCTGAACAAGTGTTACTGTTTTCTGCACAAAAGCGATTCTTGCGAAGCAATGTGAACACTTCTGCTTCCCAGGCACAGAGAAGGTGCTAGCAAGGAATTCTCTGCCTGCCTTTCCCCAGTGCTCTGCAAGCTCTCCAGGACAACATAGAATCTGGGGCTCTGTGCTTTCTTTCGTTCTGAACAAGTGTTACTGTTTTCTGCACAAAAGCGATTCTTGCGAAGCAATGTGAACACTTCTGCTTCCCAGGCACAGAGAAGGTGCTAGCAAGGAATTCTCTGCCTGCCTTTCCCCAGTGCTCTGCAAGCTCTCCAGGACAACATAGAATCTGGGGCTCTGTGCTTTCTTTCGTTCTGAACAAGTGTTACTGTTTTCTGCACAAAAGCGATTCTGCGAAGCAATGTGAACACTTCTGATTCCCAGGCACAGAGAAGGTGCTATCAGGGAATTCTCTGCCTGCCTTTCCCCAGTGCTCTGCAAGCTCTCCAGGACAACATAGAATCTGGGGCTCTGTGCTTTCTTTCGTTCTGAACAAGTGTTATTGTTTTCTGCACAAAAGCGATTCTTGCGAAGCAATGTGAACACTTCTGCTTCCCAGGCACAGAGAAGGTGCTAGCAAGGAATTCTCTGCCTGCCTTTCCCCAGTGCTCTGCAAGCTCTCCAGGACAACATAGAATCTGGGGCTCTGTGCTTTCTTTCGTTCTGAACAAGTGTTACTGTTTTCTGCACAAAAGCGATTCTTGCGAAGCAATGTGAACACTTCTGCTTCCCAGGCACAGAGAAGGTGCTAGCAGGGAATTCTCTGCCTGCCTTTCCCCAGTGCTCTGCAAGCTCTCCAGGACAACATAGAATCTGGGGCTCTGTGCTTTCTTTCGTTCTGAACAAGTGTTACTGTTTTCTGCACAAAAGCGATTCTGCGAAGCAATGTGAACAGGCACAGAGAAGGTGCTATCAGGGAATTCTCTGCCTGCCTTTCCCCAGTGCTCTGCAAGCTCTCCAGGACAACATAGAATCTGGGGCTCTGTGCTTTCTTTCGTTCTGAACAAGTGTTACTGTTTTCTGCACAAAAGCGATTCTTGCGAAGCAATGTGAACACTTCTGCTTCCCAGGCACAGAGAAGGTGCTAGCAAGGAATTCTCTGCCTGCCTTTCCCCAGTGCTCTGCAAGCTCTCCAGGACAACATAAAATCTGGGGCTCTGTGCTTTCTTTCCTTCTGAACAAGTGTTACTGTTTTCTGCACAAAAGCGATTCTGCGAAGCAATGTGAACACTTCTGCTTCCCAGGCACAGAGAAGGTGCTAGCAAGGAATTCTCTGCCTGCCTTTCCCCAGTGCTCTGCAAGCTCTCCAGGACAACATAAAATCTGGGGCTCTGCGCTTTCTTTCCTTCTGACCAAGTGTTACTGTTTTCTGCACAAAAGCGATTCTGCGAAGCAATGTGAACAGGCACAGAGAAGGTGCTAGCAGGGAATTCTCTGCCTGCCTTTCCCCAGTGCTCTGCAAGCTCTCCAGGACAACATAGAATCTGGGGCTCTGTGCTTTCTTTCCTTCTGAACAAGTGTTAGTGTTTTCTGCACAAAAGCGCTTCTTGCGAAGCAATGTGAACACTTCTGCTTCCCAGGCACAGAGAAGGTGCTAGCAGGGAATTCTCTGCCAGCCTTTCCCCAGTGCTCTGCAAGCTCTCCAGGACAACATAGAATCTGGGGCTCTGTGCTTTCTTTCCTTCTGAACAAGTGTTACTGTTTTCTGCACAAAAGCGATTCTTGCGAAGCAATGTGAACACTTCTGCTTCCCAGGCACAGAGAAGGTGCTAGCAGGGAATTCTCTGCCTGCCTTTCCCCAGTGCTCTGCAAGCTCTCCAGGACAACATAGAATCTGGGGCTCTGTGCTTTCTTTCGTTCTGAACAAGTGTTACTGTTTTCTGCGCAAAAGCGATTCAGCGAAGCAATGTGAACAGGCACAGAGAAGGTGCTAGCAGGGAATTCTCTGCCTGCCTTTCCCCAGTGCTCTGCAAGCTCTCCAGGACAACATAAAATCTGGGGCTCTGTGCTTTCTTTCGTTCTGAACAAGTGTTAGTGTTTTCTGCACAAAAGCGATTCTTGCGAAGCAATGTGAACACTTCTGCTTCCCAGGCACAGAGAAGGTGCTAGCAAGGAATTCTCTGCCTGCCTTTCCCCAGTGCTCTGCAAGCTCTCCAGGGCAACATAAAATCTGGGGCTCTGTGCTTTCTTTCCTTCTGAACAAGTGTTAGTGTTTTCTGCACAAAAGCGCTTCTTGCGAAGCAATGTGAACACTTCTGCTTCCCAGGCACAGAGAAGGTGCTAGCAGGGAATTCTCTGCCTGCCTTTCCCCAGTGCTCTGCAAGCTCTCCAGGACAACATAAAATCTGGGGCTCTGTGCTTTCTTTCCTTCTGAACAAGTGTTACTGTTTTCTGCACAAAAGCGATTCTGCGAAGCAATGTGAACACTTCTGCTTCCCAGGCACAGAGAAGGTGCTAGCAGGGAATTCTCTGCCTGCCTTTCCCCAGTGCTCTGCAAGCTCTCCAGGACAACATAGAATCTGGGGCTCTGTGCTTTCTTTCCTTCTGAACAACTGTTACTGTTTTCTGCACAAAAGCGATTCTGCGAAGCAATGTGAACAGGCACAGAGAAGGTGCTAGCAGGGAATTCTCTGCCTGCCTTTCCCCAGTGCTCTGCAAGCTCTCCAGGACAACAGAGAATCTGGGGCTCTGTGCTTTCTTTCCTTCTGAACAAGTGTTACTGTTTTCTGCACAAAAGCGATTCTTGCGAAGCAATGTGAACACTTCTGCTTCCCAGGCACAGAGAAGGTGCTAGCAAGGAATTCTCTGCCTGCCTTTCCCCAGTGCTCTGCAAGCTCTCCAGGACAACATAGAATCTGGGGCTCTGTGCTTTCTTTCGTTCTGAACAAGTGTTAGTGTTTTCTGCACAAAAGCGATTCTGCGAAGCAATGTGAACAGGCACAGAGAAGGTGCTAGCAGGGAATTCTCTGCCTGCCTTTCCCCAGTGCTCTGCAAGCTCTCCAGGACAACATAAAATCTGGGGCTCTGTGCTTTCTTTCCTTCTGAACAAGTGTTACTGTTTTCTGCACAAAAGCGATTCTGCAAAGCAATGTGAACACTTCTGCTTCCCAGGCACAGAGAAGGTGCTAGCAAGGAATTCTCTGCCTGCCTTTCCCCAGTGCTCTGCAAGCTCTCCAGGACAACATAAAATCTGGGGCTCTGTGCTTTCTTTCCTTCTGAACAACTGTTACTGTTTTCTGCACAAAAGCGATTCTGCGAAGCAATGTGAACACTTCTGCTTCCCAGGCACAGAGAAGGTGCTAGCAAGGAATTCTCTGCCTGCCTTTCCCCAGTGCTCTGCAAGCTCTCCAGGACAACATAGAATCTGGGGCTCTGTGCTTTCTTTCGTTCTGAACAAGTGTTACTGTTTTCTGCACAAAAGCGCTTCTTGCGAAGCAATGTGAACACTTCTGCTTCCCAGGCACAGAGAAGGTGCTATCAGGGAATTCTCTGCCTGCCTTTCCCCAGTGCTCTGCAAGCTCTCCAGGACAACATAGAATCTGGGGCTCTGTGCTTTCTTTCCTTCTGAACAAGTGTTACTGTTTTCTGCACAAAAGCGATTCTGCGAAGCAATGTGAACAGGCACAGAGAAGGTGCTATCAGGGAATTCTCTGCCTGCCTTTCCCCAGTGCTCTGCAAGCTCTCCAGGACAACATAGAATCTGGGGCTCTGTGCTTTCTTTCGTTCTGAACAAGTGTTACTGTTTTCTGCACAAAAGCGATTCTTGCGAAGCAATGTGAACACTTCTGCTTCCCAGGCACAGAGAAGGTGCTAGCAGGGAATTCTCTGCCTGCCTTTCCCCAGTGCTCTGCAAGCTCTCCAGGACAACATAGAATCTGGGGCTCTGTGCTTTCTTTCGTTCTGAACAAGTGTTAGTGTTTTCTGCACAAAAGCGATTCTGCGAAGCAATGTGAACAGGCACAGAGAAGGTGCTATCAGGGAATTCTCTGCCTGCCTTTCCCCAGTGCTCTGCAAGCTCTCCAGGACAACATAGAATCTGGGGCTCTGTGCTTTCTTTCGTTCTGAACAAGTGTTACTGTTTTCTGCACAAAAGCGATTCTTGCGAAGCAATGTGAACACTTCTGCTTCCCAGGCACAGAGAACGTGCTAGCAAGAAATTCTCTGCCTGCCTTTCCCCAGTGCTCTGCAAGCTCTCCAGGACAACATAAAATCTGGGGCTCTGTGCTTTCTTTCCTTCTGAACAAGTGTTACTGTTTTCTGCACAAAAGCGATTCTGCGAAGCAATGTGAACACTTCTGCTTCCCAGGCACAGAGAAGGTGCTAGCAAGGAATTCTCTGCCTGCCTTTCCCCAGTGCTCTGCAAGCTCTCCAGGACAACATAAAATCTGGGGCTCTGCGCTTTCTTTCCTTCTGACCAAGTGTTACTGTTTTCTGCACAAAAGCGATTCTGCGAAGCAATGTGAACAGGCACAGAGAAGGTGCTAGCAGGGAATTCTCTGCCTGCCTTTCCCCAGTGCTCTGCAAGCTCTCCAGGACAACATAGAATCTGGGGCTCTGTGCTTTCTTTCCTTCTGAACAAGTGTTAGTGTTTTCTGCACAAAAGCGCTTCTTGCGAAGCAATGTGAACACTTCTGCTTCCCAGGCACAGAGAAGGTGCTAGCAGGGAATTCTCTGCCAGCCTTTCCCCAGTGCTCTGCAAGCTCTCCAGGACAACATAGAATCTGGGGCTCTGTGCTTTCTTTCCTTCTGAACAAGTGTTACTGTTTTCTGCACAAAAGCGATTCTTGCGAAGCAATGTGAACACTTCTGCTTCCCAGGCACAGAGAAGGTGCTAGCAGGGAATTCTCTGCCTGCCTTTCCCCAGTGCTCTGCAAGCTCTCCAGGACAACATAGAATCTGGGGCTCTGTGCTTTCTTTCGTTCTGAACAAGTGTTACTGTTTTCTGCGCAAAAGCGATTCAGCGAAGCAATGTGAACAGGCACAGAGAAGGTGCTAGCAGGGAATTCTCTGCCTGCCTTTCCCCAGTGCTCTGCAAGCTCTCCAGGACAACATAAAATCTGGGGCTCTGTGCTTTCTTTCGTTCTGAACAAGTGTTAGTGTTTTCTGCACAAAAGCGATTCTTGCGAAGCAATGTGAACACTTCTGCTTCCCAGGCACAGAGAAGGTGCTAGCAAGGAATTCTCTGCCTGCCTTTCCCCAGTGCTCTGCAAGCTCTCCAGGACAACATAAAATCTGGGGCTCTGTGCTTTCTTTCCTTCTGAACAAGTGTTAGTGTTTTCTGCACAAAAGCGATTCTTGCGAAGCAATGTGAACACTACTGCTTCCCAGGCACAGAGAAGGTGCTAGCAAGGAATTCTCTGCCTGCCTTTCCCCAGTGCTCTGCAAGCTCTCCAGGACAACATAAAATCTGGGGCTCTGTGCTTTCTTTCCTTCTGAACAAGTGTTACTGTTTTCTGCACAAAAGCGATTCTTGCGAAGCAATGTGAACACTTCTGCTTCCCAGGCACAGAGAAGGTGCTAGCAGGGAATTCTCTGCCTGCCTTTCCCCAGTGCTCTGCAAGCTCTCCAGGACAACATAGAATCTGGGGCTCTGTGCTTTCTTTCCTTCTGAACAACTGTTACTGTTTTCTGCACAAAAGCGATTCTGCGAAGCAATGTGAACAGGCACAGAGAAGGTGCTAGCAGGGAATTCTCTGCCTGCCTTTCCCCAGTGCTCTGCAAGCTCTCCAGGACAACAGAGAATCTGGGGCTCTGTGCTTTCTTTCCTTCTGAACAAGTGTTACTGTTTTCTGCACAAAAGCGATTCTTGCGAAGCAATGTGAACACTTCTGCTTCCCAGGCACAGAGAAGGTGCTAGCAAGGAATTCTCTGCCTGCCTTTCCCCAGTGCTCTGCAAGCTCTCCAGGACAACATAGAATCTGGGGCTCTGTGCTTTCTTTCGTTCTGAACAAGTGTTAGTGTTTTCTGCACAAAAGCGATTCTGCGAAGCAATGTGAACAGGCACAGAGAAGGTGCTAGCAGGGAATTCTCTGCCTGCCTTTCCCCAGTGCTCTGCAAGCTCTCCAGGACAACATAAAATCTGGGGCTCTGTGCTTTCTTTCCTTCTGAACAAGTGTTACTGTTTTCTGCACAAAAGCGATTCTGCAAAGCAATGTGAACACTTCTGCTTCCCAGGCACAGAGAAGGTGCTAGCAAGGAATTCTCTGCCTGCCTTTCCCCAGTGCTCTGCAAGCTCTCCAGGACAACATAAAATCTGGGGCTCTGTGCTTTCTTTCCTTCTGAACAACTGTTACTGTTTTCTGCACAAAAGCGATTCTGCGAAGCAATGTGAACACTTCTGCTTCCCAGGCACAGAGAAGGTGCTAGCAAGGAATTCTCTGCCTGCCTTTCCCCAGTGCTCTGCAAGCTCTCCAGGACAACATAGAATCTGGGGCTCTGTGCTTTCTTTCGTTCTGAACAAGTGTTACTGTTTTCTGCACAAAAGCGCTTCTTGCGAAGCAATGTGAACACTTCTGCTTCCCAGGCACAGAGAAGGTGCTATCAGGGAATTCTCTGCCTGCCTTTCCCCAGTGCTCTGCAAGCTCTCCAGGACAACATAGAATCTGGGGCTCTGTGCTTTCTTTCCTTCTGAACAAGTGTTACTGTTTTCTGCACAAAAGCGATTCTGCGAAGCAATGTGAACAGGCACAGAGAAGGTGCTATCAGGGAATTCTCTGCCTGCCTTTCCCCAGTGCTCTGCAAGCTCTCCAGGACAACATAAAATCTGGGGCTCTGTGCTTTCTTTCCTTCTGAACAAGTGTTACTGTTTTCTGCACAAAAGCGATTCTTGCGAAGCAATGTGAACACTTCTGCTTCCCAGGCACAGAGAAGGTGCTAGCAGGGAATTCTCTGCCTGCCTTTCCCCAGTGCTCTGCAAGCTCTCCAGGACAACAGAGAATCTGGGGCTCTGTGCTTTCTTTCGTTCTGAACAAGTGTTACTGTTTTCTGCACAAAAGCGATTCTGCGAAGCAATGTGAACAGGCACAGAGAAGGTGCTAGCAGGGAATTCTCTGCCTGCCTTTCCCCAGTGCTCTGCAAGCTCTCCAGGACAACATAAAATCTGGGGCTCTGTGCTTTCTTTCCTTCTGAACAAGTGTTACTGTTTTCTGCACAAAAGCGATTCTTGCGAAGCAATGTGAACACTTCTGCTTCCCAGGCACAGAGAAGGTGCTAGCAGGGAATTCTCTGCCTGCCTTTCCCCAGTGCTCTGCAAGCTCTCCAGGACAACATAGAATCTGGGGCTCTGTGCTTTCTTTCGTTCTGAACAAGTGTTAGTGTTTTCTGCACAAAAGCGATTCTGCGAAGCAATGTGAACAGGCACAGAGAAGGTGCTATCAGGGAATTCTCTGCCTGCCTTTCCCCAGTGCTCTGCAAGCTCTCCAGGACAACATAAAATCTGGGGCTCTGTGCTTTCTTTCCTTCTGAACAAGTGTTACTGTTTTCTGCACAAAAGCGATTCTTGCGAAGCAATGTGAACACTTCTGCTTCCCAGGCACAGAGAAGGTGCTAGCAAGGAATTCTCTGCCTGCCTTTCCCCAGTGCTCTGCAAGCTCTCCAGGACAACATAGAATCTGGGGCTCTGTGCTTTCTTTCTGAACAAGTGTTAGTGTTTTCTGCGCAAAAGCGATTCTGCGAAGCAATGTGAACAGGCACAGAGAAGGTGCTATCAGGGAATTCTCTGCCTGCCTTTCCCCAGTGCTCTGCAAGCTCTCCAGGACAACATAAAATCTGGGGCTCTGTGCTTTCTTTCCTTCTGAACAACTGTTACTGTTTTCTGCACAAAAGCGATTCTTGCGAAGCAATGTGAACACTTCTGCTTCCCAGGCACAGAGAAGGTGCTATCAGGGAATTCTCTGCCTGCCTTTCCCCAGTGCTCTGCAAGCTCTCCAGGACAACATAGAATCTGGGGCTCTGTGCTTTCTTTCGTTCTGCACAAGTGTTACTGTTTTCTGCACAAAAGCGATTCTGCGAAGCAATGTGAACAGGCACAGAGAAGGTGCTAGCAGGGAATTCTCTGCCTGCCTTTCCCCAGTGCTCTGCAAGCTCTCCAGGACAACATAAAATCTGGGGCTCTGTGCTTTCTTTCCTTCTGAACAAGTGTTACTGTTTTCTGCACAAAAGCGATTCTTGCGAAGCAATGTGAACACTTCTGCTTCCCAGGCACAGAGAAGGTGCTATCAGGGAATTCTCTGCCTGCCTTTCCCCAGTGCTCTGCAAGCTCTCCAGGACAACATAAAATCTGGGGCTCTGTGCTTTCTTTCCTTCTGAACAAGTGTTACTGTTTTCTGCACAAAAGCGATTCTGCAAAGCAATGTGAACACTTCTGCTTCCCAGGCACAGAGAAGGTGCTAGCAAGGAATTCTCTGCCTGCCTTTCCCCAGTGCTCTGCAAGCTCTCCAGGACAACATAGAATCTGGGGCTCTGTGCTTTCTTTCGTTCTGCACAAGTGTTACTGTTTTCTGCACAAAAGCGATTCTGCGAAGCAATGTGAACAGGCACAGAGAAGGTGCTAGCAGGGAATTCTCTGCCTGCCTTTCCCCAGTGCTCTGCAAGCTCTCCAGGACAACATAAAATCTGGGGCTCTGTGCTTTCTTTCCTTCTGAACAAGTGTTACTGTTTTCTGCACAAAAGCGATTCTTGCGAAGCAATGTGAACACTTCTGCTTCCCAGGCACAGAGAAGGTGCTATCAGGGAATTCTCTGCCTGCCTTTCCCCAGTGCTCTGCAAGCTCTCCAGGACAACATAGAATCTGGGGCTCTGTGCTTTCTTTCCTTCTGAACAACTGTTACTGTTTTCTGCACAAAAGCGATTCTGCGAAGCAATGTGAACAGGCACAGAGAAGGTGCTATCAGGGAATTCTCTGCCTGCCTTTCCCCAGTGCTCTGCAAGCTCTCCAGGACAACATAAAATCTGGGGCTCTGTGCTTTCTTTCCTTCTGTACAAGTGTTACTGTTTTCTGCACAAAAGCGATTCTTGCGAAGCAATGTGAACACTTCTGCTTCCCAGGCACAGAGAAGGTGCTAGCAGGGAATTCTCTGCCTGCCTTTCCCCAGTGCTCTGCAAGCTCTCCAGGACAACATAAAATCTGGGGCTCTGTGCTTTCTTTCCTTCTGAACAAGTGTTACTGTTTTCTGCACAAAAGCGATTCTTGCGAAGCAATGTGAACACTTCTGCTTCCCAGGCACAGAGAAGGTGCTAGCAGGGAATTCTCTGCCTGCCTTTCCCCAGTGCTCTGCAAGCTCTCCAGGACAACATAGAATCTGGGGCTCTGTGCTTTCTTTCGTTCTGCACAAGTGTTACTGTTTTCTGCACAAAAGCGATTCTGCGAAGCAATGTGAACAGGCACAGAGAAGGTGCTAGCAGGGAATTCTCTGCCTGCCTTTCCCCAGTGCTCTGCAAGCTCTCCAGGACAACATAAAATCTGGGGCTCTGTGCTTTCTTTCCTTCTGAACAAGTGTTACTGTTTTCTGCACAAAAGCGATTCTTGCGAAGCAATGTGAACACTTCTGCTTCCCAGGCACAGAGAAGGTGCTATCAGGGAATTCTCTGCCTGCCTTTCCCCAGTGCTCTGCAAGCTCTCCAGGACAACATAGAATCTGGGGCTCTGTGCTTTCTTTCCTTCTGAACAACTGTTACTGTTTTCTGCACAAAAGCGATTCTGCGAAGCAATGTGAACAGGCACAGAGAAGGTGCTATCAGGGAATTCTCTGCCTGCCTTTCCCCAGTGCTCTGCAAGCTCTCCAGGACAACATAAAATCTGGGGCTCTGTGCTTTCTTTCCTTCTGTACAAGTGTTACTGTTTTCTGCACAAAAGCGATTCTTGCGAAGCAATGTGAACACTTCTGCTTCCCAGGCACAGAGAAGGTGCTAGCAGGGAATTCTCTGCCTGCCTTTCCCCAGTGCTCTGCAAGCTCTCCAGGACAACATGGAATCTGGGGCTCTGTGCTTTCTTTCCTTCTGAACAAGTGTTACTGTTTTCTGCACAAAAGCGATTCTTGCGAAGCAATGTGAACACTTCTGCTTCCCAGGCACAGAGAAGGTGCTAGCAGGGAATTCTCTGCCTGCCTTTCCCCAGTGCTCTGCAAGCTCTCCAGGACAACATAGAATCTGGGGCTCTGTGCTTTCTTTCGTTCTGCACAAGTGTTACTGTTTTCTGCACAAAAGCGATTCTGCGAAGCAATGTGAACAGGCACAGAGAAGGTGCTTACAGGGAATTCTCTGCCTGCCTTTCCCCAGTGCTCTGCAAGCTCTCCAGGACAACATAAAATCTGGGGCTCTGTGCTTTCTTTCCTTCTGAACAACTGTTACTGTTTTCTGCACAAAAGCGATTCTTGCGAAGCAATGTGAACACTTCTGCTTCCCAGGCAGAGAGAAGGTGCTAGCAGGGAATTCTCTGCCTGCCTTTCCCCAGTGCTCTGCAAGCTCTCCAGGACAACATAGAATCTGGGGCTCTGTGCTTTCTTTCGTTCTGCACAAGTGTTACTGTTTTCTGCACAAAAGCGATTCTGCGAAGCAATGTGAACAGGCACAGAGAAGGTGCTATCAGGGAATTCTCTGCCTGCCTTTCCCCAGTGCTCTGCAAGCTCTCCAGGACAACATAAAATCTGGGGCTCTGTGCTTTCTTTCCTTCTGAACAACTGTTACTGTTTTCTGCACAAAAGCGATTCTTGCGAAGCAATGTGAACACTTCTGCTTCCCAGGCACAGAGAAGGTGCTAGCAAGGAATTCTCTGCCTGCCTTTCCCCAGTGCTCTGCAAGCTCTCCAGGACAACATAGAATCTGGGGCTCTGTGCTTTCTTTCGTTCTGAACAAGTGTTAGTGTTTTCTGCACAAAAGCGATTCTGCGAAGCAATGTGAACAGGCACAGAGAAGGTGCTAGCAGGGAATTCTCTGCCTGCCTTTCCCCAGTGCTCTGCAAGCTCTCCAGGACAACATAAAATCTGGGGCTCTGTGCTTTCTTTCCTTCTGAACAAGTGTTACTGTTTTCTGCACAAAAGCGATTCTGCAAAGCAATGTGAACACTTCTGCTTCCCAGGCACAGAGAAGGTGCTAGCAAGGAATTCTCTGCCTGCCTTTCCCCAGTGCTCTGCAAGCTCTCCAGGACAACATAAAATCTGGGGCTCTGTGCTTTCTTTCCTTCTGAACAACTGTTACTGTTTTCTGCACAAAAGCGATTCTGCGAAGCAATGTGAACACTTCTGCTTCCCAGGCACAGAGAAGGTGCTAGCAAGGAATTCTCTGCCTGCCTTTCCCCAGTGCTCTGCAAGCTCTCCAGGACAACATAGAATCTGGGGCTCTGTGCTTTCTTTCGTTCTGAACAAGTGTTACTGTTTTCTGCACAAAAGCGCTTCTTGCGAAGCAATGTGAACACTTCTGCTTCCCAGGCACAGAGAAGGTGCTATCAGGGAATTCTCTGCCTGCCTTTCCCCAGTGCTCTGCAAGCTCTCCAGGACAACATAGAATCTGGGGCTCTGTGCTTTCTTTCCTTCTGAACAAGTGTTACTGTTTTCTGCACAAAAGCGATTCTGCGAAGCAATGTGAACAGGCACAGAGAAGGTGCTATCAGGGAATTCTCTGCCTGCCTTTCCCCAGTGCTCTGCAAGCTCTCCAGGACAACATAAAATCTGGGGCTCTGTGCTTTCTTTCCTTCTGAACAAGTGTTACTGTTTTCTGCACAAAAGCGATTCTTGCGAAGCAATGTGAACACTTCTGCTTCCCAGGCACAGAGAAGGTGCTAGCAGGGAATTCTCTGCCTGCCTTTCCCCAGTGCTCTGCAAGCTCTCCAGGACAACAGAGAATCTGGGGCTCTGTGCTTTCTTTCGTTCTGAACAAGTGTTACTGTTTTCTGCACAAAAGCGATTCTGCGAAGCAATGTGAACAGGCACAGAGAAGGTGCTAGCAGGGAATTCTCTGCCTGCCTTTCCCCAGTGCTCTGCAAGCTCTCCAGGACAACATAAAATCTGGGGCTCTGTGCTTTCTTTCCTTCTGAACAAGTGTTACTGTTTTCTGCACAAAAGCGATTCTTGCGAAGCAATGTGAACACTTCTGCTTCCCAGGCACAGAGAAGGTGCTAGCAGGGAATTCTCTGCCTGCCTTTCCCCAGTGCTCTGCAAGCTCTCCAGGACAACATAGAATCTGGGGCTCTGTGCTTTCTTTCGTTCTGAACAAGTGTTAGTGTTTTCTGCACAAAAGCGATTCTGCGAAGCAATGTGAACAGGCACAGAGAAGGTGCTATCAGGGAATTCTCTGCCTGCCTTTCCCCAGTGCTCTGCAAGCTCTCCAGGACAACATAAAATCTGGGGCTCTGTGCTTTCTTTCCTTCTGAACAAGTGTTACTGTTTTCTGCACAAAAGCGATTCTTGCGAAGCAATGTGAACACTTCTGCTTCCCAGGCACAGAGAAGGTGCTAGCAAGGAATTCTCTGCCTGCCTTTCCCCAGTGCTCTGCAAGCTCTCCAGGACAACATAGAATCTGGGGCTCTGTGCTTTCTTTCTGAACAAGTGTTAGTGTTTTCTGCGCAAAAGCGATTCTGCGAAGCAATGTGAACAGGCACAGAGAAGGTGCTATCAGGGAATTCTCTGCCTGCCTTTCCCCAGTGCTCTGCAAGCTCTCCAGGACAACATAAAATCTGGGGCTCTGTGCTTTCTTTCCTTCTGAACAACTGTTACTGTTTTCTGCACAAAAGCGATTCTTGCGAAGCAATGTGAACACTTCTGCTTCCCAGGCACAGAGAAGGTGCTATCAGGGAATTCTCTGCCTGCCTTTCCCCAGTGCTCTGCAAGCTCTCCAGGACAACATAGAATCTGGGGCTCTGTGCTTTCTTTCGTTCTGCACAAGTGTTACTGTTTTCTGCACAAAAGCGATTCTGCGAAGCAATGTGAACAGGCACAGAGAAGGTGCTAGCAGGGAATTCTCTGCCTGCCTTTCCCCAGTGCTCTGCAAGCTCTCCAGGACAACATAAAATCTGGGGCTCTGTGCTTTCTTTCCTTCTGAACAAGTGTTACTGTTTTCTGCACAAAAGCGATTCTTGCGAAGCAATGTGAACACTTCTGCTTCCCAGGCACAGAGAAGGTGCTATCAGGGAATTCTCTGCCTGCCTTTCCCCAGTGCTCTGCAAGCTCTCCAGGACAACATAAAATCTGGGGCTCTGTGCTTTCTTTCCTTCTGAACAAGTGTTACTGTTTTCTGCACAAAAGCGATTCTGCAAAGCAATGTGAACACTTCTGCTTCCCAGGCACAGAGAAGGTGCTAGCAAGGAATTCTCTGCCTGCCTTTCCCCAGTGCTCTGCAAGCTCTCCAGGACAACATAGAATCTGGGGCTCTGTGCTTTCTTTCGTTCTGCACAAGTGTTACTGTTTTCTGCACAAAAGCGATTCTGCGAAGCAATGTGAACAGGCACAGAGAAGGTGCTAGCAGGGAATTCTCTGCCTGCCTTTCCCCAGTGCTCTGCAAGCTCTCCAGGACAACATAAAATCTGGGGCTCTGTGCTTTCTTTCCTTCTGAACAAGTGTTACTGTTTTCTGCACAAAAGCGATTCTTGCGAAGCAATGTGAACACTTCTGCTTCCCAGGCACAGAGAAGGTGCTAGCAAGGAATTCTCTGCCTGCCTTTCCCCAGTGCTCTGCAAGCTCTCCAGGACAACATAGAATCTGGGGCTCTGTGCTTTCTTTCCTTCTGAACAACTGTTACTGTTTTCTGCACAAAAGCGATTCTGCGAAGCAATGTGAACAGGCACAGAGAAGGTGCTATCAGGGAATTCTCTGCCTGCCTTTCCCCAGTGCTCTGCAAGCTCTCCAGGACAACATAAAATCTGGGGCTCTGTGCTTTCTTTCCTTCTGTACAAGTGTTACTGTTTTCTGCACAAAAGCGATTCTTGCGAAGCAATGTGAACACTTCTGCTTCCCAGGCACAGAGAAGGTGCTAGCAGGGAATTCTCTGCCTGCCTTTCCCCAGTGCTCTGCAAGCTCTCCAGGACAACATAAAATCTGGGGCTCTGTGCTTTCTTTCGTTCTGAACAAGTGTTACTGTTTTCTGCACAAAAGCGATTCTTGCGAAGCAATGTGAACACTTCTGCTTCCCAGGCACAGAGAAGGTGCTAGCAGGGAATTCTCTGCCTGCCTTTCCCCAGTGCTCTGCAAGCTCTCCAGGACAACATAGAATCTGGGGCTCTGTGCTTTCTTTCGTTCTGCACAAGTGTTACTGTTTTCTGCACAAAAGCGATTCTGCGAAGCAATGTGAACAGGCACAGAGAAGGTGCTAGCAGGGAATTCTCTGCCTGCCTTTCCCCAGTGCTCTGCAAGCTCTCCAGGACAACATAAAATCTGGGGCTCTGTGCTTTCTTTCCTTCTGAACAAGTGTTACTGTTTTCTGCACAAAAGCGATTCTTGCGAAGCAATGTGAACACTTCTGCTTCCCAGGCACAGAGAAGGTGCTATCAGGGAATTCTCTGCCTGCCTTTCCCCAGTGCTCTGCAAGCTCTCCAGGACAACATAGAATCTGGGGCTCTGTGCTTTCTTTCCTTCTGAACAACTGTTACTGTTTTCTGCACAAAAGCGACTCTGCGAAGCAATGTGAACAGGCACAGAGAAGGTGCTATCAGGGAATTCTCTGCCTGCCTTTCCCCAGTGCTCTGCAAGCTCTCCAGGACAACATAAAATCTGGGGCTCTGTGCTTTCTTTCCTTCTGTACAAGTGTTACTGTTTTCTGCACAAAAGCGATTCTTGCGAAGCAATGTGAACACTTCTGCTTCCCAGGCACAGAGAAGGTGCTAGCAGGGAATTCTCTGCCTGCCTTTCCCCAGTGCTCTGCAAGCTCTCCAGGACAACATGGAATCTGGGGCTCTGTGCTTTCTTTCCTTCTGAACAAGTGTTACTGTTTTCTGCACAAAAGCGATTCTTGCGAAGCAATGTGAACACTTCTGCTTCCCAGGCACAGAGAAGGTGCTAGCAGGGAATTCTCTGCCTGCCTTTCCCCAGTGCTCTGCAAGCTCTCCAGGACAACATAGAATCTGGGGCTCTGTGCTTTCTTTCGTTCTGCACAAGTGTTACTGTTTTCTGCACAAAAGCGATTCTGCGAAGCAATGTGAACAGGCACAGAGAAGGTGCTTACAGGGAATTCTCTGCCTGCCTTTCCCCAGTGCTCTGCAAGCTCTCCAGGACAACATAAAATCTGGGGCTCTGTGCTTTCTTTCCTTCTGAACAACTGTTACTGTTTTCTGCACAAAAGCGATTCTTGCGAAGCAATGTGAACACTTCTGCTTCCCAGGCACAGAGAAGGTGCTAGCAGGGAATTCTCTGCCTGCCTTTCCCCAGTGCTCTGCAAGCTCTCCAGGACAACATAGAATCTGGGGCTCTGTGCTTTCTTTCGTTCTGCACAAGTGTTACTGTTTTCTGCACAAAAGCGATTCTGCGAAGCAATGTGAACAGGCACAGAGAAGGTGCTATCAGGGAATTCTCTGCCTGCCTTTCCCCAGTGCTCTGCAAGCTCTCCAGGACAACATAAAATCTGGGGCTCTGTGCTTTCTTTCCTTCTGAACAACTGTTACTGTTTTCTGCACAAAAGCGATTCTTGCGAAGCAATGTGAACACTTCTGCTTCCCAGGCACAGAGAAGGTGCTAGCAGGGAATTCTCTGCCTGCCTTTCCCCAGTGCTCTGCAAGCTCTCCAGGACAACATAGAATCTGGGGCTCTGTGCTTTCTTTCGTTCTGAACAAGTGTTACTGTTTTCTGCACAAAAGCGATTCTGCGAAGCAATGTGAACAGGCACAGAGAAGGTGCTAGCAGGGAATTCTCTGCCTGCCTTTCCCCAGTGCTCTGCAAGCTCTCCAGGACAACATAGAATCTGGGGCTCTGTGCTTTCTTTCGTTCTGAACAAGTCTTAGTGTTTTCTGCGCAAAAGCGATTCTGCGAAGCAATGTGAACAGGCACAGAGAAGGTGCTAGCAGGGAATTCTCTGCCTGCCTTTCCCCAGTGCTCTGCAAGCTCTCCAGGACAACATAGAATCTGGGGCTCTGTGCTTTCTTTCCTTCTGAACAACTGTTACTGTTTTCTGCACAAAAGCGATTCTTGCGAAGCAATGTGAACACTTCTGCTTCCCAGGCACAGAGAAGGTGCTATCAGGGAATTCTCTGCCTGCCTTTCCCCAGTGCTCTGCAAGCTCTCCAGGACAACATAGAATCTGGGGCTCTGTGCTTTCTTTCGTTCTGAACAAGTGTTAGTGTTTTCTGCACAAAAGCGATTCTGCGAAGCAATGTGAACACTTCTGCTTCCCAGGCACAGAGAAGGTGCTAGCAAGGAATTCTCTGCCTGCCTTTCCCCAGTGCTCTGCAAGCTCTCCAGGACAACATAGAATCTGGGGCTCTGTGCTTTCTTTCGTTCTGAACAAGTGTTAGTGTTTTCTGCACAAAAGCGATTCTGCGAAGCAATGTGAACACTTCTGATTCCCAGGCACAGAGAAGGTGCTAGCAGGAAATTCTCTGCCTGCCTTTCCCCAGTGCTCTGCAATCTCTCCAGGACAACATAGAATCTGGGGCTCTGTGCTTTCTTTCGTTCTGAACAAGTGTTAGTGTTTTCTGCACAAAAGCGATTCTGCGAAGCAATGTGAACAGGCACAGAGAAGGTGCTATCAGGGAATTCTCTGCCTGCCTTTCCCCAGTGCTCTGCAAGCTCTCCAGGACAACATAAAATCTGGGGCTCTGTGCTTTCTTTCGTTCTGAACAAGTGTTAGTGTTTTCTGCACAAAAGCGATTCTTGCGAAGCAATGTGAACACTTCTGCTTCCCAGGCACAGCGAAGGTGCTAGCAGGAAATTCTCTGCCTGCCTTTCCCCAGTGCTCTGCAAGCTCTCCAGGACAACATAGAATCTGGGGCTCTGTGCTTTCTTTCCTTCTGAACAACTGTTACTGTTTTCTGCACAAAAGCGATTCTGCGAAGCAATGTGAACAGGCACAGAGAAGGTGCTAGCAGGGAATTCTCTGCCTGCCTTTCCCCAGTGCTCTGCAAGCTCTCCAGGACAACATAAAATCTGGGGCTCTGTGCTTTCTTTCCTTCTGAACAACTGTTACTGTTTTCTGCACAAAAGCGATTCTGCAAAGCAATGTGAACACTTCTGCTTCCCAGGCACAGAGAAGGTGCTAGCAAGGAATTCTCTGCCTGCCTTTCCCCAGTGCTCTGCAAGCTCTCCAGGACAACATAAAATATGGGGCTCTGTGCTTTCTTTCCTTCTGAACAAGTGTTACTGTTTTCTGCACAAAAGCGATTCTTGCGAAGCAATGTGAACACTTCTGCTTCCCAGGCACAGAGAAGGTGCTAGCAAGGAATTCTCTGCCTGCCTTTCCCCAGTGCTCTGCAAGCTCTCCAGGACAACATAGAATCTGGGGCTCTGTGCTTTCTTTCGTTCTGAACAAGTGTTACTGTTTTCTGCACAAAAGCGATTCTTGCGAAGCAATGTGAACACTTCTGCTTCCCAGGCACAGAGAAGGTGCTAGCAAGGAATTCTCTGCCTGCCTTTCCCCAGTGCTCTGCAAGCTCTCCAGGACAACATAGAATCTGGGGCTCTGTGCTTTCTTTCGTTCTGAACAAGTGTTACTGTTTTCTGCACAAAAGCGATTCTGCGAAGCAATGTGAACACTTCTGATTCCCAGGCACAGAGAAGGTGCTATCAGGGAATTCTCTGCCTGCCTTTCCCCAGTGCTCTGCAAGCTCTCCAGGACAACATAGAATCTGGGGCTCTGTGCTTTCTTTCGTTCTGAACAAGTGTTACTGTTTTCTGCACAAAAGCGATTCTTGCGAAGCAATGTGAACACTTCTGCTTCCCAGGCACAGAGAAGGTGCTAGCAAGGAATTCTCTGCCTGCCTTTCCCCAGTGCTCTGCAAGCTCTCCAGGACAACATAGAATCTGGGGCTCTGTGCTTTCTTTCGTTCTGAACAAGTGTTACTGTTTTCTGCACAAAAGCGATTCTTGCGAAGCAATGTGAACACTTCTGCTTCCCAGGCACAGAGAAGGTGCTAGCAGGGAATTCTCTGCCTGCCTTTCCCCAGTGCTCTGCAAGCTCTCCAGGACAACATAGAATCTGGGGCTCTGTGCTTTCTTTCGTTCTGAACAAGTGTTACTGTTTTCTGCACAAAAGCGATTCTGCGAAGCAATGTGAACAGGCACAGAGAAGGTGCTATCAGGGAATTCTCTGCCTGCCTTTCCCCAGTGCTCTGCAAGCTCTCCAGGACAACATAGAATCTGGGGCTCTGTGCTTTCTTTCGTTCTGAACAAGTGTTACTGTTTTCTGCACAAAAGCGATTCTTGCGAAGCAATGTGAACACTTCTGCTTCCCAGGCACAGAGAAGGTGCTAGCAAGGAATTCTCTGCCTGCCTTTCCCCAGTGCTCTGCAAGCTCTCCAGGACAACATAAAATCTGGGGCTCTGTGCTTTCTTTCCTTCTGAACAAGTGTTACTGTTTTCTGCACAAAAGCGATTCTGCGAAGCAATGTGAACACTTCTGCTTCCCAGGCACAGAGAAGGTGCTAGCAAGGAATTCTCTGCCTGCCTTTCCCCAGTGCTCTGCAAGCTCTCCAGGACAACATAAAATCTGGGGCTCTGCGCTTTCTTTCCTTCTGACCAAGTGTTACTGTTTTCTGCACAAAAGCGATTCTGCGAAGCAATGTGAACAGGCACAGAGAAGGTGCTAGCAGGGAATTCTCTGCCTGCCTTTCCCCAGTGCTCTGCAAGCTCTCCAGGACAACATAGAATCTGGGGCTCTGTGCTTTCTTTCCTTCTGAACAAGTGTTAGTGTTTTCTGCACAAAAGCGCTTCTTGCGAAGCAATGTGAACACTTCTGCTTCCCAGGCACAGAGAAGGTGCTAGCAGGGAATTCTCTGCCAGCCTTTCCCCAGTGCTCTGCAAGCTCTCCAGGACAACATAGAATCTGGGGCTCTGTGCTTTCTTTCCTTCTGAACAAGTGTTACTGTTTTCTGCACAAAAGCGATTCTTGCGAAGCAATGTGAACACTTCTGCTTCCCAGGCACAGAGAAGGTGCTAGCAGGGAATTCTCTGCCTGCCTTTCCCCAGTGCTCTGCAAGCTCTCCAGGACAACATAGAATCTGGGGCTCTGTGCTTTCTTTCGTTCTGAACAAGTGTTACTGTTTTCTGCGCAAAAGCGATTCAGCGAAGCAATGTGAACAGGCACAGAGAAGGTGCTAGCAGGGAATTCTCTGCCTGCCTTTCCCCAGTGCTCTGCAAGCTCTCCAGGACAACATAAAATCTGGGGCTCTGTGCTTTCTTTCGTTCTGAACAAGTGTTAGTGTTTTCTGCACAAAAGCGATTCTTGCGAAGCAATGTGAACACTTCTGCTTCCCAGGCACAGAGAAGGTGCTAGCAAGGAATTCTCTGCCTGCCTTTCCCCAGTGCTCTGCAAGCTCTCCAGGACAACATAAAATCTGGGGCTCTGTGCTTTCTTTCCTTCTGAACAAGTGTTAGTGTTTTCTGCACAAAAGCGATTCTTGCGAAGCAATGTGAACACTTCTGCTTCCCAGGCACAGAGAAGGTGCTAGCAAGGAATTCTCTGCCTGCCTTTCCCCAGTGCTCTGCAAGCTCTCCAGGACAACATAAAATCTGGGGCTCTGTGCTTTCTTTCCTTCTGAACAAGTGTTACTGTTTTCTGCACAAAAGCGATTCTGCGAAGCAATGTGAACACTTCTGCTTCCCAGGCACAGAGAAGGTGCTAGCAGGGAATTCTCTGCCTGCCTTTCCCCAGTGCTCTGCAAGCTCTCCAGGACAACATAGAATCTGGGGCTCTGTGCTTTCTTTCCTTCTGAACAACTGTTACTGTTTTCTGCACAAAAGCGATTCTGCGAAGCAATGTGAACAGGCACAGAGAAGGTGCTAGCAGGAAATTCTCTGCCTGCCTTTCCCCAGTGCTCTGCAAGCTCTCCAGGACAACATAGAATCTGGGGCTCTGTGCTTTCTTTCCTTCTGAACAACTGTTACTGTTTTCTGCACAAAAGCGATTCTGCGAAGCAATGTGAACACTTCTGCTTCCCAGGCACAGAGAAGGTGCTAGCAAGGAATTCTCTGCCTGCCTTTCCCCAGTGCTCTGCAAGCTCTCCAGGACAACATAAGATATGGGGCTCTGTGCTTTCTTTCCTTCTGAACAAGTGTTACTGTTTTCTGCACAAAAGCGATTCTTGCGAAGCAATGTGAACACTTCTGCTTCCCAGGCACAGAGAAGGTGCTAGCAAGGAATTCTCTGCCTGCCTTTCCCCAGTGCTCTGCAAGCTCTCCAGGACAACATAGAATCTGGGGCTCTGTGCTTTCTTTCGTTCTGAACAAGTGTTACTGTTTTCTGCACAAAAGCGATTCTTGCGAAGCAATGTGAACACTTCTGCTTCCCAGGCACAGAGAAGGTGCTAGCAAGGAATTCTCTGCCTGCCTTTCCCCAGTGCTCTGCAAGCTCTCCAGGACAACATAGAATCTGGGGCTCTGTGCTTTCTTTCGTTCTGAACAAGTGTTACTGTTTTCTGCACAAAAGCGATTCTGCGAAGCAATGTGAACACTTCTGATTCCCAGGCACAGAGAAGGTGCTATCAGGGAATTCTCTGCCTGCCTTTCCCCAGTGCTCTGCAAGCTCTCCAGGACAACATAGAATCTGGGGCTCTGTGCTTTCTTTCGTTCTGAACAAGTGTTACTGTTTTCTGCACAAAAGCGATTCTTGCGAAGCAATGTGAACACTTCTGCTTCCCAGGCACAGAGAAGGTGCTAGCAAGGAATTCTCTGCCTGCCTTTCCCCAGTGCTCTGCAAGCTCTCCAGGACAACATAGAATCTGGGGCTCTGTGCTTTCTTTCGTTCTGAACAAGTGTTACTGTTTTCTGCACAAAAGCGATTCTTGCGAAGCAATGTGAACACTTCTGCTTCCCAGGCACAGAGAAGGTGCTAGCAGGGAATTCTCTGCCTGCCTTTCCCCAGTGCTCTGCAAGCTCTCCAGGACAACATAGAATCTGGGGCTCTGTGCTTTCTTTCGTTCTGAACAAGTGTTACTGTTTTCTGCACAAAAGCGATTCTGCGAAGCAATGTGAACAGGCACAGAGAAGGTGCTATCAGGGAATTCTCTGCCTGCCTTTCCCCAGTGCTCTGCAAGCTCTCCAGGACAACATAGAATCTGGGGCTCTGTGCTTTCTTTCGTTCTGAACAAGTGTTACTGTTTTCTGCACAAAAGCGATTCTTGCGAAGCAATGTGAACACTTCTGCTTCCCAGGCACAGAGAAGGTGCTAGCAAGGAATTCTCTGCCTGCCTTTCCCCAGTGCTCTGCAAGCTCTCCAGGACAACATAAAATCTGGGGCTCTGTGCTTTCTTTCCTTCTGAACAAGTGTTACTGTTTTCTGCACAAAAGCGATTCTGCGAAGCAATGTGAACACTTCTGCTTCCCAGGCACAGAGAAGGTGCTAGCAAGGAATTCTCTGCCTGCCTTTCCCCAGTGCTCTGCAAGCTCTCCAGGACAACATAAAATCTGGGGCTCTGCGCTTTCTTTCCTTCTGACCAAGTGTTACTGTTTTCTGCACAAAAGCGATTCTGCGAAGCAATGTGAACAGGCACAGAGAAGGTGCTAGCAGGGAATTCTCTGCCTGCCTTTCCCCAGTGCTCTGCAAGCTCTCCAGGACAACATAGAATCTGGGGCTCTGTGCTTTCTTTCCTTCTGAACAAGTGTTAGTGTTTTCTGCACAAAAGCGCTTCTTGCGAAGCAATGTGAACACTTCTGCTTCCCAGGCACAGAGAAGGTGCTAGCAGGGAATTCTCTGCCAGCCTTTCCCCAGTGCTCTGCAAGCTCTCCAGGACAACATAGAATCTGGGGCTCTGTGCTTTCTTTCCTTCTGAACAAGTGTTACTGTTTTCTGCACAAAAGCGATTCTTGCGAAGCAATGTGAACACTTCTGCTTCCCAGGCACAGAGAAGGTGCTAGCAGGGAATTCTCTGCCTGCCTTTCCCCAGTGCTCTGCAAGCTCTCCAGGACAACATAGAATCTGGGGCTCTGTGCTTTCTTTCGTTCTGAACAAGTGTTACTGTTTTCTGCGCAAAAGCGATTCAGCGAAGCAATGTGAACAGGCACAGAGAAGGTGCTAGCAGGGAATTCTCTGCCTGCCTTTCCCCAGTGCTCTGCAAGCTCTCCAGGACAACATAAAATCTGGGGCTCTGTGCTTTCTTTCGTTCTGAACAAGTGTTAGTGTTTTCTGCACAAAAGCGATTCTTGCGAAGCAATGTGAACACTTCTGCTTCCCAGGCACAGAGAAGGTGCTAGCAAGGAATTCTCTGCCTGCCTTTCCCCAGTGCTCTGCAAGCTCTCCAGGACAACATAAAATCTGGGGCTCTGTGCTTTCTTTCCTTCTGAACAAGTGTTAGTGTTTTCTGCACAAAAGCGATTCTTGCGAAGCAATGTGAACACTTCTGCTTCCCAGGCACAGAGAAGGTGCTAGCAAGGAATTCTCTGCCTGCCTTTCCCCAGTGCTCTGCAAGCTCTCCAGGACAACATAAAATCTGGGGCTCTGTGCTTTCTTTCCTTCTGAACAAGTGTTACTGTTTTCTGCACAAAAGCGATTCTGCGAAGCAATGTGAACACTTCTGCTTCCCAGGCACAGAGAAGGTGCTAGCAGGGAATTCTCTGCCTGCCTTTCCCCAGTGCTCTGCAAGCTCTCCAGGACAACATAGAATCTGGGGCTCTGTGCTTTCTTTCCTTCTGAACAACTGTTACTGTTTTCTGCACAAAAGCGATTCTGCGAAGCAATGTGAACAGGCACAGAGAAGGTGCTAGCAGGGAATTCTCTGCCTGCCTTTCCCCAGTGCTCTGCAAGCTCTCCAGGACAACAGAGAATCTGGGGCTCTGTGCTTTCTTTCCTTCTGAACAAGTGTTACTGTTTTCTGCACAAAAGCGATTCTTGCGAAGCAATGTGAACACTTCTGCTTCCCAGGCACAGAGAAGGTGCTAGCAAGGAATTCTCTGCCTGCCTTTCCCCAGTGCTCTGCAAGCTCTCCAGGACAACATAGAATCTGGGGCTCTGTGCTTTCTTTCGTTCTGAACAAGTGTTAGTGTTTTCTGCACAAAAGCGATTCTGCGAAGCAATGTGAACAGGCACAGAGAAGGTGCTAGCAGGGAATTCTCTGCCTGCCTTTCCCCACTGCTCTGCAAGCTCTCCAGGACAACATAAAATCTGGGGCTCTGTGCTTTCTTTCCTTCTGAACAAGTGTTACTGTTTTCTGCACAAAAGCGATTCTGCAAAGCAATGTGAACACTTCTGCTTCCCAGGCACAGAGAAGGTGCTAGCAAGGAATTCTCTGCCTGCCTTTCCCCAGTGCTCTGCAAGCTCTCCAGGACAACATAAAATATGGGGCTCTGTGCTTTCTTTCCTTCTGAACAACTGTTACTGTTTTCTGCACAAAAGCGCTTCTTGCGAAGCAATGTGAACACTTCTGCTTCCCAGGCACAGAGAAGGTGCTATCAGGGAATTCTCTGCCTGCCTTTCCCCAGTGCTCTGCAAGCTCTCCAGGACAACATAGAATCTGGGGCTCTGTGCTTTCTTTCCTTCTGAACAAGTGTTACTGTTTTCTGCACAAAAGCGATTCTGCGAAGCAATGTGAACAGGCACAGAGAAGGTGCTATCAGGGAATTCTCTGCCTGCCTTTCCCCAGTGCTCTGCAAGCTCTCCAGGACAACATAAAATCTGGGGCTCTGTGCTTTCTTTCCTTCTGAACAAGTGTTACTGTTTTCTGCACAAAAGCGATTATTGCGAAGCAATGTGAACACTTCTGCTTCCCAGGCACAGAGAAGGTGCTAGCAGGGAATTCTCTGCCTGCCTTTCCCCAGTGCTCTGCAAGCTCTCCAGGACAACATAGAATCTGGGGCTCTGTGCTTTCTTTCGTTCTGAACAAGTGTTACTGTTTTCTGCACAAAAGCGATTCTGCGAAGCAATGTGAACAGGCACAGAGAAGGTGCTAGCAGGGAATTCTCTGCCTGCCTTTCCCCAGTGCTCTGCAAGCTCTCCAGGACAACATAAAATCTGGGGCTCTGTGCTTTCTTTCCTTCTGAACAAGTGTTACTGTTTTCTGCACAAAAGCGATTCTTGCGAAGCAATGTGAACACTTCTGCTTCCCAGGCACAGAGAAGGTGCTAGCAGGGAATTCTCTGCCTGCCTTTCCCCAGTGCTCTGCAAGCTCTCCAGGACAACATAGAATCTGGGGCTCTGTGCTTTCTTTCGTTCTGAACAAGTGTTAGTGTTTTCTGCACAAAAGCGATTCTGCGAAGCAATGTGAACAGGCACAGAGAAGGTGCTATCAGGGAATTCTCTGCCTGCCTTTCCCCAGTGCTCTGCAAGCTCTCCAGGACAACATAAAATCTGGGGCTCTGTGCTTTCTTTCCTTCTGAACAAGTGTTACTGTTTTCTGCACAAAAGCGATTCTTGCGAAGCAATGTGAACACTTCTGCTTCCCAGGCACAGAGAAGGTGCTAGCAAGGAATTCTCTGCCTGCCTTTCCCCAGTGCTCTGCAAGGTCTCCAGGACAACATAGAATCTGGGGCTCTGTGCTTTCTTTCGTTCTGAACAAGTGTTAGTGTTTTCTGCGCAAAAGCGATTCTGCGAAGCAATGTGAACAGGCACAGAGAAGGTGCTAGCAGGGAATTCTCTGCCTGCCTTTCCCCAGTGCTCTGCAAGCTCTCCAGGACAACATAAAATCTGGGGCTCTGTGCTTTCTTTCCTTCTGAACAACTGTTACTGTTTTCTGCACAAAAGCGATTCTTGCGAAGCAATGTGAACACTTCTGCTTCCCAGGCACAGAGAAGGTGCTAGCAGGGAATTCTCTGCCTGCCTTTCCCCAGTGCTCTGCAAGCTCTCCAGGACAACATAGAATCTGGGGCTCTGTGCTTTCTTTCCTTCTGAACAAGTGTTACTGTTTTCTGCACAAAAGCGATTCTGCGAAGCAATGTGAACAGGCACAGAGAAGGTGCTAGCAGGGAATTCTCTGCCTGCCTTTCCCCAGTGCTCTGCAAGCTCTCCAGGACAACATAAAATCTGGGGCTCTGTGCTTTCTTTCCTTCTGAACAACTCTTACTGTTTTCTGCACAAAAGCGATTCTTGCGAAGCAATGTGAACACTTCTGCTTCCCAGGCACAGAGAAGGTGCTATCAGGGAATTCTCTGCCTGCCTTTCCCCAGTGCTCTGCAAGCTCTCCAGGACAACATAGAATCTGGGGCTCTGTGCTTTCTTTCGTTCTGAACAAGTGTTAGTGTTTTCTGCACAAAAGCGATTCTGCGAAGCAATGTGAACACTTCTGATTCCCAGGCACAGAGAAGGTGCTAGCAGGAAATTCTCTGCCTGCCTTTCCCCAGTGCTCTGCAAGCTCTCCAGGACAACATAGAATCTGGGGCTCTGTGCTTTCTTTCGTTCTGAACAAGTGTTAGTGTTTTCTGCACAAAAGCGATTCTGCGAAGCAATGTGAACAGGCACAGAGAAGGTGCTAGCAGGGAATTCTCTGCCTGCCTTTCCCCAGTGCTCTGCAAGCTCTCCAGGACAACATAAAATCTGGGGCTCTGTGCTTTCTTTCGTTCTGAACAAGTGTTAGTGTTTTCTGCACAAAAGCGATTCTTGCGAAGCAATGTGAACACTTCTGCTTCCCAGGCACAGCGAAGGTGCTAGCAGGAAATTCTCTGCCTGCCTTTCCCCAGTGCTCTGCAAGCTCTCCAGGACAACATAGAATCTGGGGCTCTGTGCTTTCTTTCGTTCTGAACAAGTGTTAGTGTTTTCTGCACAAAAGCGATTCTGCGAAGCAATGTGAACAGGCACAGAGAAGGTGCTAGCAGGGAATTCTCTGCCTGCCTTTCCCCAGTGCTCTGCAAGCTCTCCAGGACAACATAAAATCTGGGGCTCTGTGCTTTCTTTCCTTCTGAACAACTGTTACTGTTTTCTGCACAAAAGCGATTCTGCAAAGCAATGTGAACACTTCTGCTTCCCAGGCACAGAGAAGGTGCTAGCAGGGAATTCTCTGCCTGCCTTTCCCCAGTGCTCTGCAAGCTCTCCAGGACAACATAGAATCTGGGGCTCTGTGCTTTCTTTCCTTCTGAACAAGTGTTACTGTTTTCTGCACAAAAGCGATTCTTGCGAAGCAATGTGAACACTTCTGCTTCCCAGGCACAGAGAAGGTGCTAGCAAGGAATTCTCTGCCTGCCTTTCCCCAGTGCTCTGCAAGCTCTCCAGGACAACATAGAATCTGGGGCTCTGTGCTTTCTTTCGTTCTGAACAAGTGTTACTGTTTTCTGCACAAAAGCGATTCTTGCGAAGCAATGTGAACACTTCTGCTTCCCAGGCACAGAGAAGGTGCTAGCAAGGAATTCTCTGCCTGCCTTTCCCCAGTGCTCTGCAAGCTCTCCAGGACAACATAGAATCTGGGGCTCTGTGCTTTCTTTCGTTCTGAACAAGTGTTACTGTTTTCTGCACAAAAGCGATTCTGCGAAGCAATGTGAACACTTCTGATTCCCAGGCACAGAGAAGGTGCTATCAGGGAATTCTCTGCCTGCCTTTCCCCAGTGCTCTGCAAGCTCTCCAGGACAACATAGAATCTGGGGCTCTGTGCTTTCTTTCGTTCTGAACAAGTGTTACTGTTTTCTGCACAAAAGCGATTCTTGCGAAGCAATGTGAACACTTCTGCTTCCCAGGCACAGAGAAGGTGCTAGCAAGGAATTCTCTGCCTGCCTTTCCCCAGTGCTCTGCAAGCTCTCCAGGACAACATAGAATCTGGGGCTCTGTGCTTTCTTTCGTTCTGAACAAGTGTTACTGTTTTCTGCACAAAAGCGATTCTTGCGAAGCAATGTGAACACTTCTGCTTCCCAGGCAGAGAGAAGGTGCTAGCAGGGAATTCTCTGCCTGCCTTTCCCCAGTGCTCTGCAAGCTCTCCAGGACAACATAGAATCTGGGGCTCTGTGCTTTCTTTCGTTCTGAACAAGTGTTACTGTTTTCTGCACAAAAGCGATTCTGCGAAGCAATGTGAACAGGCACAGAGAAGGTGCTATCAGGGAATTCTCTGCCTGCCTTTCCCCAGTGCTCTGCAAGCTCTCCAGGACAACATAGAATCTGGGGCTCTGTGCTTTCTTTCGTTCTGAACAAGTGTTACTGTTTTCTGCACAAAAGCGATTCTTGCGAAGCAATGTGAACACTTCTGCTTCCCAGGCACAGAGAAGGTGCTAGCAAGGAATTCTCTGCCTGCCTTTCCCCAGTGCTCTGCAAGCTCTCCAGGACAACATAAAATCTGGGGCTCTGTGCTTTCTTTCCTTCTGAACAAGTGTTACTGTTTTCTGCACAAAGGCGATTCTGCGAAGCAATGTGAACACTTCTGCTTCCCAGGCACAGAGAAGGTGCTAGCAAGGAATTCTCTGCCTGCCTTTCCCCAGTGCTCTGCAAGCTCTCCAGGACAACATAAAATCTGGGGCTCTGCGCTTTCTTTCCTTCTGACCAAGTGTTACTGTTTTCTGCACAAAAGCGATTCTGCGAAGCAATGTGAACAGGCACAGAGAAGGTGCTAGCAGGGAATTCTCTGCCTGCCTTTCCCCAGTGCTCTGCAAGCTCTCCAGGACAACATAAAATCTGGGGCTCTGTGCTTTCTTTCGTTCTGAACAAGTGTTAGTGTTTTCTGCACAAAAGCGCTTCTTGCGAAGCAATGTGAACACTTCTGCTTCCCAGGCACAGAGAAGGTGCTAGCAGGGAATTCTCTGCCAGCCTTTCCCCAGTGCTCTGCAAGCTCTCCAGGACAACATAGAATCTGGGGCTCTGTGCTTTCTTTCCTTCTGAACAAGTGTTACTGTTTTCTGCACAAAAGCGATTCTTGCGAAGCAATGTGAACACTTCTGCTTCCCAGGCACAGAGAAGGTGCTAGCAGGGAATTCTCTGCCTGCCTTTCCCCAGTGCTCTGCAAGCTCTCCAGGACAACATAGAATCTGGGGCTCTGTGCTTTCTTTCGTTCTGAACAAGTGTTACTGTTTTCTGCGCAAAAGCGATTCAGCGAAGCAATGTGAACAGGCACAGAGAAGGTGCTAGCAGGGAATTCTCTGCCTGCCTTTCCCCAGTGCTCTGCAAGCTCTCCAGGACAACATAAAATCTGGGGCTCTGTGCTTTCTTTCGTTCTGAACAAGTGTTAGTGTTTTCTGCACAAAAGCGATTCTTGCGAAGCAATGTGAACACTTCTGCTTCCCAGGCACAGAGAAGGTGCTAGCAAGGAATTCTCTGCCTGCCTTTCCCCAGTGCTCTGCAAGCTCTCCAGGACAACATAAAATCTGGGGCTCTGTGCTTTCTTTCCTTCTGAACAAGTGTTAGTGTTTTCTGCACAAAAGCGATTCTTGCGAAGCAATGTGAACACTTCTGCTTCCCAGGCACAGAGAAGGTGCTAGCAAGGAATTCTCTGCCTGCCTTTCCCCAGTGCTCTGCAAGCTCTCCAGGACAACATAAAATCTGGGGCTCTGTGCTTTCTTTCCTTCTGAACAAGTGTTACTGTTTTCTGCACAAAAGCGATTCTGCGAAGCAATGTGAACACTTCTGCTTCCCAGGCACAGAGAAGGTGCTAGCAGGGAATTCTCTGCCTGCCTTTCCCCAGTGCTCTGCAAGCTCTCCAGGACAACATAGAATCTGGGGCTCTGTGCTTTCTTTCCTTCTGAACAACTGTTACTGTTTTCTGCACAAAAGCGATTCTGCGAAGCAATGTGAACAGGCACAGAGAAGGTGCTAGCAGGGAATTCTCTGCCTGCCTTTCCCCAGTGCTCTGCAAGCTCTCCAGGACAACAGAGAATCTGGGGCTCTGTGCTTTCTTTCGTTCTGAACAAGTGTTAGTGTTTTCTGCACAAAAGCGATTCTGCGAAGCAATGTGAACAGGCACAGAGAAGGTGCTATCAGGGAATTCTCTGCCTGCCTTTCCCCAGTGCTCTGCAAGCTCTCCAGGACAACATAAAATCTGGGGCTCTGTGCTTTCTTTCCTTCTGAACAAGTGTTACTGTTTTCTGCACAAAAGCGATTCTTGCGAAGCAATGTGAACACTTCTGCTTCCCAGGCACAGAGAAGGTGCTAGCAAGGAATTCTCTGCCTGCCTTTCCCCAGTGCTCTGCAAGCTCTCCAGGACAACATAGAATCTGGGGCTCTGTGCTTTCTTTCGTTCTGAACAAGTGTTAGTGTTTTCTGCGCAAAAGCGATTCTGCGAAGCAATGTGAACAGGCACAGAGAAGGTGCTAGCAGGGAATTCTCTGCCTGCCTTTCCCCAGTGCTCTGCAAGCTCTCCAGGACAACATAAAATCTGGGGCTCTGTGCTTTCTTTCCTTCTGAACAACTGTTACTGTTTTCTGCACAAAAGCGATTCTTGCGAAGCAATGTGAACACTTCTGCTTCCCAGGCACAGAGAAGGTGCTATCAGGGAATTCTGTGCCTGCCTTTCCCCAGTGCTCTGCAAGCTCTCCAGGACAACATAGAATCTGGGGCTCTGTGCTTTCTTTCGTTCTGAACAAGTGTTAGTGTTTTCTGCACAAAAGCGATTCTGCAAAGCAATGTGAACACTTCTGCTTCCCAGGCACAGAGAAGGTGCTAGCAAGGAATTCTCTGCCTGCCTTTCCCCAGTGCTCTGCAAGCTCTCCAGGACAACATAAAATATGGGGCTCTGTGCTTTCTTTCCTTCTGAACAAGTGTTACTGTTTTCTGCACAAAAGCGATTCTGCGAAGCAATGTGAACACTTCTGCTTCCCAGGCACAGAGAAGGTGCTAGCAGGGAATTCTCTGCCTGCCTTTCCCCAGTGCTCTGCAAGCTCTCCAGGACAACATAGAATCTGGGGCTCTGTGCTTTCTTTCGTTCTGAACAAGTGTTACTGTTTTCTGCACAAAAGCGATTCTTGCGAAGCAATGTGAACACTTCTGCTTCCCAGGCACAGAGAAGGTGCTAGCAGGGAATTCTCTGCCTGCCTTTCCCCAGTGCTCTGCAAGCTCTCCAGGACAACATAGAATCTGGGGCTCTGTGCTTTCTTTCGTTCTGAACAAGTGTTACTGTTTTCTGCACAAAAGCGATTCTGCGAAGCAATGTGAACAGGCACAGAGAAGGTGCTATCAGGGAATTCTCTGCCTGCCTTTCCCCAGTGCTCTGCAAGCTCTCCAGGACAACATAGAATCTGGGGCTCTGTGCTTTCTTTCGTTCTGAACAAGTGTTAGTGTTTTCTGCACAAAAGCGATTCTTGCGAAGCAATGTGAACACTTCTGCTTCCCAGGCACAGAGAAGGTGCTAGCAAGGAATTCTCTGCCTGCCTTTCCCCAGTGCTCTGCAAGCTCTCCAGGACAACATAAAATCTGGGGCTCTGTGCTTTCTTTCCTTCTGAACAAGTGTTACTGTTTTCTGCACAAAAGCGATTCTGCAAAGCAATGTGAACACTTCTGCTTCCCAGGCACAGAGAAGGTGCTAGCAAGGAATTCTCTGCCTGCCTTTCCCCAGTGCTCTGCAAGCTCTCCAGGACAACATAAAATCTGGGGCTCTGCGCTTTCTTTCCTTCTGACCAAGTGTTACTGTTTTCTGCACAAAAGCGATTCTGCGAAGCAATGTGAACAGGCACAGAGAAGGTGCTAGCAGGGAATTCTCTGCCTGCCTTTCCCCAGTGCTCTGCAAGCTCTCCAGGACAACATAGAATCTGGGGCTCTGTGCTTTCTTTCCTTCTGAACAAGTGTTAGTGTTTTCTGCACAAAAGCGCTTCTTGCGAAGCAATGTGAACACTTCTGCTTCCCAGGCACAGAGAAGGTGCTATCACGGAATTCTCTGCCTGCCTTTCCCCAGTGCTCTGCAAGCTCTCCAGGACAACATAGAATCTGGGGCTCTGTGCTTTCTTTCCTTCTGAACAAGTGTTACTGTTTTCTGCACAAAAGCGATTCTTGCGAAGCAATGGGAACACTTCTGCTTCCCAGGCACAGAGAAGGTGCTAGCAGGGAATTCTCTGCCTGCCTTTCCCCAGTGCTCTGCAAGCTCTCCAGGACAACATAGAATCTGGGGCTCTGTGCTTTCTTTCGTTCTGAACAAGTGTTAGTGTTTTCTGCGCAAAAGCGATTCTGCGAAGCAATGTGAACAGGCACAGAGAAGGTGCTAGCAGGGAATTCTCTGCCTGCCTTTCCCCAGTGCTCTGCAAGCTCTCCAGGACAACATAAAATATGGGGCTCTGTGCTTTCTTTCCTTCTGAACAACTGTTACTGTTTTCTGCACAAAAGCGATTCTTGCGAAGCAATGTGAACACTTCTGCTTCCCAGGCACAGAGAAGGTGCTAGCAAGGAATTCTCTGCCTGCCTTTCCCCAGTGCTCTGCAAGCTCTCCAGGACAACATAAAATCTGGGGCTCTGTGCTTTCTTTCCTTCTGAACAAGTGTTAGTGTTTTCTGCACAAAAGCGATTCTTGCGAAGCAATGTGAACACTTCTGCTTCCCAGGCACAGAGAAGGTGCTAGCAAGGAATTCTCTGCCTGCCTTTCCCCAGTGCTCTGCAAGCTCTCCAGGACAACATAAAATCTGGGGCTCTGCGCTTTCTTTCCTTCTGACCAAGTGTTACTGTTTTCTGCACAAAAGCGATTCTGCGAAGCAATGTGAACAGGCACAGAGAAGGTGCTATCAGGGAATTCTCTGCCTGCCTTTCCCCAGTGCTCTGCAAGCTCTCCAGGACAACATAAAATCTGGGGCTCTGTGCTTTCTTTCCTTCTGAACAAGTGTTACTGTTTTCTGCACAAAAGCGATTCTGCGAAGCAATGTGAACACTTCTGCTTCCCAGGCACAGAGAAGGTGCTAGCAGGGAATTCTCTGCCTGCCTTTCCCCAGTGCTCTGCAAGCTCTCCAGGACAACATAGAATCTGGGGCTCTGTGCTTTCTTTCCTTCTGACCAAGTGTTACTGTTTTCTGCACAAAAGCGATTCTGCGAAGCAATGTGAACAGGCACAGAGAAGGTGCTAGCAGGGAATTCTCTGCCTGCCTTTCCCCAGTGCTCTGCAAGCTCTCCAGGACAACATAGAATCTGGGGCTCTGTGCTTTCTTTCGTTCTGAACAAGTGTTAGTGTTTTCTGCACAAAAGCGATTCTGCGAAGCAATGTGAACACTTCTGCTTCCCAGGCACAGAGAAGGTGCTAGCAAGGAATTCTCTGCCTGCCTTTCACCAGTGCTCTGCAAGCTCTCCAGGACAACATAAAATCTGGGGCTCTGTGCTTTCTTTCCTTCTGAACAAGTGTTAGTGTTTTCTGCACAAAAGCGATTCTTGCGAAGCAATGTGAACACTTCTGCTTCCCAGGCACAGAGAAGGTGCTAGCAAGGAATTCTCTGCCTGCCTTTCCCCAGTGCTCTGCAAGCTCTCCAGAACAACATAAAATCTGGGGCTCTGCGCTTTCTTTCCTTCTGACCAAGTGTTACTGTTTTCTGCACAAAAGCGATTCTGCGAAGCAATGTGAACAGGCACAGAGAAGGTGCTATCAGGGAATTCTCTGCCTGCCTTTCCCCAGTGCTCTGCAAGCTCTCCAGGACAACATAAAATCTGGGGCTCTGTGCTTTCTTTCCTTCTGAACAAGTGTTACTGTTTTCTGCACAAAAGCGATTCTGCGAAGCAATGTGAACACTTCTGCTTCCCAGGCACAGAGAAGGTGCTAGCAGGGAATTCTCTGCCTGCCTTTCCCCAGTGCTCTGCAAGCTCTCCAGGACAACATAGAATCTGGGGCTCTGTGCTTTCTTTCGTTCTGAACAAGTGTTACTGTTTTCTGCACAAAAGCGATTCTGCAAAGCAATGTGAACACTTCTGCTTCCCAGGCACAGAGAAGGTGCTAGCAAGGAATTCTCTGCCTGCCTTTCCCCAGTGCTCTGTAAGCTCTCCAGGACAACATAAAATCTGGGGCTCTGCGCTTTCTTTCCTTCTGACCAAGTGTTACTGTTTTCTGCACAAAAGCGATTCTGCGAAGCAATGTGAACAGGCACAGAGAAGGTGCTAGCAGGGAATTCTCTGCCTGCCTTTCCCCAGTGCTCTGCAAGCTCTCCAGGACAACATAAAATCTGGGGCTCTGTGCTTTCTTTCCTTCTGAACAAGTGTTACTGTTTTCTGCACAAAAGCGATTCTGCGAAGCAATGTGAACACTTCTGCTTCCCAGGCACAGAGAAGGTGCTAGCAGGGAATTCTCTGCCTGCCTTTCCCCAGTGCTCTGCAAGCTCTCCAGGACAACATAGAATCTGGGGCTCTGTGCTTTCTTTCGTTCTGAACAAGTGTTACTGTTTTCTGCACAAAAGCGATTCTGCGAAGCAATGTGAACAGGCACAGAGAAGGTGCTAGCAGGGAATTCTCTGCCTGCCTTTCCCCAGTGCTCTGCAAGCTCTCCAGGACAACATAAAATCTGGGGCTCTGTGCTTTCTTTCCTTCTGAACAAGTGTTACTGTTTTCTGCACAAAAGCGATTCTTGCGAAGCAATGTGAACACTTCTGCTTCCCAGGCACAGAGAAGGTGCTATCAGGGAATTCTCTGCCTGCCTTTCCCCAGTGCTCTGCAAGCTCTCCAGGACAACATAGAATCTGGGGCTCTGTGCTTTCTTTCGTTCTGAACAAGTGTTAATGTTTTCTGCACAAAAGCGATTCTGCGAAGCAATGTGAACAGGCACAGAGAAGGTGCTATCAGGGAATTCTCTGCCTGCCTTTCCCCAGTGCTCTGCAAGCTCTCCAGGACAACATGGAATCTGGGGCTCTGTGCTTTCTTTCCTTCTGAACAAGTGTTACTGTTTTCTGCACAAAAGCGATTCTTGAGAAGCAATGTGAACACTTCTGCTTCCCAGGCACAGAGAAGGTGCTAGCAAGGAATTCTCTGCCTGCCTTTCCCCCGTGCTCTGCAAGCTCTCCAGGACAACATAGAATCTGGGGCTCTGTGCTTTCTTTCGTTCTGAATAAGTGTTAGTGTTTTCTGCGCAAAAGCGATTCTGCGAAGCAATGTGAACAGGCACAGAGAAGGTGCTAGCAGGGAATTCTCTGCCTGCCTTTCCCCAGTGCTCTGCAAGCTCTCCAGGACAACATAAAATCTGGGGCTCTGTGCTTTCTTTCCTTCTGAACAAGTGTTACTGTTTTCTGCACAAAAGCGATTCTGCAAAGCAATGTGAACACTTCTGCTTCCCAGGCACAGAGAAGGTGCTAGCAAGGAATTCTCTGCCTGCCTTTCCCCAGTGCTCTGCAAGCTCTCCAGGACAACATAAAATATGGGGCTCTGTGCTTTCTTTCCTTCTGAACAAGTGTTACTGTTTTCTGCACAAAAGCGATTCTGCGAAGCAATGTGAACACTTCTGCTTCCCAGGCACAGAGAAGGTGCTAGCAAGGAATTCTCTGCCTGCCTTTCCCCAGTGCTCTGCAAGCTCTCCAGGACAACATAGAATCTGGGGCTCTGTGCTTTCTTTCGTTCTGAACAAGTGTTACTGTTTTCTGCACAAAAGCGATTCTTGCGAAGCAATGTGAACACTTCTGCTTCCCAGGCACAGAGAAGGTGCTAGCAGGGAATTCTCTGCCTGCCTTTCCCCAGTGCTCTGCAAGCTCTCCAGGACAACATAGAATCTGGGGCTCTGTGCTTTCTTTCGTTCTGAACAAGTGTTACTGTTTTCTGCACAAAAGCGATTCTGCGAAGCAATGTGAACAGGCACAGAGAAGGTGCTATCAGGGAATTCTCTGCCTGCCTTTCCCCAGTGCTCTGCAAGCTCTCCAGGACAACATAAAATCTGGGGCTCTGTGCTTTCTTTCCTTCTGAACAAGTGTTAGTGTTTTCTGCACAAAAGCGATTCTGCAAAGCAATGTGAACACTTCTGCTTCCCAGGCACAGAGAAGGTGCTAGCAAGGAATTCTCTGCCTGCCTTTCCCCAGTGCTCTGCAAGCTCTCCAGGACAACATAAAATCTGGGGCTCTGCGCTTTCTTTCCTTCTGAACAAGTGTTACTGTTTTCTGCACAAAAGCGATTCTGCGAAGCAATGTGGACAGGCACAGAGAAGGTGCTAGCAGGGAATTCTCTGCCTGCCTTTCCCCAGTGCTCTGCAAGCTCTCCAGGACAACATAGAATCTGGGGCTCTGTGCTTTCTTTCCTTCTGAACAAGTGTTACTGTTTTCTGCACAAAAGCGATTCTGCGAAGCAATGTGAACACTTCTGCTTCCCAGGCACAGAGAAGGTGCTAGCAAGGAATTCTCTGCCTGCCTTTCCCCAGTGCTCTGCAAGCTCTCCAGGACAACATAGAATCTGGGGCTCTGTGCTTTCTTTCCTTCTGAACAAGTGTTAGTGTTTTCTGCGCAAAAGCGATTCTGCGAAGCAATGTGAACACTTCTGCTTCCCAGGCACAGAGAAGGTGCTAGCAGGAAATTCTCTGCCTGCCTTTCCCCAGTGCTCTGCAAGCTCTCCAGGACAACATGGAATCTGGGGCTCTGTGCTTTCTTTCGTTCTGAACAAGTGTTAGTGTTTTCTGCACAAAAGCGATTCTGCGAAGCAATGTGAACAGGCACAGAGAAGGTGCTAGCAGGGAATTCTCTGCCTGCCTTTCCCCAGTGCTCTGCAAGCTCTCCAGGACAACATAAAATCTGGGGCTCTGTGCTTTCTTTCGTTCTGAACAAGTGTTATTGTTTTCTGCACAAAAGCGATTCTTGCGAAGCAATGTGAACACTTCTGCTTCCCAGGCACAGCGAAGGTGCTAGCAGAAATTCTCTGCCTGCCTTTCCCCAGTGCTCTGCAAGCTCTCCAGGACAACATAGAATCTGGGGCTCTGTGCTTTCTTTCCTTCTGAACAACTGTTACTGTTTTCTGCACAAAAGCGATTCTGCGAAGCAATGTGAACAGGCACAGAGAAGGTGCTAGCAGGGAATTCTCTGCCTGCCTTTCCCCAGTGCTCTGCAAGCTCTCCAGGACAACATAAAATCTGGGGCTCTGTGCTTTCTTTCGTTCTGAACAAGTGTTACTGTTTTCTGCACAAAAGCGATTCTGCAAAGCAATGTGAACACTTCTGCTTCCCAGGCACAGAGAAGGTGCTAGCAAGGAATTCTCTGCCTGCCTTTCCCCAGTGCTCTGCAAGCTCTCCAGGACAACATAAAATATGGGGCTCTGTGCTTTCTTTCCTTCTGAACAAGTGTTAGTGTTTTCTGCACAAAAGCGATTCTTGCGAAGCGATGTGAACACTTCTGCTTCCCAGGCACAGAGAAGGTGCTAGCAAGGAATTCTCTGCCTGCCTTTCCCCAGTGCTCTGCAAGCTCTCCAGGACAACATAGAATCTGGGGCTCTGTGCTTTCTTTCGTTCTGAACAAGTGTTACTGTTTTCTGCACAAAAGCGATTCTTGCGAAGCAATGTGAACACTTCTGCTTCCCAGGCACAGAGAAGGTGCTAGCAGGGAATTCTCTGCCTGCCTTTCCCCAGTGCTCTGCAAGCTCTCCAGGACAACATAGAATCTGGGGCTCTGTGCTTTCTTTCGTTCTGAACAAGTGTTACTGTTTTCTGCACAAAAGCGATTCTGCGAAGCAATGTGAACAGGCACAGAGAAGGTGCTAGCAGGGAATTCTCTGCCTGCCTTTCCCCAGTGCTCTGCAAGCTCTCCAGGACAACATAGAATCTGGGGCTCTGTGCTTTCTTTCGTTCTGAACAAGTGTTACTGTTTTCTGCACAAAAGCGATTCTTGCGAAGCAATGTGAACACTTCTGCTTCCCAGGCACAGAGAAGGTGCTAGCAAGGAATTCTCTGCCTGCCTTTCCCCAGTGCTCTGCAAGCTCTCCAGGACAACATAAAATCTGGGGCTCTGTGCTTTCTTTCCTTCTGACCAAGTGTTACTGTTTTCTGCACAAAAGCGATTCTGCAAAGCAATGTGAACACTTCTGCTTCCCAGGCACAGAGAAGGTGCTAGCAAGGAATTCTCTGCCTGCCTTTCCCCAGTGCTCTGCAAGCTCTCCAGGACAACATAAAATCTGGGGCTCTGCGCTTTCTTTCCTTCTGACCAAGTGTTACTGTTTTCTGCACAAAAGCGATTCTGCGAAGCAATGTGAACAGGCACAGAGAAGGTGCTAGCAGGGAATTCTCTGCCTGCCTTTCCCCAGTGCTCTGCAAGCTCTCCAGGACAACATAGAATCTGGGGCTCTGTGCTTTCTTTCCTTCTGAACAAGTGTTAGTGTTTTCTGCACAAAAGCGCTTCTTGCGAAGCAATGTGAACACTTCTGCTTCCCAGGCACAGAGAAGGTGCTATCACGGAATTCTCTGCCTGCCTTTCCCCAGTGCTCTGCAAGCTCTCCAGGACAACATAGAATCTGGGGCTCTGTGCTTTCTTTCCTTCTGAACAAGTGTTAGTGTTTTCTGCGCAAAAGCGATTCTGCGAAGCAATGTGAACAGGCACAGAGAAGGTGCTAGCAGGGAATTCTCTGCCTGCCTTTCCCCAGTGCTCTGCAAGCTCTCCAGGACAACATAAAATATGGGGCTCTGTGCTTTCTTTCCTTCTGAACAACTGTTACTGTTTTCTGCACAAAAGCGATTCTTGCGAAGCAATGTGAACACTTCTGCTTCCCAGGCACAGAGAAGGTGCTAGCAAGGAATTCTCTGCCTGCCTTTCCCCAGTGCTCTGCAAGCTCTCCAGGACAACATAAAATCTGGGGCTCTGTGCTTTCTTTCCTTCTGAACAAGTGTTAGTGTTTTCTGCACAAAAGCGATTCTTGCGAAGCAATGTGAACACTTCTGCTTCCCAGGCACAGAGAAGGTGCTAGCAAGGAATTCTCTGCCTGCCTTTCCCCAGTGCTCTGCAAGCTCTCCAGGACAACATAAAATCTGGGGCTCTGCGCTTTCTTTCCTTCTGACCAAGTGTTACTGTTTTCTGCACAAAAGCGATTCTGCGAAGCAATGTGAACAGGCACAGAGAAGGTGCTATCAGGGAATTCTCTGCCTGCCTTTCCCCAGTGCTCTGCAAGCTCTCCAGGACAACATAAAATCTGGGGCTCTGCGCTTTCTTTCCTTCTGACCAAGTGTTACTGTTTTCTGCACAAAAGCGATTCTGCGAAGCAATGTGAACACTTCTTCTTCCCAGGCACAGAGAAGGTGCTAGCAAGGAATTCTCTGCCTGCCTTTCCCCAGTGCTCTGCAAGCTCTCCAGGACAACATAGAATCTGGGGCTCTGTGCTTTCTTTCGTTCTGAACAAGTGTTAGTGTTTTCTGCACAAAAGCGATTCTGCGAAGCAATGTGAACAGGCACAGAGAAGGTGCTAGCAGGGAATTCTCTGCCTGCCTTTCCCCAGTGCTCTGCAAGCTCTCCAGGACAACATAAAATCTGGGGCTCTGTGCTTTCTTTCCTTCTGAACAAGTGTTACTGTTTTCTGCACAAAAGCGCTTCTTGCGAAGCAATGTGAACACTTCTGCTTCCCAGGCACAGAGAAGGTGCTATCAGGGAATTCTCTGCCTGCCTTTCCCCAGTGCTCTGCAAGCTCTCCAGGACAACATAGAATCTGGGGCTCTGTGCTTTCTTTCGTTCTGAACAAGTGTTACTGTTTTCTGCACAAAAGCGATTCTTGCGAAGCAATGTGAACACTTCTGCTTCCCAGGCACAGAGAAGGTTCTAGCAAGGAATTCTCTGCCTGCCTTTCCCCAGTGCTCTGCAAGCTCTCCAGGACAACATAGAATCTGGGGTCTGTGCTTTCTTTCCTTCTGAACAAGTGTTACTGTTTTCTGCACAAAAGCGATTCTGCAAAGCAATGTGAACACTTCTGCTTCCCAGGCACAGAGAAGGTGCTAGCAAGGAATTCTCTGCCTGCCTTTCCCCAGTGCTCTGCAAGCTCTCCAGGACAACATAGAATCTGGGGCTCTGTGCTTTCTTTCGTTCTGAACAAGTGTTACTGTTTTCTGCACAAAAGCGATTCTGCGAAGCAATGTGAACAGGCACAGAGAAGGTGCTAGCAGGGAATTCTCTGCCTGCCTTTCCCCAGTGCTCTGCAAGCTCTCCAGGACAACATAGAATCTGGGGCTCTGTGCTTTCTTTCCTTCTGAACAAGTGTTAGTGTTTTCTGCACAAAAGCGCTTCTTGCGAAGCAATGTGAACACTTCTGCTTCCCAGGCACAGAGAAGGTGCTATCACGGAATTCTCTGCCTGCCTTTCCCCAGTGCTCTGCAAGCTCTCCAGGACAACATAGAATCTGGGGCTCTGTGCTTTCTTTCCTTCTGAACAAGTGTTAGTGTTTTCTGCACAAAAGCGATTCTTGCGAAGCAATGTGAACACTTCTGCTTCCCAGGCACAGAGAAGGTGCTAGCAGGGAATTCTCTGCCTGCCTTTCCCCAGTGCTCTGCAAGCTCTCCAGGACAACATAGAATCTGGGGCTCTGTGCTTTCTTTCGTTCTGAACAAGTGTTAGTGTTTTCTGCGCAAAAGCGATTCTGCGAAGCAATGTGAACAGGCACAGAGAAGGTGCTAGCAGGGAATTCTCTGCCTGCCTTTCCCCAGTGCTCTGCAAGCTCTCCAGGACAACATAAAATATGGGGCTCTGTGCTTTCTTTCCTTCTGAACAACTGTTACTGTTTTCTGCACAAAAGCGATTCTTGCGAAGCAATGTGAACACTTCTGCTTCCCAGGCACAGAGAAGGTGCTAGCAAGGAATTCTCTGCCTGCCTTTCCCCAGTGCTCTGCAAGCTCTCCAGGACAACATAAAATCTGGGGCTCTGTGCTTTCTTTCCTTCTGAACAAGTGTTAGTGTTTTCTGCACAAAAGCGATTCTTGCGAAGCAATGTGAACACTTCTGCTTCCCAGGCACAGAGAAGGTGCTAGCAAGGAATTCTCTGCCTGCCTTTCCCCAGTGCTCTGCAAGCTCTCCAGGACAACATAAAATCTGGGGCTCTGCGCTTTCTTTCCTTCTGACCAAGTGTTACTGTTTTCTGCACAAAAGCGATTCTGCGAAGCAATGTGAACAGGCACAGAGAAGGTGCTATCAGGGAATTCTCTGCCTGCCTTTCCCCAGTGCTCTGCAAGCTCTCCAGGACAACATAAAATCTGGGGCTCTGTGCTTTCTTTCCTTCTGAACAAGTGTTACTGTTTTCTGCACAAAAGCGATTCTGCGAAGCAATGTGAACAGGCACAGAGAAGGTGCTATCAGGGAATTCTCTGCCTGCCTTTCCCCAGTGCTCTGCAAGCTCTCCAGGACAACATAAAATCTGGGGCTCTGTGCTTTCTTTCCTTCTGAACAAGTGTTACTGTTTTCTGCACAAAAGCGATTCTTGCGAAGCAATGTGAACACTTCTGCTTCCCAGGCACAGAGAAGGTGCTAGCAGGGAATTCTCTGCCTGCCTTTCCCCAGTGCTCTGCAAGCTCTCCAGGACAACATAGAATCTGGGGCTCTGTGCTTTCTTTCGTTCTGAACAAGTGTTAGTGTTTTCTGCACAAAAGCGATTCTGCGAAGCAATGTGAACAGGCACAGAGAAGGTGCTAGCAGGGAATTCTCTGCCTGCCTTTCCCCAGTGCTCTGCAAGCTCTCCAGGACAACATAAAATCTGGGGCTCTGTGCTTTCTTTCCTTCTGAACAACTGTTACTGTTTTCTGCACAAAAGCGATTCTTGCGAAGCAATGTGAACACTTCTGCTTCCCAGGCACAGAGAAGGTGCTATCAGGGAATTCTCTGCCTGCCTTTCCCCAGTGCTCTGCAAGCTCTCCAGGACAACATAGAATCTGGGGCTCTGTGCTTTCTTTCGTTCTGAACAAGTGTTAGTGTTTTCTGCACAAAAGCGATTCTGCGAAGCAATGTGAACACTTCTGCTTCCCAGGCACAGAGAAGGTGCTAGCAAGGAATTCTCTGCCTGCCTTTCCCCAGTGCTCTGCAAGCTCTCCAGGACAACATAGAATCTGGGGCTCTGTGCTTTCTTTCGTTCTGAACAAGTGTTAGTGTTTTCTGCGCAAAAGCGATTCTGCGAAGCAATGTGAACACTTCTGCTTCCCAGGCACAGAGAAGGTGCTAGCAGGAAATTCTCTGCCTGCCTTTCCCCAGTGCTCTGCAAGCTCTCCAGGACAACATAGAATCTGGGGCTCTGTGCTTTCTTTCGTTCTGAACAAGTGTTAGTGTTTTCTGCGCAAAAGCGATTCTGCGAAGCAATGTGAACAGGCACAGAGAAGGTGCTAGCAGGGAATTCTCTGCCTGCCTTTCCCCAGTGCTCTGCAAGCTCTCCAGGACAACATAAAATCTGGGGCTCTGTGCTTTCTTTCGTTCTGAACAAGTGTTATTGTTTTCTGCACAAAAGCGATTCTTGCGAAGCAATGTGAACACTTCTGCTTCCCAGGCACAGCGAAGGTGCTAGCAGGAAATTCTCTGCCTGCCTTTCCCCAGTGCTCTGCAAGCTCTCCAGGACAACATAGAATCTGGGGCTCTGTGCTTTCTTTCCTTCTGAACAACTGTTACTGTTTTCTGCACAAAAGCGATTCTGCGAAGCAATGTGAACAGGCACAGAGAAGGTGCTAGCAGGGAATTCTCTGCCTGCCTTTCCCCAGTGCTCTGCAAGCTCTCCAGGACAACATAAAATATGGGGCTCTGTGCTTTCTTTCGTTCTGAACAAGTGTTACTGTTTTCTGCACAAAAGCGATTCTGCAAAGCAATGTGAACACTTCTGCTTCCCAGGCACAGAGAAGGTGCTAGCAAGGAATTCTCTGCCTGCCTTTCCCCAGTGCTCTGCAAGCTCTCCAGGACAACATAGAATCTGGGGCTCTGTGCTTTCTTTCGTTCTGAACAAGTGTTACTGTTTTCTGCACAAAAGCGATTCTTGCGAAGCAATGTGAACACTTCTGCTTCCCAGGCACAGAGAAGGTGCTAGCAGGGAATTCTCTGCCTGCCTTTCCCCAGTGCTCTGCAAGCTCTCCAGGACAACATAGAATCTGGGGCTCTGTGCTTTCTTTCGTTCTGAACAAGTGTTACTGTTTTCTGCACAAAAGCGATTCTGCGAAGCAATGTGAACAGGCACAGAGAAGGTGCTATCAGGGAATTCTCTGCCTGCCTTTCCCCAGTGCTCTGCAAGCTCTCCAGGACAACATAGAATCTGGGGCTCTGTGCTTTCTTTCGTTCTGAACAAGTGTTACTGTTTTCTGCACAAAAGCGATTCTTGCGAAGCAATGTGAACACTTCTGCTTCCCAGGCACAGAGAAGGTGCTAGCAAGGAATTCTCTGCCTGCCTTTCCCCAGTGCTCTGCAAGCTCTCCAGGACAACATAAAATGTGGGGCTCTGTGCTTTCTTTCCTTCTGACCGAGTGTTACTGTTTTCTGCACAAAAGCGATTCTGCAAAGCAATGTGAACACTTCTGCTTCCCAGGCACAGAGAAGGTGCTAGCAAGGAATTCTCTGCCTGCCTTTCCCCAGTGCTCTGCAAGCTCTCCAGGACAACATAAAATCTGGGGCTCTGCGCTTTCTTTCCTTCTGAACAACTGTTACTGTTTTCTGCACAAAAGCGATTCTGCGAAGCAATGTGAACACGCACAGAGAAGGTGCTAGCAGGGAATTCTCTGCCTGCCTTTCCCCAGTGCTCTGCAAGCTCTCCAGGACAACATAGAATCTGGGGCTCTGTGCTTTCTTTCCTTCTGAACAAGTGTTAGTGTTTTCTGCACAAAAGCGCTTCTTGCGAAGCAATGTGAACACTTCTGCTTCCCAGGCACAGAGAAGGTGCTAGCAGGGAATTCTCTGCCTGCCTTTCCCCAGTGCTCTGCAAGCTCTCCAGGACAACATAGAATCTGGGGCTCTGTGCTTTCTTTCGTTCTGAACAAGTGTTACTGTTTTCTGCACAAAAGCGATTCTTGCGAAGCAATGTGAACACTTCTGCTTCCCAGGCACAGAGAAGGTGCTAGCAGGGAATTCTCTGCCTGCCTTTCCCCAGTGCTCTGCAAGCTCTCCAGGACAACATAGAATCTGGGGCTCTGTGCTTTCTTTCGTTCTGAACAAGTGTTAGTGTTTTCTGCGCAAAAGCGATTCTGCGAAGCAATGTGAACAGGCACAGAGAAGGTGCTAGCAGGGAATTCTCTGCCTGCCTTTCCCCAGTGCTCTGCAAGCTCTCCAGGACAACATAGAATCTGGGGCTCTGTGCTTTCTTTCCTTCTGAACAACTGTTACTGTTTTCTGCACAAAAGCGATTCTTGCGAAGCAATGTGAACACTTCTGCTTCCCAGGCACAGCGAAGGTGCTAGCAGGAAATTCTCTGCCTGCCTTTCCCCAGTGCTCTGCAAGCTCTCCAGGACAACATAGAATCTGGGGCTCTGTGCTTTCTTTCCTTCTGAACAACTGTTACTGTTTTCTGCACAAAAGCGATTCTGCGAAGCAATGTGAACAGGCACAGAGAAGGTGCTAGCAGGGAATTCTCTGCCTGCCTTTCCCCAGTGCTCTGCAAGCTCTCCAGGACAACATAAAATCTGGGGCTCTGTGCTTTCTTTCGTTCTGAACAAGTGTTACTGTTTTCTGCACAAAAGCGATTCTGCAAAGCAATGTGAACACTTCTGCTTCCCAGGCACAGAGAAGGTGCTAGCAAGGAATTCTCTGCCTGCCTTTCCCCAGTGCTCTGCAAGCTCTCCAGGACAACATAGAATCTGGGGCTCTGTGCTTTCTTTCGTTCTGAACAAGTGTTACTGTTTTCTGCACAAAAGCGATTCTTGCGAAGCAATGTGAACACTTCTGCTTCCCAGGCACAGAGAAGGTGCTAGCAGGGAATTCTCTGCCTGCCTTTCCCCAGTGCTCTGCAAGCTCTCCAGGACAACATAGAATCTGGGGCTCTGTGCTTTCTTTCGTTCTGAACAAGTGTTAGTGTTTTCTGCGCAAAAGCGATTCTGCGAAGCAATGTGAACAGGCACAGAGAAGGTGCTAGCAGGGAATTCTCTGCCTGCCTTTCCCCAGTGCTCTGCAAGCTCTCCAGGACAACATAAAATCTGGGGCTCTGTGCTTTCTTTCCTTCTGAACAACTGTTACTGTTTTCTGCACAAAAGCGATTCTTGCGAAGCAATGTGAACACTTCTGCTTCCCAGGCACAGCGAAGGTGCTAGCAGGAAATTCTCTGCCTGCCTTTCCCCAGTGCTCTGCAAGCTCTCCAGGACAACATAGAATCTGGGGCTCTGTGCTTTCTTTCCTTCTGAACAACTGTTACTGTTTTCTGCACAAAAGCGATTCTGCGAAGCAATGTGAACAGGCACAGAGAAGGTGCTAGCAGGGAATTCTCTGCCTGCCTTTCCCCAGTGCTCTGCAAGCTCTCCAGGACAACATAAAATCTGGGGCTCTGTGCTTTCTTTCGTTCTGAACAAGTGTTACTGTTTTCTGCACAAAAGCGATTCTGCAAAGCAATGTGAACACTTCTGCTTCCCAGGCACAGAGAAGGTGCTAGCAAGGAATTCTCTGCCTGCCTTTCCCCAGTGCTCTGCAAGCTCTCCAGGACAACATAGAATCTGGGGCTCTGTGCTTTCTTTCGTTCTGAACAAGTGTTACTGTTTTCTGCACAAAAGCGATTCTTGCGAAGCAATGTGAACACTTCTGCTTCCCAGGCACAGAGAAGGTGCTAGCAGGGAATTCTCTGCCTGCCTTTCCCCAGTGCTCTGCAAGCTCTCCAGGACAACATAAAATCTGGGGCTCTGTGCTTTCTTTCGTTCTGAACAAGTGTTACTGTTTTCTGCACAAAAGCGATTCTGCGAAGCAATGTGAACAGGCACAGAGAAGGTGCTAGCAGGGAATTCTCTGCCTGCCTTTCCCCAGTGCTCTGCAAGCTCTCCAGGACAACATAGAATCTGGGGCTCTGTGCTTTCTTTCGTTCTGAACAAGTGTTACTGTTTTCTGCACAAAAGCGATTCTTGCGAAGCAATGTGAACACTTCTGCTTCCCAGGCACAGAGAAGGTGCTAGCAAGGAATTCTCTGCCTGCCTTTCCCCAGTGCTCTGCAAGCTCTCCAGGACAACATAAAATGTGGGGCTCTGTGCTTTCTTTCCTTCTGACCAAGTGTTACTGTTTTCTGCACAAAAGCGATTCTGCAAAGCAATGTGAACACTTCTGCTTCCCAGGCACAGAGAAGGTGCTAGCAAGGAATTCTCTGCCTGCCTTTCCCCAGTGCTCTGCAAGCTCTCCAGGACAACATAAAATCTGGGGCTCTGCGCTTTCTTTCCTTCTGAACAACTGTTACTGTTTTCTGCACAAAAGCGATTCTGCGAAGCAATGTGAACAGGCACAGAGAAGGTGCTAGCAGGGAATTCTCTGCCTGCCTTTCCCCAGTGCTCTGCAAGCTCTCCAGGACAACATAGAATCTGGGGCTCTGTGCTTTCTTTCCTTCTGAACAAGTGTTAGTGTTTTCTGCACAAAAGCGCTTCTTGCGAAGCAATGTGAACACTTCTGCTTCCCAGGCACAGAGAAGGTGCTATCACGGAATTCTCTGCCTGCCTTTCCCCAGTGCTCTGCAAGCTCTCCAGGACAACATAGAATCTGGGGCTCTGTGCTTTCTTTCGTTCTGAACAAGTGTTACTGTTTTCTGCACAAAAGCGATTCTTGCGAAGCAATGTGAACACTTCTGCTTCCCAGGCACAGAGAAGGTGCTAGCAGGGAATTCTCTGCCTGCCTTTCCCCAGTGCTCTGCAAGCTCTCCAGGACAACATAGAATCTGGGGCTCTGTGCTTTCTTTCGTTCTGAACAAGTGTTAGTGTTTTCTGCGCAAAAGCGATTCTGCGAAGCAATGTGAACAGGCACAGAGAAGGTGCTAGCAGGGAATTCTCTGCCTGCCTTTCCCCAGTGCTCTGCAAGCTCTCCAGGACAACATAAAATATGGGGCTCTGTGCTTTCTTTCCTTCTGAACAACTGTTACTGTTTTCTGCACAAAAGCGATTCTTGCGAAGCAATGTGAACACTTCTGCTTCCCAGGCACAGAGAAGGTGCTAGCAAGGAATTCTCTGCCTGCCTTTCCCCAGTGCTCTGCAAGCTCTCCAGGACAACATAAAATCTGGGGCTCTGTGCTCTCTTTCCTTCTGAACAAGTGTTAGTGTTTTCTGCACAAAAGCGATTCTTGCGAAGCAATGTGAACACTTCTGCTTCCCAGGCACAGAGAAGGTGCTAGCAAGGAATTCTCTGCCTGCCTTTCCCCAGTGCTCTGCAAGCTCTCCAGGACAACATAAAATCTGGGGCTCTGCGCTTTCTTTCCTTCTGACCAAGTGTTACTGTTTTCTGCACAAAAGCGATTCTGCGAAGCAATGTGAACAGGCACAGAGAAGGTGCTATCAGGGAATTCTCTGCCTGCCTTTCCCCAGTGCTCTGCAAGCTCTCCAGGACAACATAAAATCTGGGGCTCTGTGCTTTCTTTCCTTCTGAACAAGTGTTAGTGTTTTCTGCACAAAAGCGATTCTTGCGAAGCAATGTGAACACTTCTGCTTCCCAGGCACAGAGAAGGTGCTAGCAGGGAATTCTCTGCCTGCCTTTCCCCAGTGCTCTGCAAGCTCTCCAGGACAACATAGAATCTGGGGCTCTGTGCTTTCTTTCCTTCTGAACAAGTGTTACTGTTTTCTGCACAAAAGCGATTCTGCAAAGCAATGTGAACACTTCTGCTTCCCAGGCACAGAGAAGGTGCTAGCAAGGAATTCTCTGCCTGCCTTTCCCCAGTGCTCTGCAAGCTCTCCAGGACAACATAAAATCTGGGGCTCTGCGCTTTCTTTCCTTCTGACCAAGTGTTACTGTTTTCTGCACAAAAGCGATTCTGCGAAGCAATGTGAACAGGCACAGAGAAGGTGCTAGCAGGGAATTCTCTGCCTGCCTTTCCCCAGTGCTCTGCAAGCTCTCCAGGACAACATAAAATTTGGGGCTCTGTGCTTTCTTTCCTTCTGAACAAGTGTTACTGTTTTCTGCACAAAAGCGATTCTTGCGAAGCAATGTGAACACTTCTGATTCCCAGGCACAGAGAAGGTGCTATCAGGGAATTCTCTGCCTGCCTTTCCCCAGTGCTCTGCAAGCTCTCCAGGACAACATAGAATCTGGGGCTCTGTGCTTTCTTTCGTTCTGAACAAGTGTTAGTGTTTTCTGCACAAAAGCGATTCTGCGAAGCAATGTGAACAGGCACAGAGAAGGTGCTAGCAGGGAATTCTCTGCCTGCCTTTCCCCAGTGCTCTGCAAGCTCTCCAGGACAACATAAAATCTGGGGCTCTGTGCTTTCTTTCGTTCTGAACAAGTGTTACTGTTTTCTGCACAAAAGCGATTCTGCAAAGCAATGTGAACACTTCTGCTTCCCAGGCACAGAGAAGGTGCTAGCAAGGAATTCTCTGCCTGCCTTTCCCCAGTGCTCTGCAAGCTCTCCAGGACAACATAAAATATGGGGCTCTGTGCTTTCTTTCCTTCTGAACAACTGTTACTGTTTTCTGCACAAAAGCGATTCTGCGAAGCAATGTGAACAGGCACAGAGAAGGTGCTAGCAGGGAATTCTCTGCCTGCCTTTCCCCAGTGCTCTGCAAGCTCTCCAGGACAACATAGAATCTGGGGCTCTGTGCTTTCTTTCCTTCTGAACAAGTGTTAGTGTTTTCTGCACAAAAGCGCTTCTTGCGAAGCAATGTGAACACTTCTGCTTCCCAGGCACAGAGAAGGTGCTATCACGGAATTCTCTGCCTGCCTTTCCCCAGTGCTCTGCAAGCTCTCCAGGACAACATAGAATCTGGGGCTCTGTGCTTTCTTTCCTTCTGAACAAGTGTTACTGTTTTCTGCACAAAAGCGATTCTTGCGAAGCAATGTGAACACTTCTACTTCCCAGGCACAGAGAAGGTGCTAGCAGGGAATTCTCTGCCTGCCTTTCCCCAGTGCTCTGCAAGCTCTCCAGGACAACATAGAATCTGGGGCTCTGTGCTTTCTTTCGTTCTGAACAAGTGTTAGTGTTTTCTGCGCAAAAGCGATTCTGCGAAGCAATGTGAACAGGCACAGAGAAGGTGCTAGCAGGGAATTCTCTGCCTGCCTTTCCCCAGTGCTCTGCAAGCTCTCCAGGACAACATAAAATATGGGGCTCTGTGCTTTCTTTCCTTCTGAACAACTGTTACTGTTTTCTGCACAAAAGCGATTCTTGCGAAGCAATGTGAACACTTCTGCTTCCCAGGCACAGAGAAGGTGCTAGCAAGGAATTCTCTGCCTGCCTTTCCCCAGTGCTCTGCAAGCTCTCCAGGACAACATAAAATCTGGGGCTCTGTGCTCTCTTTCCTTCTGAACAAGTGTTAGTGTTTTCTGCACAAAAGCGATTCTTGCGAAGCAATGTGAACACTTCTGCTTCCCAGGCACAGAGAAGGTGCTAGCAAGGAATTCTCTGCCTGCCTTTCCCCAGTGCTCTGCAAGCTCTCCAGGACAACATAAAATCTGGGGCTCTGCGCTTTCTTTCCTTCTGACCAAGTGTTACTGTTTTCTGCACAAAAGCGATTCTGCGAAGCAATGTGAACAGGCACAGAGAAGGTGCTATCAGGGAATTCTCTGCCTGCCTTTCCCCAGTGCTCTGCAAGCTCTCCAGGACAACATAAAATCTGGGGCTCTGTGCTTTCTTTCCTTCTGAACAAGTGTTAGTGTTTTCTGCACAAAAGCGATTCTGCGAAGCAATGTGAACACTTCTGCTTCCCAGGCACAGAGAAGGTGCTAGCAGGGAATTCTCTGCCTGCCTTTCCCCAGTGCTCTGCAAGCTCTCCAGGACAACATAGAATCTGGGGCTCTGTGCTTTCTTTCGTTCTGAACAAGTGTTACTGTTTTCTGCACAAAAGCGATTCTGCAAAGCAATGTGAACACTTCTGCTTCCCAGGCACAGAGAAGGTGCTAGCAAGGAATTCTCTGCCTGCCTTTCCCCAGCGCTCTGCAAGCTCTCCAGGACAACATAAAATCTGGGGCTCTGCGCTTTCTTTCCTTCTGACCAAGTGTTACTGTTTTCTGCACAAAAGCGATTCTGGGAAGCTATGTGAACAGGCACAGAGAAGGTGCTAGCAGGGAATTCTCTGCCTGCCTTTCCCCAGTGCTCTGCAAGCTCTCCAGGACAACATAAAATTTGGGGCTCTGTGCTTTCTTTCCTTCTGAACAAGTGTTACTGTTTTCTGCACAAAAGCGATTCTTGCGAAGCAATGTGAACACTTCTGATTCCCAGGCACAGAGAAGGTGCTATCAGGGAATTCTCTGCCTGCCTTTCCCCAGTGCTCTGCAAGCTCTCCAGGACAACATAGAATCTGGGGCTCTGTGCTTTCTTTCGTTCTGAACAAGTGTTAGTGTTTTCTGCACAAAAGCGATTCTGCGAAGCAATGAGAACAGGCACAGAGAAGGTGCTAGCAGGGAATTCTCTGCCTGCCTTTCCCCAGTGCTCTGCAAGCTCTCCAGGACAACATAAAATCTGGGGCTCTGTGCTTTCTTTCGTTCTGAACAAGTGTTACTGTTTTCTGCACAAAAGCGATTCTGCAAAGCAATGTGAACACTTCTGCTTCCCAGGCACAGAGAAGGTGCTAGCAAGGAATTCTCTGCCTGCCTTTCCCCAGTGCTCTGCAAGCTCTCCAGGACAACATAAAATATGGGGCTCTGTGCTTTCTTTCCTTCTGAACAAGTGTTACTGTTTTCTGCACAAAAGCGATTCTGCGAAGCAATGTGAACACTTCTGCTTCCCAGGCACAGAGAAGGTGCTATCACGGAATTCTCTGCCTGCCTTTCCCCAGTGCTCTGCAAGCTCTCCAGGACAACATAGAATCTGGGGCTCTGTGCTTTCTTTCCTTCTGAACAAGTGTTACTGTTTTCTGCACAAAAGCGATTCTTGCGAAGCAATGTGAACACTTCTGCTTCCCAGGCACAGAGAAGGTGCTAGCAGGGAATTCTCTGCCTGCCTTTCCCCAGTGCTCTGCAAGCTCTCCAGGACAACATAGAATCTGGGGCTCTGTGCTTTCTTTCGTTCTGAACAAGTGTTAGTGTTTTCTGCGCAAAAGCGATTCTGCGAAGCAATGTGAACAGGCACAGAGAAGGTGCTAGCAGGGAATTCTCTGCCTGCCTTTCCCCAGTGCTCTGCAAGCTCTCCAGGACAACATAAAATATGGGGCTCTGTGCTTTCTTTCCTTCTGAACAACTGTTACTGTTTTCTGCACAAAAGCGATTCTTGCGAAGCAATGTGAACACTTCTGCTTCCCAGGCACAGAGAAGGTGCTAGCAAGGAATTCTCTGCCTGCCTTTCCCCAGTGCTCTGCAAGCTCTCCAGGACAACATAAAATCTGGGGCTCTGCGCTTTCTTTCCTTCTGAACAAGTGTTAGTGTTTTCTGCACAAAAGCGCTTCTTGCGAAGCAATGTGAACAATTCTGCTTCCCAGGCACAGAGAAGGTGCTAGCAAGGAATTCTCTGCCTGCCTTTCCCCAGTGCTCTGCAAGCTCTCCAGGACAACATAAAATCTGGGGCTCTGCGCTTTCTTTCCTTCTGACCAAGTGTTACTGTTTTCTGCACAAAAGCGATTCTGCGAAGCAATGTGAACAGGCACAGAGAAGGTGCTATCAGGGAATTCTCTGCCTGCCTTTCCCCAGTGCTCTGCAAGCTCTCCAGGACAACATAAAATCTGGGGCTCTGTGCTTTCTTTCCTTCTGAACAAGTGTTACTGTTTTCTGCACAAAAGCGATTCTGCGAAGCAATGTGAACACTTCTGCTTCCCAGGCACAGAGAAGGTGCTAGCAGGGAATTCTCTGCCTGCCTTTCCCCAGTGCTCTGCAAGCTCTCCAGGACAACATAGAATCTGGGGCTCTGTGCTTTCTTTCGTTCTGAACAAGTGTTACTGTTTTCTGCACAAAAGCGATTCTGCGAAGCAATGTGAACAGGCACAGAGAAGGTGCTAGCAGGGAATTCTCTGCCTGCCTTTCCCCAGTGCTCTGCAAGCTCTCCAGGACAACATAAAATCTGGGGCTCTGTGCTTTCTTTCCTTCTGACCAAGTGTTACTGTTTTCTGCACAAAAGCGATTCTGCGAAGCAATGTGAACAGGCACAGAGAAGGTGCTAGCAGGGAATTCTCTGCCTGCCTTTCCCCAGTGCTCTGCAAGCTCTCCAGGACAACATAGAATCTGGGGCTCTGTGCTTTCTTTCGTTCTGAACAAGTGTTACTGTTTTCTGCACAAAAGCGATTCTTGCGAAGCAATGTGAACACTTCTGCTTCCCAGGCACAGAGAAGGTGCTAGCAAGGAATTCTCTGCCTGCCTTTCCCCAGTGCTCTGCAAGCTCTCCAGGACAACATAAAATCTGGGGCTCTGTGCTTTCTTTCCTTCTGAACAAGTGTTACTGTTTTCTGCACAAAAGCGATTCTTGCGAAGCAATGTGAACACTTCTGCTTCCCAGGCACAGAGAAGGTGCTAGCAAGGAATTCTCTGCCTGCCTTTCCCCAGTGCTCTGCAAGCTCTCCAGGACAACATAAAATCTGGGGCTCTGCGCTTTCTTTCCTTCTGACCAAGTGTTACTGTTTTCTGCACAAAAGCGATTCTGCGAAGCAATGTGAACAGGCACAGAGAAGGTGCTAGCAGGGAATTCTCTGCCTGCCTTTCCCCAGTGCTCTGCAAGCTCTCCAGGACAACATAGAATCTGGGGCTCTGTGCTTTCTTTCCTTCTGAACAAGTGTTAGTGTTTTCTGCACAAAAGCGCTTCTTGCGAAGCAATGTGAACACTTCTGCTTCCCAGGCACAGAGAAGGTGCTAGCAGGGAATTCTCTGCCTGCCTTTCCCCAGTGCTCTGCAAGCTCTCCAGGACAACATAGAATCTGGGGCTCTGTGCTTTCTTTCCTTCTGAACAAGTGTTACTGTTTTCTGCACAAAAGCGATTCTTGCGAAGCAATGTGAACACTTCTGCTTCCCAGGCACAGAGAAGGTGCTAGCAGGGAATTCTCTGCCTGCCTTTCCCCAGTGCTCTGCAAGCTCTCCAGGACAACATAGAATCTGGGGCTCTGTGCTTTCTTTCGTTCTGAACAAGTGTTAGTGTTTTCTGCGCAAAAGCGGTTCTGCGAAGCAATGTGAACAGGCACAGAGAAGGTGCTAGCAGGGAATTCTCTGCCTGCCTTTCCCCAGTGCTCTGCAAGCTCTCCAGGACAACATAAAATATGGGGCTCTGTGCTTTCTTTCCTTCTGAACAACTGTTACTGTTTTCTGCACAAAAGCGATTCTTGCGAAGCAATGTGAACACTTCTGCTTCCCAGGCACAGAGAAGGTGCTAGCAAGGAATTCTCTGCCTGCCTTTCCCCAGTGCTCTGCAAGCTCTCCAGGACAACATAAAATCTGGGGCTCTGTGCTTTCTTTCCTTCTGAACAAGTGTTAGTGTTTTCTGCACAAAAGCGATTCTTGCGAAGCAATGTGAACACTTTTGCTTCCCAGGCACAGAGAAGGTGCTAGCAAGGAATTCTCTGCCTGCCTTTCCCCAGTGCTCTGCAAGCTCTCCAGGACAACATAAAATCTGGGGCTCTGCGCTTTCTTTCCTTCTGACCAAGTGTTACTGTTTTCTGCACAAAAGCGATTCTGCGAAGCAATGTGAACAGGCACAGAGAAGGTGCTATCAGGGAATTCTCTGCCTGCCTTTCCCCAGTGCTCTGCAAGCTCTCCAGGACAACATAAAATCTGGGGCTCTGTGCTTTCTTTCCTTCTGAACAAGTGTTAGTGTTTTCTGCACAAAAGCGATTCTGCGAAGCAATGTGAACACTTCTGCTTCCCAGGCACAGAGAAGGTGCTAGCAGGGAATTCTCTGCCTGCCTTTCCCCAGTGCTCTGCAAGCTCTCCAGGACAACATAAAATATGGGGCTCTGTGCTTTCTTTCCTTCTGCACAAGTGTTACTGTTTTCTGCACAAAAGCGATTCTGCAAAGCAATGTGAACACTTCTGCTTCCCAGGCACAGAGAAGGTGCTAGCAGGAAATTCTCTGCCTGCCTTTCCCCAGTGCTCTGCAAGCTCTCCAGGACAACATAAAATCTGGGGCTCTGCGCTTTCTTTCCTTCTGACCAAGTGTTACTGTTTTCTGCACAAAAGCGATTCTGCGAAGCAATGTGGACAGGCACAGAGAAGGTGCTAGCAGGGAATTCTCTGCCTGCCTTTCCCCAGTGCTCTGCAAGCTCTCCAGGACAACATAGAATCTGGGGCTCTGTGCTTTCTTTCCTTCTGAACAAGTGTTACTGTTTTCTGCACAAAAGCGATTCTGCGAAGCAATGTGAACACTTCTGCTTCCCAGGCACAGAGAAGGTGCTAGCAGGGAATTCTCTGCCTGCCTTTCCCCAGTGCTCTGCAAGCTCTCCAGGACAACATAGAATCTGGGGCTGTGTGCTTTCTTTCCTTCTGAACAACTGTTACTGTTTTCTGCACAAAAGCGATTCTGCGAAGCAATGTGAACAGGCACAGAGAAGGTGCTAGCAGGGAATTCTCTGCCTGCCTTTCCCCAGTGCTCTGCAAGCTCTCCAGGACAACATAAAATTTGGGGCTCTGTGCTTTCTTTCCTTCTGAACAAGTGTTACTGTTTTCTGCACAAAAGCGATTCTTGCGAAGCAATGTGAACACTTCTGCTTCCCAGGCACAGAGAAGGTGCTAGCAAGGAATTCTCTGCCTGCCTTTCCCCAGTGCTCTGCAAGCTCTCCAGGACAACATAGAATCTGGGGCTCTGTGCTTTCTTTCGTTCTGAACAAGTGTTACTGTTTTCTGCACAAAAGCGATTCTGCAAAGCAATGTGAACACTTCTGCTTCCCAGGCACAGAGAAGGTGCTAGCAAGGAATTCTCTGCCTGCCTTTCCCCAGTGCTCTGTAAGCTCTCCAGGACAACATAGAATCTGGGGCTCTGCGCTTTCTTTCCTTCTGACCAAGTGTTACTGTTTTCTGCACAAAAGCGATTCTGCGAAGGAATGTGAACAGGCACAGAGAAGGTGCTAGCAGGGAATTCTCTGCCTGCCTTTCCCCAGTGCTCTGCAAGCTCTCCAGGACAACATAAAATCTGGGGCTCTGTGCTTTCTTTCCTTCTGAACAAGTGTTACTGTTTTCTGCACAAAAGCGATTCTTGCGAAGCAATGTGAACACTTCTGCTTCCCAGGCACAGAGAAGGTGCTAGCAGGGAATTCTCTGCCTGCCTTTCCCCAGTGCTCTGCAAGCTCTCCAGGACAACATAGAATCTGGGGCTCTGTGCTTTCTTTCCTTCTGAACAACTGTTACTGTTTTCTGCACAAAAGCGATTCTGCGAAGCAATGTGAACAGGCACAGAGAAGGTGCTAGCAGGGAATTCTCTGCCTGCCTTTCCCCAGTGCTCTGCAAGCTCTCCAGGACAACATGGAATCTGGGGCTCTGTGCTTTCTTTCCTTCTGAACAAGTGTTACTGTTTTCTGCACAAAAGCGATTCTTGCGAAGCAATGTGAACACTTCTGCTTCCCAGGCACAGAGAAGGTGCTAGCAAGGAATTCTCTGCCTGCCTTTCCCCAGTGCTCTGCAAGCTCTCCAGGACAACATAGAATCTGGGGCTCTGTGCTTTCTTTCGTTCTGAACAAGTGTTAGTGTTTTCTGCACAAAAGCGATTCTGCGAAGCAATGTGAACAGGCACAGAGAAGGTGCTAGCAGGGAATTCTCTGCCTGCCTTTCCCCAGTGCTCTGCAAGCTCTCCAGGACAACATAAAATCTGGGGCTCTGTGCTTTCTTTCGTTCTGAACAAGTGTTACTGTTTTCTGCACAAAAGCGATTCTGCAAAGCAATGTGAACACTTCTGCTTCCCAGGCACAGAGAAGGTGCTAGCAAGGAATTCTCTGCCTGCCTTTCCCCAGTGCTCTGCAAGCTCTCCAGGACAACATAAAATATGGGGCTCTGTGCTTTCTTTCCTTCTGAACAAGTGTTACTGTTTTCTGCACAAAAGCGATTCTGCGAAGCAATGTGAACACTTCTGCTTCCCAGGCACAGAGAAGGTGCTAGCAAGGAATTCTCTGCCTGCCTTTCCCCAGTGCTCTGCAAGCTCTCCAGGACAACATAGAATCTGGGGCTCTGTGCTTTCTTTTGTTCTGAACAAGTGTTACTGTTTTCTGCACAAAAGCGATTCTGCGAAGCAATGTGAACAGGCACAGAGAAGGTGCTAGCAGGGAATTCTCTGCCTGCCTTTCCCCAGTGCTCTGCAAGCTCTCCAGGACAACATAAAATCTGGGGCTCTGTGCTTTCTTTCCTTCTGAACAAGTGTTAGTGTTTTCTGCACAAAAGCGATTCTGCAAAGCAATGTGAACACTTCTGCTTCCCAGGCACAGAGAAGGTGCTAGCAAGGAATTCTCTGCCTGCCTTTCCCCAGTGCTCTGCAAGCTCTCCAGGACAACATAGAATCTGGGGCTCTGCGCTTTCTTTCCTTCTGACCAAGTGTTACTGTTTTCTGCACAAAAGCGATTCTGCGAAGCAATGTGGACAGGCACAGAGAAGGTGCTAGCAGGGAATTCTCTGCCTGCCTTTCCCCAGTGCTCTGCAAGCTCTCCAGGACAACATAGAATCTGGGGCTCTGTGCTTTCTTTCGTTCTGAACAACTGTTAGTGTTTTCTGCACAAAAGCGATTCTGCAAAGCAATGTGAACACTTCTGCTTCCCAGGCACAGAGAAGGTGCTAGCAGGGAATTCTCTGCCTGCCTTTCCCCAGTGCTCTGCAAGCTCTCCAGGACAACATAGAATCTGGGGCTCTGTGCTTTCTTTCCTTCTGAACAAGTGTTACTGTTTTCTGCACAAAAGCGATTCTGCGAAGCAATGTGAACAGGCACAGAGAAGGTGCTAGCAGGGAATTCTCTGCCTGCCTTTCCCCAGTGCTCTGCAAGCTCTCCAGGACAACATAAAATCTGGGGCTCTGTGCTTTCTTTCCTTCTGAACAACTGTTACTGTTTTCTGCACAAAAGCGATTCTTGCGAAGCAATGTGAACACTTCTGCTTCCCAGGCACAGAGAAGGTGCTAGTAAGGAATTCTCTGCCTGCCTTTCCCCAGTGCTCTGCAAGCTCTCCAGGACAACATAAAATATGGGGCTCTGTGCTTTCTTTCCTTCTGAACAAGTGTTACTGTTTTCTGCACAAAAGCGATTCTTGCGAAGCAATGTGAACACTTCTGCTTCCCAGGCACAGAGAAGGTGCTAGCAGGGAATTCTCTGCCTGCCTTTCCCCAGTGCTCTGCAAGCTCTCCAGGACAACATAAAATCTGGGGCTCTGTGCTTTCTTTCCTTCTGTACAAGTGTTACTGTTTTCTGCACAAAAGCGATTCTTGCGAAGCAATGTGAACACTTCTGCTTCCCAGGCACAGAGAAGGTGCTATCAGGGAATTCTCTGCCTGCCTTTCCCCAGTGCTCTGCAAGCTCTCCAGGACAACATAGAATCTGGGGCTCTGTGCTTTCTTTCGTTCTGAACAAGTGTTACTGTTTTCTGCACAAAAGCGATTCTGCGAAGCAATGTGAACAGGCACAGAGAAGGTGCTATCAGGGAATTCTCTGCCTGCCTTTCCCCAGTGCTCTGCAAGCTCTCCAGGACAACATGGAATCTGGGGCTCTGTGCTTTCTTTCCTTCTGAACAAGTGTTACTGTTTTCTGCACAAAAGCGATTCTTGCGAAGCAATGTGAACACTTCTGCTTCCCAGGCACAGAGAAGGTGCTAGCAAGGAATTCTCTGCCTGCCTTTCCCCCGTGCTCTGCAAGCTCTCCAGGACAACATAGAATCTGGGGCTCTGTGCTTTCTTTCGTTCTGAATAAGTGTTAGTGTTTTCTGCGCAAAAGCGATTCTGCGAAGCAATGTGAACAGGCACAGAGAAGGTGCTAGCAGGGAATTCTCTGCCTGCCTTTCCCCAGTGCTCTGCAAGCTCTCCAGGACAACATAAAATCTGGGGCTCTGTGCTTTCTTTCCTTCTGAACAAGTGTTACTGTTTTCTGCACAAAAGCGATTCTGCAAAGCAATGTGAACACTTCTGCTTCCCAGGCACAGAGAAGGTGCTAGCAAGGAATTCTCTGCCTGCCTTTCCCCAGTGCTCTGCAAGCTCTCCAGGACAACATAAAATATGGGGCTCTGTGCTTTCTTTCCTTCTGAACAAGTGTTACTGTTTTCTGCACAAAAGCGATTCTGCGAAGCAATGTGAACACTTCTGCTTCCCAGGCACAGAGAAGGTGCTAGCAAGGAATTCTCTGCCTGCCTTTCCCCAGTGCTCTGCAAGCTCTCCAGGACAACATAGAATCTGGGGCTCTGTGCTTTCTTTCGTTCTGAACAAGTGTTACTGTTTTCTGCACAAAAGCGATTCTTGCGAAGCAATGTGAACACTTCTGCTTCCCAGGCACAGAGAAGGTGCTAGCAAGGAATTCTCTGCCTGCCTTTCCCCAGTGCTCTGCAAGCTCTCCATGACAACATAAAATCTGGGGCTCTGCGCTTTCTTTCCTTCTGAACAAGTGTTACTGTTTTCTGCACAAAAGCGATTCTGCGAAGCAATGTGGACAGGCACAGAGAAGGTGCTAGCAGGGAATTCTCTGCCTGCCTTTCCCCAGTGCTCTGCAAGCTCTCCAGGACAACATAGAATCTGGGGCTCTGTGCTTTCTTTCCTTCTGAACAACTGTTAGTGTTTTCTGCACAAAAGCGCTTCTTGCGAAGCAATGTGAACACTTCTGCTTCCCAGGCACAGAGAAGGTGCTAGCAGGGAATTCTCTGCCTGCCTTTCCCCAGTGCTCTGCAAGCTCTCCAGGACAACATAGAATCTGGGGCTCTGTGCTTTCTTTCCTTCTGAACAAGTGTTACTGTTTTCTGCACAAAAGCGATTCTTGCGAAGCAATGTGAACACTTCTGCTTCCCAGGCACAGAGAAGGTGCTAGCAGGGAATTCTCTGCCTGCCTTTCCCCAGTGCTCTGCAAGCTCTCCAGGACAACATAGAATCTGGGGCTCTGTGCTTTCTTTCGTTCTGAACAAGTGTTAGTGTTTTCTGCGCAAAAGCGATTCTGCGAAGCAATGTGAACAGGCACAGAGAAGGTGCTAGCAGGGAATTCTCTGCCTGCCTTTCCCCAGTGCTCTGCAAGCTCTCCAGGACAACATAAAATCTGGGGCTCTGTGCTTTCTTTCCTTCTGAACAACTGTTACTGTTTTCTGCACAAAAGCGATTCTTGCGAAGCAATGTGAACACTTCTGCTTCCCAGGCACAGAGAAGGTGCTAGTAAGGAATTCTCTGCCTGCCTTTCCCCAGTGCTCTGCAAGCTCTCCAGGACAACATAGAATCTGGGGCTCTGTGCTTTCTTTCCTTCTGAACAAGTGTTACTGTTTTCTGCACAAAAGCGATTCTGCGAAGCAATGTGAACACTTCTGCTTCCCAGGCACAGAGAAGGTGCTAGCAAGGAATTCTCTGCCTGCCTTTCCCCAGTGCTCTGCAAGCTCTCCAGGACAACATAGAATCTGGGGCTCTGTGCTTTCTTTCCTTCTGAACAAGTGTTAGTGTTTTCTGCGCAAAAGCGATTCTGCGAAGCAATGTGAACACTTCTGCTTCCCAGGCACAGCGAAGGTGCTAGCAGGAAATTCTCTGCCTGCCTTTCCCCAGTGCTCTGCAAGCTCTCCAGGACAACATAGAATCTGGGGCTCTGTGCTTTCTTTCCTTCTGAACAACTGTTAATGTTTTCTGCACAAAAGCGATTCTGCGAAGCAATGTGAACAGGCACAGAGAAGGTGCTAGCAGGGAATTCTCTGCCTGCCTTTCCCCAGTGCTCTGCAAGCTCTCCAGGACAACATAAAATATGGGGCTCTGTGCTTTCTTTCCTTCTGAACAAGTGTTACTGTTTTCTGCACAAAAGCGATTCTGCAAAGCAATGTGAACACTTCTGCTTCCCAGGCACAGAGAAGGTGCTAGCAAGGAATTCTCTGCCTGCCTTTCCCCAGTGCTCTGCAAGCTCTCCAGGACAACATAGAATCTGGGGCTCTGTGCTTTCTTTCGTTCTGAACAAGTGTTACTGTTTTCTGCACAAAAGCGATTCTGCGAAGCAATGTGAACAGGCACAGAGAAGGTGCTAGCAGGGAATTCTCTGCCTGCCTTTCCCCAGTGCTCTGCAAGCTCTCCAGGACAACATAGAATCTGGGGCTCTGTGCTTTCTTTCGTTCTGAACAAGTGTTACTGTTTTCTGCACAAAAGCGATTCTTGCGAAGCAATGTGAACACTTCTGCTTCCCAGGCACAGAGAAGGTGCTAGCAAGGAATTCTCTGCCTGCCTTTCCCCAGTGCTCTGCAAGCTCTCCAGGACAACATAAAATCTGGGGCTCTGTGCTTTCTTTCCTTCTGAACAAGTGTTAGTGTTTTCTGCACAAAAGCGATTCTGCAAAGCAATGTGAACACTTCTGCTTCCCAGGCACAGAGAAGGTGCTAGCAAGGAATTCTCTGCCTGCCTTTCCCCAGTGCTCTGCAAGCTCTCCAGGACAACATAAAATCTGGGGCTCTGCGCTTTCTTTCCTTCTGACCAAGTGTTACTGTTTTCTGCACAAAAGCGATTCTGCGAAGCAATGTGAACAGGCACAGAGAAGGTGCTAGCAGGGAATTCTCTGCCTGCCTTTCCCCAGTGCTCTGCAAGCTCTCCAGGACAACATAGAATCTGGGGCTCTGTGCTTTCTTTCCTTCTGAACAAGTGTTAGTGTTTTCTGCACAAAAGCGATTCTGCGAAGCAATGTGAACACTTCTGCTTCCCAGGCACAGAGAAGGTGCTAGCAGGGAATTCTCTGCCTGCCTTTCCCCAGTGCTCTGCAAGCTCTCCAGGACAACATAGAATCTGGGGCTCTGTGCTTTCTTTCCTTCTGAACAAGTGTTACTGTTTTCTGCACAAAAGCGATTCTTGCGAAGCAATGTGAACACTTCTGCTTCCCAGGCACAGAGAAGGTGCTAGCAGGGAATTCTCTGCCTGCCTTTCCCCAGTGCTCTGCAAGCTCTCCAGGACAACATAGAATCTGGGGCTCTGTGCTTTCTTTCGTTCTGAACAAGTGTTAGTGTTTTCTGCGCAAAAGCGATTCTGCGAAGCAATGTGAACAGGCACAGAGAAGGTGCTAGCAGGGAATTCTCTGCCTGCCTTTCCCCAGTGCTCTGCAAGCTCTCCAGGACAACATAAAATATGGGGCTCTGTGCTTTCTTTCCTTCTGAACAACTGTTACTGTTTTCTGCACAAAAGCGATTCTTGCGAAGCAATGTGAACACTTCTGCTTCCCAGGCACAGAGAAGGTGCTAGCAAGGAATTCTCTGCCTGCCTTTCCCCAGTGCTCTGCAAGCTCTCCAGGACAACATAAAATCTGGGGCTCTGTGCTCTCTTTCCTTCTGAACAAGTGTTAGTGTTTTCTGCACAAAAGCGATTCTTGCGAAGCAATGTGAACACTTCTGCTTCCCAGGCACAGAGAAGGTGCTAGCAAGGAATTCTCTGCCTGCCTTTCCCCAGTGCTCTGCAAGCTCTCCAGGACAACATAAAATCTGGGGCTCTGCGCTTTCTTTCCTTCTGACCAAGTGTTACTGTTTTCTGCACAAAAGCGATTCTGCGAAGCAATGTGAACAGGCACAGAGAAGGTGCTATCAGGGAATTCTCTGCCTGCCTTTCCCCAGTGCTCTGCAAGCTCTCCAGGACAACATAAAATCTGGGGCTCTGTGCTTTCTTTCCTTCTGAACAAGTGTTAGTGTTTTCTGCACAAAAGCGATTCTGCGAAGCAATGTGAACACTTCTGCTTCCCAGGCACAGAGAAGGTGCTATCAGGGAATTCTCTGCCTGCCTTTCCCCAGTGCTCTGCAAGCTCTCCAGGACAACATAGAATCTGGGGCTCTGTGCTTTCTTTCGTTCTGAACAAGTGTTACTGTTTTCTGCACAAAAGCGATTCTGCAAAGCAATGTGAACACTTCTGCTTCCCAGGCACAGAGAAGGTGCTAGCAAGGAATTCTCTGCCTGCCTTTCCCCAGTGCTCTGCAAGCTCTCCAGGACAACATAAAATATGGGGCTCTGTGCTTTCTTTCCTTCTGAACAAGTGTTACTGTTTTCTGCACAAAAGCGATTCTGCGAAGCAATGTGAACACTTCTGCTTCCCAGGCACAGAGAAGGTGCTATCACGGAATTCTCTGCCTGCCTTTCCCCAGTGCTCTGCAAGCTCTCCAGGACAACATAGAATATGGGGCTCTGTGCTTTCTTTCCTTCTGAACAAGTGTTACTGTTTTCTGCACAAAAGCGATTCTTGCGAAGCAATGTGAACACTTCTGCTTCCCAGGCACAGAGAAGGTGCTAGCAGGGAATTCTCTGCCTGCCTTTCCCCAGTGCTCTGCAAGCTCTCCAGGACAACATAGAATCTGGGGCTCTGTGCTTTCTTTCGTTCTGAACAAGTGTTAGTGTTTTCTGCGCAAAAGCGATTCTGCGAAGCAATGTGAACAGGCACAGAGAAGGTGCTAGCAGGGAATTCTCTGCCTGCCTTTCCCCAGTGCTCTGCAAGCTCTCCAGGACAACATAAAATATGGGGCTCTGTGCTTTCTTTCCTTCTGAACAACTGTTACTGTTCTCTGCACAAAAGCGATTCTTGCGAAGCAATGTGAACACTTCTGCTTCCCAGGCACAGAGAAGGTGCTAGCAAGGAATTCTCTGCCTGCCTTTCCCCAGTGCTCTGCAAGCTCTCCAGGACAACATAAAATCTGGGGCTCTGTGCTCTCTTTCCTTCTGAACAAGTGTTAGTGTTTTCTGCACAAAAGCGATTCTTGCGAAGCAATGTGAACACTTCTGCTTCCCAGGCACAGAGAAGGTGCTAGCAAGGAATTCTCTGCCTGCCTTTCCCCAGTGCTCTGCAAGCTCTCCAGGACAACATAAAATCTGGGGCTCTGCGCTTTCTTTCCTTCTGACCAAGTGTTACTGTTTTCTGCACAAAAGCGATTCTGCGAAGCAATGTGAACAGGCACAGAGAAGGTGCTATCAGGGAATTCTCTGCCTGCCTTTCCCCAGTGCTCTGCAAGCTCTCCAGGACAACATAAAATCTGGGGCTCTGTGCTTTCTTTCGTTCTGAACAAGTGTTAGTGTTTTCTGCACAAAAGCGATTCTGCGAAGCAATGTGAACACTTCTGCTTCCCAGGCACAGAGAAGGTGCTATCAGGGAATTCTCTGCCTGCCTTTCCCCAGTGCTCTGCAAGCTCTCCAGGACAACATAGAATCTGGGGCTCTGTGCTTTCTTTCGTTCTGAACAAGTGTTACTGTTTTCTGCACAAAAGCGATTCTTGCGAAGCAATGTGAACACTTCTGCTTCCCAGGCACAGAGAAGGTGCTAGCAAGGAATTCTCTGCCTGCCTTTCCCCAGTGCTCTGCAAGCTCTCCAGGACAACATAAAATCTGGGGCTCTGTGCTTTCTTTCCTTCTGACCAAGTGTTACTGTTTTCTGCACAAAAGCGATTCTGCAAAGCAATGTGAACACTTCTGCTTCCCAGGCACAGAGAAGGTGCTAGCAAGGAATTCTCTGCCTGCCTTTCCCCAGTGCTCTGCAAGCTCTCCAGGACAACATAAAATCTGGGGCTCTGCGCTTTCTTTCCTTCTGAACAACTGTTACTGTTTTCTGCACAAAAGCGATTCTGCGAAGCAATGTGAACACGCACAGAGAAGGTGCTAGCAGGGAATTCTCTGCCTGCCTTTCCCCAGTGCTCTGCAAGCTCTCCAGGACAACATAGAATCTGGGGCTCTGTGCTTTCTTTCCTTCTGAACAAGTGTTAGTGTTTTCTGCACAAAAGCGCTTCTTGCGAAGCAATGTGAACACTTCTGCTTCCCAGGCACAGAGAAGGTGCTATCACGGAATTCTCTGCCTGCCTTTCCCCAGTGCTCTGCAAGCTCTCCAGGACAACATAGAATCTGGGGCTCTGTGCTTTCTTTCGTTCTGAACAAGTGTTACTGTTTTCTGCACAAAAGCGATTCTTGCGAAGCAATGTGAACACTTCTGCTTCCCAGGCACAGAGAAGGTGCTAGCAGGGAATTCTCTGCCTGCCTTTCCCCAGTGCTCTGCAAGCTCTCCAGGACAACATAGAATCTGGGGCTCTGTGCTTTCTTTCGTTCTGAACAAGTGTTAGTGTTTTCTGCGCAAAAGCGATTCTGCGAAGCAATGTGAACAGGCACAGAGAAGGTGCTAGCAGGGAATTCTCTGCCTGCCTTTCCCCAGTGCTCTGCAAGCTCTCCAGGACAACATAGAATCTGGGGCTCTGTGCTTTCTTTCCTTCTGAACAACTGTTACTGTTTTCTGCACAAAAGCGATTCTTGCGAAGCAATGTGAACACTTCTGCTTCCCAGGCACAGCGAAGGTGCTAGCAGGAAATTCTCTGCCTGCCTTTCCCCAGTGCTCTGCAAGCTCTCCAGGACAACATAGAATCTGGGGCTCTGTGCTTTCTTTCCTTCTGAACAACTGTTACTGTTTTCTGCACAAAAGCGATTCTGCGAAGCAATGTGAACAGGCACAGAGAAGGTGCTAGCAGGGAATTCTCTGCCTGCCTTTCCCCAGTGCTCTGCAAGCTCTCCAGGACAACATAAAATCTGGGGCTCTGTGCTTTCTTTCGTTCTGAACAAGTGTTACTGTTTTCTGCACAAAAGCGATTCTGCAAAGCAATGTGAACACTTCTGCTTCCCAGGCACAGAGAAGGTGCTAGCAAGGAATTCTCTGCCTGCCTTTCCCCAGTGCTCTGCAAGCTCTCCAGGACAACATAGAATCTGGGGCTCTGTGCTTTCTTTCGTTCTGAACAAGTGTTACTGTTTTCTGCACAAAAGCGATTCTTGCGAAGCAATGTGAACACTTCTGCTTCCCAGGCACAGAGAAGGTGCTAGCAGGGAATTCTCTGCCTGCCTTTCCCCAGTGCTCTGCAAGCTCTCCAGGACAACATAGAATCTGGGGCTCTGTGCTTTCTTTCGTTCTGAACAAGTGTTAGTGTTTTCTGCGCAAAAGCGATTCTGCGAAGCAATGTGAACAGGCACAGAGAAGGTGCTAGCAGGGAATTCTCTGCCTGCCTTTCCCCAGTGCTCTGCAAGCTCTCCAGGACAACATAAAATCTGGGGCTCTGTGCTTTCTTTCCTTCTGAACAAGTGTTAGTGTTTTCTGCACAAAAGCGATTCTTGCGAAGCAATGTGAACACTTCTGCTTCCCAGGCACAGCGAAGGTGCTAGCAGGAAATTCTCTGCCTGCCTTTCCCCAGTGCTCTGCAAGCTCTCCAGGACAACATAGAATCTGGGGCTCTGTGCTTTCTTTCCTTCTGAACAACTGTTACTGTTTTCTGCACAAAAGCGATTCTGCGAAGCAATGTGAACACTTCTGCTTCCCAGGCACAGAGAAGGTGCTAGCAAGGAATTCTCTGCCTGCCTTTCCCCAGTGCTCTGCAAGCTCTCCAGGACAACATAAAATCTGGGGCTCTGTGCTTTCTTTCCTTCTGACCAAGTGTTACTGTTTTCTGCACAAAAGCGATTCTGCAAAGCAATGTGAACACTTCTGCTTCCCAGGCACAGAGAAGGTGCTAGCAAGGAATTCTCTGCCTGCCTTTCCCCAGTGCTCTGCAAGCTCTCCAGGACAACATAAAATCTGGGGCTCTGCGCTTTCTTTCCTTCTGAACAACTGTTACTGTTTTCTGCACAAAAGCGATTCTGCGAAGCAATGTGAACACGCACAGAGAAGGTGCTAGCAGGGAATTCTCTGCCTGCCTTTCCCCAGTGCTCTGCAAGCTCTCCAGGACAACATAGAATCTGGGGCTCTGTGCTTTCTTTCCTTCTGAACAAGTGTTAGTGTTTTCTGCACAAAAGCGCTTCTTGCGAAGCAATGTGAACACTTCTGCTTCCCAGGCACAGAGAAGGTGCTATCACGGAATTCTCTGCCTGCCTTTCCCCAGTGCTCTGCAAGCTCTCCAGGACAACATAGAATCTGGGGCTCTGTGCTTTCTTTCGTTCTGAACAAGTGTTACTGTTTTCTGCACAAAAGCGATTCTTGCGAAGCAATGTGAACACTTCTGCTTCCCAGGCACAGAGAAGGTGCTAGCAGGGAATTCTCTGCCTGCCTTTCCCCAGTGCTCTGCAAGCTCTCCAGGACAACATAGAATCTGGGGCTCTGTGCTTTCTTTCGTTCTGAACAAGTGTTAGTGTTTTCTGCGCAAAAGCGATTCTGCGAAGCAATGTGAACAGGCACAGAGAAGGTGCTAGCAGGGAATTCTCTGCCTGCCTTTCCCCAGTGCTCTGCAAGCTCTCCAGGACAACATAGAATCTGGGGCTCTGTGCTTTCTTTCCTTCTGAACAACTGTTACTGTTTTCTGCACAAAAGCGATTCTTGCGAAGCAATGTGAACACTTCTGCTTCCCAGGCACAGCGAAGGTGCTAGCAGGAAATTCTCTGCCTGCCTTTCCCCAGTGCTCTGCAAGCTCTCCAGGACAACATAGAATCTGGGGCTCTGTGCTTTCTTTCCTTCTGAACAACTGTTACTGTTTTCTGCACAAAAGCGATTCTGCGAAGCAATGTGAACAGGCACAGAGAAGGTGCTAGCAGGGAATTCTCTGCCTGCCTTTCCCCAGTGCTCTGCAAGCTCTCCAGGACAACATAAAATCTGGGGCTCTGTGCTTTCTTTCGTTCTGAACAAGTGTTACTGTTTTCTGCACAAAAGCGATTCTGCAAAGCAATGTGAACACTTCTGCTTCCCAGGCACAGAGAAGGTGCTAGCAAGGAATTCTCTGCCTGCCTTTCCCCAGTGCTCTGCAAGCTCTCCAGGACAACATAGAATCTGGGGCTCTGTGCTTTCTTTCGTTCTGAACAAGTGTTACTGTTTTCTGCACAAAAGCGATTCTTGCGAAGCAATGTGAACACTTCTGCTTCCCAGGCACAGAGAAGGTGCTAGCAGGGAATTCTCTGCCTGCCTTTCCCCAGTGCTCTGCAAGCTCTCCAGGACAACATAGAATCTGGGGCTCTGTGCTTTCTTTCGTTCTGAACAAGTGTTAGTGTTTTCTGCGCAAAAGCGATTCTGCGAAGCAATGTGAACAGGCACAGAGAAGGTGCTAGCAGGGAATTCTCTGCCTGCCTTTCCCCAGTGCTCTGCAAGCTCTCCAGGACAACATAAAATCTGGGGCTCTGTGCTTTCTTTCCTTCTGAACAAGTGTTAGTGTTTTCTGCACAAAAGCGATTCTTGCGAAGCAATGTGAACACTTCTGCTTCCCAGGCACAGCGAAGGTGCTAGCAGGAAATTCTCTGCCTGCCTTTCCCCAGTGCTCTGCAAGCTCTCCAGGACAACATAGAATCTGGGGCTCTGTGCTTTCTTTCCTTCTGAACAACTGTTACTGTTTTCTGCACAAAAGCGATTCTGCGAAGCAATGTGAACAGGCACAGAGAAGGTGCTAGCAGGGAATTCTCTGCCTGCCTTTCCCCAGTGCTCTGCAAGCTCTCCAGGACAACATAAAATCTGGGGCTCTGTGCTTTCTTTCGTTCTGAACAAGTGTTACTGTTTTCTGCACAAAAGCGATTCTGCAAAGCAATGTGAACACTTCTGCTTCCCAGGCACAGAGAAGGTGCTAGCAAGGAATTCTCTGCCTGCCTTTCCCCAGTGCTCTGCAAGCTCTCCAGGACAACATAGAATCTGGGGCTCTGTGCTTTCTTTCGTTCTGAACAAGTGTTACTGTTTTCTGCACAAAAGCGATTCTTGCGAAGCAATGTGAACACTTCTGCTTCCCAGGCACAGAGAAGGTGCTAGCAGGGAATTCTCTGCCTGCCTTTCCCCAGTGCTCTGCAAGCTCTCCAGGACAACATAAAATCTGGGGCTCTGTGCTTTCTTTCGTTCTGAACAAGTGTTACTGTTTTCTGCACAAAAGCGATTCTGCGAAGCAATGTGAACAGGCACAGAGAAGGTGCTAGCAGGGAATTCTCTGCCTGCCTTTCCCCAGTGCTCTGCAAGCTCTCCAGGACAACATAGAATCTGGGGCTCTGTGCTTTCTTTCGTTCTGAACAAGTGTTACTGTTTTCTGCACAAAAGCGATTCTTGCGAAGCAATGTGAACACTTCTGCTTCCCAGGCACAGAGAAGGTGCTAGCAAGGAATTCTCTGCCTGCCTTTCCCCAGTGCTCTGCAAGCTCTCCAGGACAACATAAAATGTGGGGCTCTGTGCTTTCTTTCCTTCTGACCAAGTGTTACTGTTTTCTGCACAAAAGCGATTCTGCAAAGCAATGTGAACACTTCTGCTTCCCAGGCACAGAGAAGGTGCTAGCAAGGAATTCTCTGCCTGCCTTTCCCCAGTGCTCTGCAAGCTCTCCAGGACAACATAAAATCTGGGGCTCTGCGCTTTCTTTCCTTCTGAACAACTGTTACTGTTTTCTGCACAAAAGCGATTCTGCGAAGCAATGTGAACAGGCACAGAGAAGGTGCTAGCAGGGAATTCTCTGCCTGCCTTTCCCCAGTGCTCTGCAAGCTCTCCAGGACAACATAGAATCTGGGGCTCTGTGCTTTCTTTCCTTCTGAACAAGTGTTAGTGTTTTCTGCACAAAAGCGCTTCTTGCGAAGCAATGTGAACACTTCTGCTTCCCAGGCACAGAGAAGGTGCTATCACGGAATTCTCTGCCTGCCTTTCCCCAGTGCTCTGCAAGCTCTCCAGGACAACATAGAATCTGGGGCTCTGTGCTTTCTTTCGTTCTGAACAAGTGTTACTGTTTTCTGCACAAAAGCGATTCTTGCGAAGCAATGTGAACACTTCTGCTTCCCAGGCACAGAGAAGGTGCTAGCAGGGAATTCTCTGCCTGCCTTTCCCCAGTGCTCTGCAAGCTCTCCAGGACAACATAGAATCTGGGGCTCTGTGCTTTCTTTCGTTCTGAACAAGTGTTAGTGTTTTCTGCGCAAAAGCGATTCTGCGAAGCAATGTGAACAGGCACAGAGAAGGTGCTAGCAGGGAATTCTCTGCCTGCCTTTCCCCAGTGCTCTGCAAGCTCTCCAGGACAACATAAAATATGGGGCTCTGTGCTTTCTTTCCTTCTGAACAACTGTTACTGTTTTCTGCACAAAAGCGATTCTTGCGAAGCAATGTGAACACTTCTGCTTCCCAGGCACAGAGAAGGTGCTAGCAAGGAATTCTCTGCCTGCCTTTCCCCAGTGCTCTGCAAGCTCTCCAGGACAACATAAAATCTGGGGCTCTGTGCTCTCTTTCCTTCTGAACAAGTGTTAGTGTTTTCTGCACAAAAGCGATTCTTGCGAAGCAATGTGAACACTTCTGCTTCCCAGGCACAGAGAAGGTGCTAGCAAGGAATTCTCTGCCTGCCTTTCCCCAGTGCTCTGCAAGCTCTCCAGGACAACATAAAATCTGGGGCTCTGCGCTTTCTTTCCTTCTGACCAAGTGTTACTGTTTTCTGCACAAAAGCGATTCTGCGAAGCAATGTGAACAGGCACAGAGAAGGTGCTATCAGGGAATTCTCTGCCTGCCTTTCCCCAGTGCTCTGCAAGCTCTCCAGGACAACATAAAATCTGGGGCTCTGTGCTTTCTTTCCTTCTGAACAAGTGTTAGTGTTTTCTGCACAAAAGCGATTCTTGCGAAGCAATGTGAACACTTCTGCTTCCCAGGCACAGAGAAGGTGCTAGCAGGGAATTCTCTGCCTGCCTTTCCCCAGTGCTCTGCAAGCTCTCCAGGACAACATAGAATCTGGGGCTCTGTGCTTTCTTTCGTTCTGAACAAGTGTTACTGTTTTCTGCACAAAAGCGATTCTGCAAAGCAATGTGAACACTTCTGCTTCCCAGGCACAGAGAAGGTGCTAGCAAGGAATTCTCTGCCTGCCTTTCCCCAGTGCTCTGCAAGCTCTCCAGGACAACATAAAATCTGGGGCTCTGCGCTTTCTTTCCTTCTGACCAAGTGTTAGTGTTTTCTGCACAAAAGCGATTCTGCGAAGCAATGTGAACAGGCACAGAGAAGGTGCTAGCAGGGAATTCTCTGCCTGCCTTTCCCCAGTGCTCTGCAAGCTCTCCAGGACAACATAAAATTTGGGGCTCTGTGCTTTCTTTCCTTCTGAACAAGTGTTACTGTTTTCTGCACAAAAGCGATTCTTGCGAAGCAATGTGAACACTTCTGATTCCCAGGCACAGAGAAGGTGCTATCAGGGAATTCTCTGCCTGCCTTTCCCCAGTGCTCTGCAAGCTCTCCAGGACAACATAGAATCTGGGGCTCTGTGCTTTCTTTCGTTCTGAACAAGTGTTAGTGTTTTCTGCACAAAAGCGATTCTGCGAAGCAATGTGAACAGGCACAGAGAAGGTGCTAGCAGGGAATTCTCTGCCTGCCTTTCCCCAGTGCTCTGCAAGCTCTCCAGGACAACATAAAATCTGGGGCTCTGTGCTTTCTTTCGTTCTGAACAAGTGTTACTGTTTTCTGCACAAAAGCGATTCTGCAAAGCAATGTGAACACTTCTGCTTCCCAGGCACAGAGAAGGTGCTAGCAAGGAATTCTCTGCCTGCCTTTCCCCAGTGCTCTGCAAGCTCTCCAGGACAACATAAAATATGGGGCTCTGTGCTTTCTTTCCTTCTGAACAACTGTTACTGTTTTCTGCACAAAAGCGATTCTGCGAAGCAATGTGAACAGGCACAGAGAAGGTGCTAGCAGGGAATTCTCTGCCTGCCTTTCCCCAGTGCTCTGCAAGCTCTCCAGGACAACATAGAATCTGGGGCTCTGTGCTTTCTTTCCTTCTGAACAAGTGTTAGTGTTTTCTGCACAAAAGCGCTTCTTGCGAAGCAATGTGAACACTTCTGCTTCCCAGGCACAGAGAAGGTGCTATCACGGAATTCTCTGCCTGCCTTTCCCCAGTGCTCTGCAAGCTCTCCAGGACAACATAGAATCTGGGGCTCTGTGCTTTCTTTCCTTCTGAACAAGTGTTACTGTTTTCTGCACAAAAGCGATTCTTGCGAAGCAATGTGAACACTTCTACTTCCCAGGCACAGAGAAGGTGCTAGCAGGGAATTCTCTGCCTGCCTTTCCCCAGTGCTCTGCAAGCTCTCCAGGACAACATAGAATCTGGGGCTCTGTGCTTTCTTTCGTTCTGAACAAGTGTTAGTGTTTTCTGCGCAAAAGCGATTCTGCGAAGCAATGTGAACAGGCACAGAGAAGGTGCTAGCAGGGAATTCTCTGCCTGCCTTTCCCCAGTGCTCTGCAAGCTCTCCAGGACAACATAAAATATGGGGCTCTGTGCTTTCTTTCCTTCTGAACAACTGTTACTGTTTTCTGCACAAAAGCGATTCTTGCGAAGCAATGTGAACACTTCTGCTTCCCAGGCACAGAGAAGGTGCTAGCAAGGAATTCTCTGCCTGCCTTTCCCCAGTGCTCTGCAAGCTCTCCAGGACAACATAAAATCTGGGGCTCTGTGCTCTCTTTCCTTCTGAACAAGTGTTAGTGTTTTCTGCACAAAAGCGATTCTTGCGAAGCAATGTGAACACTTCTGCTTCCCAGGCACAGAGAAGGTGCTAGCAAGGAATTCTCTGCCTGCCTTTCCCCAGTGCTCTGCAAGCTCTCCAGGACAACATAAAATCTGGGGCTCTGCGCTTTCTTTCCTTCTGACCAAGTGTTACTGTTTTCTGCACAAAAGCGATTCTGCGAAGCAATGTGAACAGGCACAGAGAAGGTGCTATCAGGGAATTCTCTGCCTGCCTTTCCCCAGTGCTCTGCAAGCTCTCCAGGACAACATAAAATCTGGGGCTCTGTGCTTTCTTTCCTTCTGAACAAGTGTTAGTGTTTTCTGCACAAAAGCGATTCTGCGAAGCAATGTGAACACTTCTGCTTCCCAGGCACAGAGAAGGTGCTAGCAGGGAATTCTCTGCCTGCCTTTCCCCAGTGCTCTGCAAGCTCTCCAGGACAACATAGAATCTGGGGCTCTGTGCTTTCTTTCGTTCTGAACAAGTGTTACTGTTTTCTGCACAAAAGCGATTCTGCAAAGCAATGTGAACACTTCTGCTTCCCAGGCACAGAGAAGGTGCTAGCAAGGAATTCTCTGCCTGCCTTTCCCCAGCGCTCTGCAAGCTCTCCAGGACAACATAAAATCTGGGGCTCTGCGCTTTCTTTCCTTCTGACCAAGTGTTACTGTTTTCTGCACAAAAGCGATTCTGCGAAGCTATGTGAACAGGCACAGAGAAGGTGCTAGCAGGGAATTCTCTGCCTGCCTTTCCCCAGTGCTCTGCAAGCTCTCCAGGACAACATAAAATTTGGGGCTCTGTGCTTTCTTTCCTTCTGAACAAGTGTTACTGTTTTCTGCACAAAAGCGATTCTTGCGAAGCAATGTGAACACTTCTGATTCCCAGGCACAGAGAAGGTGCTATCAGGGAATTCTCTGCCTGCCTTTCCCCAGTGCTCTGCAAGCTCTCCAGGACAACATAGAATCTGGGGCTCTGTGCTTTCTTTCGTTCTGAACAAGTGTTAGTGTTTTCTGCACAAAAGCGATTCTGCGAAGCAATGAGAACAGGCACAGAGAAGGTGCTAGCAGGGAATTCTCTGCCTGCCTTTCCCCAGTGCTCTGCAAGCTCTCCAGGACAACATAAAATCTGGGGCTCTGTGCTTTCTTTCGTTCTGAACAAGTGTTACTGTTTTCTGCACAAAAGCGATTCTGCAAAGCAATGTGAACACTTCTGCTTCCCAGGCACAGAGAAGGTGCTAGCAAGGAATTCTCTGCCTGCCTTTCCCCAGTGCTCTGCAAGCTCTCCAGGACAACATAAAATATGGGGCTCTGTGCTTTCTTTCCTTCTGAACAAGTGTTACTGTTTTCTGCACAAAAGCGATTCTGCGAAGCAATGTGAACACTTCTGCTTCCCAGGCACAGAGAAGGTGCTATCACGGAATTCTCTGCCTGCCTTTCCCCAGTGCTCTGCAAGCTCTCCAGGACAACATAGAATCTGGGGCTCTGTGCTTTCTTTCCTTCTGAACAAGTGTTACTGTTTTCTGCACAAAAGCGATTCTTGCGAAGCAATGTGAACACTTCTGCTTCCCAGGCACAGAGAAGGTGCTAGCAGGGAATTCTCTGCCTGCCTTTCCCCAGTGCTCTGCAAGCTCTCCAGGACAACATAGAATCTGGGGCTCTGTGCTTTCTTTCGTTCTGAACAAGTGTTAGTGTTTTCTGCGCAAAAGCGATTCTGCGAAGCAATGTGAACAGGCACAGAGAAGGTGCTAGCAGGGAATTCTCTGCCTGCCTTTCCCCAGTGCTCTGCAAGCTCTCCAGGACAACATAAAATATGGGGCTCTGTGCTTTCTTTCCTTCTGAACAACTGTTACTGTTTTCTGCACAAAAGCGATTCTTGCGAAGCAATGTGAACACTTCTGCTTCCCAGGCACAGAGAAGGTGCTAGCAAGGAATTCTCTGCCTGCCTTTCCCCAGTGCTCTGCAAGCTCTCCAGGACAACATAAAATCTGGGGCTCTGCGCTTTCTTTCCTTCTGAACAAGTGTTAGTGTTTTCTGCACAAAAGCGCTTCTTGCGAAGCAATGTGAACAATTCTGCTTCCCAGGCACAGAGAAGGTGCTAGCAAGGAATTCTCTGCCTGCCTTTCCCCAGTGCTCTGCAAGCTCTCCAGGACAACATAAAATCTGGGGCTCTGCGCTTTCTTTCCTTCTGACCAAGTGTTACTGTTTTCTGCACAAAAGCGATTCTGCGAAGCAATGTGAACAGGCACAGAGAAGGTGCTATCAGGGAATTCTCTGCCTGCCTTTCCCCAGTGCTCTGCAAGCTCTCCAGGACAACATAAAATCTGGGGCTCTGTGCTTTCTTTCCTTCTGAACAAGTGTTACTGTTTTCTGCACAAAAGCGATTCTGCGAAGCAATGTGAACACTTCTGCTTCCCAGGCACAGAGAAGGTGCTAGCAGGGAATTCTCTGCCTGCCTTTCCCCAGTGCTCTGCAAGCTCTCCAGGACAACATAGAATCTGGGGCTCTGTGCTTTCTTTCGTTCTGAACAAGTGTTACTGTTTTCTGCACAAAAGCGATTCTGCGAAGCAATGTGAACAGGCACAGAGAAGGTGCTAGCAGGGAATTCTCTGCCTGCCTTTCCCCAGTGCTCTGCAAGCTCTCCAGGACAACATAAAATCTGGGGCTCTGTGCTTTCTTTCCTTCTGACCAAGTGTTACTGTTTTCTGCACAAAAGCGATTCTGCGAAGCAATGTGAACAGGCACAGAGAAGGTGCTAGCAGGGAATTCTCTGCCTGCCTTTCCCCAGTGCTCTGCAAGCTCTCCAGGACAACATAGAATCTGGGGCTCTGTGCTTTCTTTCGTTCTGAACAAGTGTTACTGTTTTCTGCACAAAAGCGATTCTTGCGAAGCAATGTGAACACTTCTGCTTCCCAGGCACAGAGAAGGTGCTAGCAAGGAATTCTCTGCCTGCCTTTCCCCAGTGCTCTGCAAGCTCTCCAGGACAACATAAAATCTGGGGCTCTGTGCTTTCTTTCCTTCTGAACAAGTGTTACTGTTTTCTGCACAAAAGCGATTCTTGCGAAGCAATGTGAACACTTCTGCTTCCCAGGCACAGAGAAGGTGCTAGCAAGGAATTCTCTGCCTGCCTTTCCCCAGTGCTCTGCAAGCTCTCCAGGACAACATAAAATCTGGGGCTCTGCGCTTTCTTTCCTTCTGACCAAGTGTTACTGTTTTCTGCACAAAAGCGATTCTGCGAAGCAATGTGAACAGGCACAGAGAAGGTGCTAGCAGGGAATTCTCTGCCTGCCTTTCCCCAGTGCTCTGCAAGCTCTCCAGGACAACATAGAATCTGGGGCTCTGTGCTTTCTTTCCTTCTGAACAAGTGTTAGTGTTTTCTGCACAAAAGCGCTTCTTGCGAAGCAATGTGAACACTTCTGCTTCCCAGGCACAGAGAAGGTGCTAGCAGGGAATTCTCTGCCTGCCTTTCCCCAGTGCTCTGCAAGCTCTCCAGGACAACATAGAATCTGGGGCTCTGTGCTTTCTTTCCTTCTGAACAAGTGTTACTGTTTTCTGCACAAAAGCGATTCTTGCGAAGCAATGTGAACACTTCTGCTTCCCAGGCACAGAGAAGGTGCTAGCAGGGAATTCTCTGCCTGCCTTTCCCCAGTGCTCTGCAAGCTCTCCAGGACAACATAGAATCTGGGGCTCTGTGCTTTCTTTCGTTCTGAACAAGTGTTAGTGTTTTCTGCGCAAAAGCGGTTCTGCGAAGCAATGTGAACAGGCACAGAGAAGGTGCTAGCAGGGAATTCTCTGCCTGCCTTTCCCCAGTGCTCTGCAAGCTCTCCAGGACAACATAAAATATGGGGCTCTGTGCTTTCTTTCCTTCTGAACAACTGTTACTGTTTTCTGCACAAAAGCGATTCTTGCGAAGCAATGTGAACACTTCTGCTTCCCAGGCACAGAGAAGGTGCTAGCAAGGAATTCTCTGCCTGCCTTTCCCCAGTGCTCTGCAAGCTCTCCAGGACAACATAAAATCTGGGGCTCTGTGCTTTCTTTCCTTCTGAACAAGTGTTAGTGTTTTCTGCACAAAAGCGATTCTTGCGAAGCAATGTGAACACTTTTGCTTCCCAGGCACAGAGAAGGTGCTAGCAAGGAATTCTCTGCCTGCCTTTCCCCAGTGCTCTGCAAGCTCTCCAGGACAACATAAAATCTGGGGCTCTGCGCTTTCTTTCCTTCTGACCAAGTGTTACTGTTTTCTGCACAAAAGCGATTCTGCGAAGCAATGTGAACAGGCACAGAGAAGGTGCTATCAGGGAATTCTCTGCCTGCCTTTCCCCAGTGCTCTGCAAGCTCTCCAGGACAACATAAAATCTGGGGCTCTGTGCTTTCTTTCCTTCTGAACAAGTGTTAGTGTTTTCTGCACAAAAGCGATTCTGCGAAGCAATGTGAACACTTCTGCTTCCCAGGCACAGAGAAGGTGCTAGCAGGGAATTCTCTGCCTGCCTTTCCCCAGTGCTCTGCAAGCTCTCCAGGACAACATAAAATATGGGGCTCTGTGCTTTCTTTCCTTCTGCACAAGTGTTACTGTTTTCTGCACAAAAGCGATTCTGCAAAGCAATGTGAACACTTCTGCTTCCCAGGCACAGAGAAGGTGCTAGCAAGGAATTCTCTGCCTGCCTTTCCCCAGTGCTCTGCAAGCTCTCCAGGACAACATAAAATCTGGGGCTCTGCGCTTTCTTTCCTTCTGACCAAGTGTTACTGTTTTCTGCACAAAAGCGATTCTGCGAAGCAATGTGGACAGGCACAGAGAAGGTGCTAGCAGGGAATTCTCTGCCTGCCTTTCCCCAGTGCTCTGCAAGCTCTCCAGGACAACATAGAATCTGGGGCTCTGTGCTTTCTTTCCTTCTGAACAAGTGTTACTGTTTTCTGCACAAAAGCGATTCTGCGAAGCAATGTGAACACTTCTGCTTCCCAGGCACAGAGAAGGTGCTAGCAGGGAATTCTCTGCCTGCCTTTCCCCAGTGCTCTGCAAGCTCTCCAGGACAACATAGAATCTGGGGCTGTGTGCTTTCTTTCCTTCTGAACAACTGTTACTGTTTTCTGCACAAAAGCGATTCTGCGAAGCAATGTGAACAGGCACAGAGAAGGTGCTAGCAGGGAATTCTCTGCCTGCCTTTCCCCAGTGCTCTGCAAGCTCTCCAGGACAACATAAAATTTGGGGCTCTGTGCTTTCTTTCCTTCTGAACAAGTGTTACTGTTTTCTGCACAAAAGCGATTCTTGCGAAGCAATGTGAACACTTCTGCTTCCCAGGCACAGAGAAGGTGCTAGCAAGGAATTCTCTGCCTGCCTTTCCCCAGTGCTCTGCAAGCTCTCCAGGACAACATAGAATCTGGGGCTCTGTGCTTTCTTTCGTTCTGAACAAGTGTTACTGTTTTCTGCACAAAAGCGATTCTGCAAAGCAATGTGAACACTTCTGCTTCCCAGGCACAGAGAAGGTGCTAGCAAGGAATTCTCTGCCTGCCTTTCCCCAGTGCTCTGTAAGCTCTCCAGGACAACATAGAATCTGGGGCTCTGCGCTTTCTTTCCTTCTGACCAAGTGTTACTGTTTTCTGCACAAAAGCGATTCTGCGAAGGAATGTGAACAGGCACAGAGAAGGTGCTAGCAGGGAATTCTCTGCCTGCCTTTCCCCAGTGCTCTGCAAGCTCTCCAGGACAACATAAAATCTGGGGCTCTGTGCTTTCTTTCCTTCTGAACAAGTGTTACTGTTTTCTGCACAAAAGCGATTCTTGCGAAGCAATGTGAACACTTCTGCTTCCCAGGCACAGAGAAGGTGCTAGCAGGGAATTCTCTGCCTGCCTTTCCCCAGTGCTCTGCAAGCTCTCCAGGACAACATAGAATCTGGGGCTCTGTGCTTTCTTTCCTTCTGAACAACTGTTACTGTTTTCTGCACAAAAGCGATTCTGCGAAGCAATGTGAACAGGCACAGAGAAGGTGCTAGCAGGGAATTCTCTGCCTGCCTTTCCCCAGTGCTCTGCAAGCTCTCCAGGACAACATGGAATCTGGGGCTCTGTGCTTTCTTTCCTTCTGAACAAGTGTTACTGTTTTCTGCACAAAAGCGATTCTTGCGAAGCAATGTGAACACTTCTGCTTCCCAGGCACAGAGAAGGTGCTAGCAAGGAATTCTCTGCCTGCCTTTCCCCAGTGCTCTGCAAGCTCTCCAGGACAACATAGAATCTGGGGCTCTGTGCTTTCTTTCGTTCTGAACAAGTGTTAGTGTTTTCTGCACAAAAGCGATTCTGCGAAGCAATGTGAACAGGCACAGAGAAGGTGCTAGCAGGGAATTCTCTGCCTGCCTTTCCCCAGTGCTCTGCAAGCTCTCCAGGACAACATAAAATCTGGGGCTCTGTGCTTTCTTTCGTTCTGAACAAGTGTTACTGTTTTCTGCACAAAAGCGATTCTGCAAAGCAATGTGAACACTTCTGCTTCCCAGGCACAGAGAAGGTGCTAGCAAGGAATTCTCTGCCTGCCTTTCCCCAGTGCTCTGCAAGCTCTCCAGGACAACATAAAATATGGGGCTCTGTGCTTTCTTTCCTTCTGAACAAGTGTTACTGTTTTCTGCACAAAAGCGATTCTGCGAAGCAATGTGAACACTTCTGCTTCCCAGGCACAGAGAAGGTGCTAGCAAGGAATTCTCTGCCTGCCTTTCCCCAGTGCTCTGCAAGCTCTCCAGGACAACATAGAATCTGGGGCTCTGTGCTTTCTTTTGTTCTGAACAAGTGTTACTGTTTTCTGCACAAAAGCGATTCTTGCGAAGCAATGTGAACACTTCTGCTTCCCAGGCACAGAGAAGGTGCTAGCAGGGAATTCTCTGCCTGCCTTTCCCCAGTGCTCTGCAAGCTCTCCAGGACAACATAGAATCTGGGGCTCTGTGCTTTCTTTCCTTCTGAACAAGTGTTACTGTTTTCTGCACAAAAGCGATTCTGCGAAGCAATGTGAACAGGCACAGAGAAGGTGCTAGCAGGGAATTCTCTGCCTGCCTTTCCCCAGTGCTCTGCAAGCTCTCCAGGACAACATAAAATCTGGGGCTCTGTGCTTTCTTTCCTTCTGAACAAGTGTTAGTGTTTTCTGCACAAAAGCGATTCTGCAAAGCAATGTGAACACTTCTGCTTCCCAGGCACAGAGAAGGTGCTAGCAAGGAATTCTCTGCCTGCCTTTCCCCAGTGCTCTGCAAGCTCTCCAGGACAACATAGAATCTGGGGCTCTGCGCTTTCTTTCCTTCTGACCAAGTGTTACTGTTTTCTGCACAAAAGCGATTCTGCGAAGCAATGTGGACAGGCACAGAGAAGGTGCTAGCAGGGAATTCTCTGCCTGCCTTTCCCCAGTGCTCTGCAAGCTCTCCAGGACAACATAGAATCTGGGGCTCTGTGCTTTCTTTCCTTCTGAACAAGTGTTACTGTTTTCTGCACAAAAGCGATTCTGCAAAGCAATGTGAACACTTCTGCTTCCCAGGCACAGAGAAGGTGCTAGCAGGGAATTCTCTGCCTGCCTTTCCCCAGTGCTCTGCAAGCTCTCCAGGACAACATAGAATCTGGGGCTCTGTGCTTTCTTTCCTTCTGAACAAGTGTTACTGTTTTCTGCACAAAAGCGATTCTGCGAAGCAATGTGAACAGGCACAGAGAAGGTGCTAGCAGGGAATTCTCTGCCTGCCTTTCCCCAGTGCTCTGCAAGCTCTCCAGGACAACATAAAATCTGGGGCTCTGTGCTTTCTTTCCTTCTGAACAACTGTTACTGTTTTCTGCACAAAAGCGATTCTTGCGAAGCAATGTGAACACTTCTGCTTCCCAGGCACAGAGAAGGTGCTAGTAAGGAATTCTCTGCCTGCCTTTCCCCAGTGCTCTGCAAGCTCTCCAGGACAACATAAAATATGGGGCTCTGTGCTTTCTTTCCTTCTGAACAAGTGTTACTGTTTTCTGCACAAAAGCGATTCTTGCGAAGCAATGTGAACACTTCTGCTTCCCAGGCACAGAGAAGGTGCTAGCAGGGAATTCTCTGCCTGCCTTTCCCCAGTGCTCTGCAAGCTCTCCAGGACAACATAAAATCTGGGGCTCTGTGCTTTCTTTCCTTCTGTACAAGTGTTACTGTTTTCTGCACAAAAGCGATTCTTGCGAAGCAATGTGAACACTTCTGCTTCCCAGGCACAGAGAAGGTGCTATCAGGGAATTCTCTGCCTGCCTTTCCCCAGTGCTCTGCAAGCTCTCCAGGACAACATAGAATCTGGGGCTCTGTGCTTTCTTTCGTTCTGAACAAGTGTTACTGTTTTCTGCACAAAAGCGATTCTGCGAAGCAATGTGAACAGGCACAGAGAAGGTGCTATCAGGGAATTCTCTGCCTGCCTTTCCCCAGTGCTCTGCAAGCTCTCCAGGACAACATGGAATCTGGGGCTCTGTGCTTTCTTTCCTTCTGAACAAGTGTTACTGTTTTCTGCACAAAAGCGATTCTTGCGAAGCAATGTGAACACTTCTGCTTCCCAGGCACAGAGAAGGTGCTAGCAAGGAATTCTCTGCCTGCCTTTCCCCCGTGCTCTGCAAGCTCTCCAGGACAACATAGAATCTGGGGCTCTGTGCTTTCTTTCGTTCTGAATAAGTGTTAGTGTTTTCTGCGCAAAAGCGATTCTGCGAAGCAATGTGAACAGGCACAGAGAAGGTGCTAGCAGGGAATTCTCTGCCTGCCTTTCCCCAGTGCTCTGCAAGCTCTCCAGGACAACATAAAATCTGGGGCTCTGTGCTTTCTTTCCTTCTGAACAAGTGTTACTGTTTTCTGCACAAAAGCGATTCTGCAAAGCAATGTGAACACTTCTGCTTCCCAGGCACAGAGAAGGTGCTAGCAAGGAATTCTCTGCCTGCCTTTCCCCAGTGCTCTGCAAGCTCTCCAGGACAACATAAAATATGGGGCTCTGTGCTTTCTTTCCTTCTGAACAAGTGTTACTGTTTTCTGCACAAAAGCGATTTTGCGAAGCAATGTGAACACTTCTGCTTCCCAGGCACAGAGAAGGTGCTAGCAAGGAATTCTCTGCCTGCCTTTCCCCAGTGCTCTGCAAGCTCTCCAGGACAACATAGAATCTGGGGCTCTGTGCTTTCTTTCGTTCTGAACAAGTGTTACTGTTTTCTGCACAAAAGCGATTCTTGCGAAGCAATGTGAACACTTCTGCTTCCCAGGCACAGAGAAGGTGCTAGCAAGGAATTCTCTGCCTGCCTTTCCCCAGTGCTCTGCAAGCTCTCCAGGACAACATAAAATCTGGGGCTCTGCGCTTTCTTTCCTTCTGAACAAGTGTTACTGTTTTCTGCACAAAAGCGATTCTGCGAAGCAATGTGGACAGGCACAGAGAAGGTGCTAGCAGGGAATTCTCTGCCTGCCTTTCCCCAGTGCTCTGCAAGCTCTCCAGGACAACATAGAATCTGGGGCTCTGTGCTTTCTTTCCTTCTGAACAAGTGTTACTGTTTTCTGCACAAAAGCGATTCTGCGAAGCAATGTGAACAGGCACAGAGAAGGTGCTAGCAGGGAATTCTCTGCCTGCCTTTCCCCAGTGCTCTGCAAGCTCTCCAGGACAACATAGAATCTGGGGCTCTGTGCTTTCTTTCCTTCTGAACAAGTGTTACTGTTTTCTGCACAAAAGCGATTCTTGCGAAGCAATGTGAACACTTCTGCTTCCCAGGCACAGAGAAGGTGCTAGCAGGGAATTCTCTGCCTGCCTTTCCCCAGTGCTCTGCAAGCTCTCCAGGACAACATAGAATCTGGGGCTCTGTGCTTTCTTTCGTTCTGAACAAGTGTTAGTGTTTTCTGCGCAAAAGCGATTCTGCGAAGCAATGTGAACAGGCACAGAGAAGGTGCTAGCAGGGAATTCTCTGCCTGCCTTTCCCCAGTGCTCTGCAAGCTCTCCAGGACAACATAAAATCTGGGGCTCTGTGCTTTCTTTCCTTCTGAACAACTGTTACTGTTTTCTGCACAAAAGCGATTCTTGCGAAGCAATGTGAACACTTCTGCTTCCCAGGCACAGAGAAGGTGCTAGTAAGGAATTCTCTGCCTGCCTTTCCCCAGTGCTCTGCAAGCTCTCCAGGACAACATAGAATCTGGGGCTCTGTGCTTTCTTTCCTTCTGAACAAGTGTTACTGTTTTCTGCACAAAAGCGATTCTGCGAAGCAATGTGAACACTTCTGCTTCCCAGGCACAGAGAAGGTGCTAGCAAGGAATTCTCTGCCTGCCTTTCCCCAGTGCTCTGCAAGCTCTCCAGGACAACATAGAATCTGGGGCTCTGTGCTTTCTTTCCTTCTGAACAAGTGTTAGTGTTTTCTGCGCAAAAGCGATTCTGCGAAGCAATGTGAACACTTCTGCTTCCCAGGCACAGCGAAGGTGCTAGCAGGAAATTCTCTGCCTGCCTTTCCCCAGTGCTCTGCAAGCTCTCCAGGACAACATAGAATCTGGGGCTCTGTGCTTTCTTTCCTTCTGAACAACTGTTACTGTTTTCTGCACAAAAGCGATTCTGCGAAGCAATGTGAACAGGCACAGAGAAGGTGCTAGCAGGGAATTCTCTGCCTGCCTTTCCCCAGTGCTCTGCAAGCTCTCCAGGACAACATAAAATATGGGGCTCTGTGCTTTCTTTCCTTCTGAACAAGTGTTACTGTTTTCTGCACAAAAGCGATTCTGCAAAGCAATGTGAACACTTCTGCTTCCCAGGCACAGAGAAGGTGCTAGCAAGGAATTCTCTGCCTGCCTTTCCCCAGTGCTCTGCAAGCTCTCCAGGACAACATAGAATCTGGGGCTCTGTGCTTTCTTTCGTTCTGAACAAGTGTTACTGTTTTCTGCACAAAAGCGATTCTGCGAAGCAATGTGAACAGGCACAGAGAAGGTGCTAGCAGGGAATTCTCTGCCTGCCTTTCCCCAGTGCTCTGCAAGCTCTCCAGGACAACATAGAATCTGGGGCTCTGTGCTTTCTTTCGTTCTGAACAAGTGTTACTGTTTTCTGCACAAAAGCGATTCTTGCGAAGCAATGTGAACACTTCTGCTTCCCAGGCACAGAGAAGGTGCTAGCAAGGAATTCTCTGCCTGCCTTTCCCCAGTGCTCTGCAAGCTCTCCAGGACAACATAAAATCTGGGGCTCTGTGCTTTCTTTCCTTCTGAACAAGTGTTAGTGTTTTCTGCACAAAAGCGATTCTGCAAAGCAATGTGAACACTTCTGCTTCCCAGGCACAGAGAAGGTGCTAGCAAGGAATTCTCTGCCTGCCTTTCCCCAGTGCTCTGCAAGCTCTCCAGGACAACATAAAATCTGGGGCTCTGCGCTTTCTTTCCTTCTGACCAAGTGTTACTGTTTTCTGCACAAAAGCGATTCTGCGAAGCAATGTGAACAGGCACAGAGAAGGTGCTAGCAGGGAATTCTCTGCCTGCCTTTCCCCAGTGCTCTGCAAGCTCTCCAGGACAACATAGAATCTGGGGCTCTGTGCTTTCTTTCCTTCTGAACAAGTGTTAGTGTTTTCTGCACAAAAGCGATTCTGCGAAGCAATGTGAACACTTCTGCTTCCCAGGCACAGAGAAGGTGCTAGCAGGGAATTCTCTGCCTGCCTTTCCCCAGTGCTCTGCAAGCTCTCCAGGACAACATAGAATCTGGGGCTCTGTGCTTTCTTTCCTTCTGAACAAGTGTTACTGTTTTCTGCACAAAAGCGATTCTTGCGAAGCAATGTGAACACTTCTGCTTCCCAGGCACAGAGAAGGTGCTAGCAGGGAATTCTCTGCCTGCCTTTCCCCAGTGCTCTGCAAGCTCTCCAGGACAACATAGAATCTGGGGCTCTGTGCTTTCTTTCGTTCTGAACAAGTGTTAGTGTTTTCTGCGCAAAAGCGATTCTGCGAAGCAATGTGAACAGGCACAGAGAAGGTGCTAGCAGGGAATTCTCTGCCTGCCTTTCCCCAGTGCTCTGCAAGCTCTCCAGGACAACATAAAATATGGGGCTCTGTGCTTTCTTTCCTTCTGAACAACTGTTACTGTTTTCTGCACAAAAGCGATTCTTGCGAAGCAATGTGAACACTTCTGCTTCCCAGGCACAGAGAAGGTGCTAGCAAGGAATTCTCTGCCTGCCTTTCCCCAGTGCTCTGCAAGCTCTCCAGGACAACATAAAATCTGGGGCTCTGTGCTCTCTTTCCTTCTGAACAAGTGTTAGTGTTTTCTGCACAAAAGCGATTCTTGCGAAGCAATGTGAACACTTCTGCTTCCCAGGCACAGAGAAGGTGCTAGCAAGGAATTCTCTGCCTGCCTTTCCCCAGTGCTCTGCAAGCTCTCCAGGACAACATAAAATCTGGGGCTCTGCGCTTTCTTTCCTTCTGACCAAGTGTTACTGTTTTCTGCACAAAAGCGATTCTGCGAAGCAATGTGAACAGGCACAGAGAAGGTGCTATCAGGGAATTCTCTGCCTGCCTTTCCCCAGTGCTCTGCAAGCTCTCCAGGACAACATAAAATCTGGGGCTCTGTGCTTTCTTTCGTTCTGAACAAGTGTTAGTGTTTTCTGCACAAAAGCGATTCTGCGAAGCAATGTGAACACTTCTGCTTCCCAGGCACAGAGAAGGTGCTATCAGGGAATTCTCTGCCTGCCTTTCCCCAGTGCTCTGCAAGCTCTCCAGGACAACATAGAATCTGGGGCTCTGTGCTTTCTTTCGTTCTGAACAAGTGTTACTGTTTTCTGCACAAAAGCGATTCTGCAAAGCAATGTGAACACTTCTGCTTCCCAGGCACAGAGAAGGTGCTAGCAAGGAATTCTCTGCCTGCCTTTCCCCAGTGCTCTGCAAGCTCTCCAGGACAACATAAAATATGGGGCTCTGTGCTTTCTTTCCTTCTGAACAAGTGTTACTGTTTTCTGCACAAAAGCGATTCTGCGAAGCAATGTGAACACTTCTGCTTCCCAGGCACAGAGAAGGTGCTATCACGGAATTCTCTGCCTGCCTTTCCCCAGTGCTCTGCAAGCTCTCCAGGACAACATAGAATCTGGGGCTCTGTGCTTTCTTTCCTTCTGAACAAGTGTTACTGTTTTCTGCACAAAAGCGATTCTTGCGAAGCAATGTGAACACTTCTGCTTCCCAGGCACAGAGAAGGTGCTAGCAGGGAATTCTCTGCCTGCCTTTCCCCAGTGCTCTGCAAGCTCTCCAGGACAACATAGAATCTGGGGCTCTGTGCTTTCTTTCGTTCTGAACAAGTGTTAGTGTTTTCTGCGCAAAAGCGATTCTGCGAAGCAATGTGAACAGGCACAGAGAAGGTGCTAGCAGGGAATTCTCTGCCTGCCTTTCCCCAGTGCTCTGCAAGCTCTCCAGGACAACATAAAATATGGGGCTCTGTGCTTTCTTTCCTTCTGAACAACTGTTACTGTTCTCTGCACAAAAGCGATTCTTGCGAAGCAATGTGAACACTTCTGCTTCCCAGGCACAGAGAAGGTGCTAGCAAGGAATTCTCTGCCTGCCTTTCCCCAGTGCTCTGCAAGCTCTCCAGGACAACATAAAATCTGGGGCTCTGTGCTCTCTTTCCTTCTGAACAAGTGTTAGTGTTTTCTGCACAAAAGCGATTCTTGCGAAGCAATGTGAACACTTCTGCTTCCCAGGCACAGAGAAGGTGCTAGCAAGGAATTCTCTGCCTGCCTTTCCCCAGTGCTCTGCAAGCTCTCCAGGACAACATAAAATCTGGGGCTCTGCGCTTTCTTTCCTTCTGACCAAGTGTTACTGTTTTCTGCACAAAAGCGATTCTGCGAAGCAATGTGAACAGGCACAGAGAAGGTGCTATCAGGGAATTCTCTGCCTGCCTTTCCCCAGTGCTCTGCAAGCTCTCCAGGACAACATAAAATCTGGGGCTCTGTGCTTTCTTTCCTTCTGAACAAGTGTTAGTGTTTTCTGCACAAAAGCGATTCTGCGAAGCAATGTGAACACTTCTGCTTCCCAGGCACAGAGAAGGTGCTATCAGGGAATTCTCTGCCTGCCTTTCCCCAGTGCTCTGCAAGCTCTCCAGGACAACATAGAATCTGGGGCTCTGTGCTTTCTTTCGTTCTGAACAAGTGTTACTGTTTTCTGCACAAAAGCGATTCTGCAAAGCAATGTGAACACTTCTGCTTCCCAGGCACAGAGAAGGTGCTAGCAAGGAATTCTCTGCCTGCCTTTCCCCAGTGCTCTGCAAGCTCTCCAGGACAACATAAAATATGGGGCTCTGTGCTTTCTTTCCTTCTGAACAAGTGTTACTGTTTTCTGCACAAAAGCGATTCTGCGAAGCAATGTGAACACTTCTGCTTCCCAGGCACAGAGAAGGTGCTATCACGGAATTCTCTGCCTGCCTTTCCCCAGTGCTCTGCAAGCTCTCCAGGACAACATAGAATCTGGGGCTCTGTGCTTTCTTTCCTTCTGAACAAGTGTTACTGTTTTCTGCACAAAAGCGATTCTTGCGAAGCAATGTGAACACTTCTGCTTCCCAGGCACAGAGAAGGTGCTAGCAGGGAATTCTCTGCCTGCCTTTCCCCAGTGCTCTGCAAGCTCTCCAGGACAACATAGAATCTGGGGCTCTGTGCTTTCTTTCGTTCTGAACAAGTGTTAGTGTTTTCTGCGCAAAAGCGATTCTGCGAAGCAATGTGAACAGGCACAGAGAAGGTGCTAGCAGGGAATTCTCTGCCTGCCTTTCCCCAGTGCTCTGCAAGCTCTCCAGGACAACATAAAATATGGGGCTCTGTGCTTTCTTTCCTTCTGAACAACTGTTACTGTTTTCTGCACAAAAGCGATTCTTGCGAAGCAATGTGAACACTTCTGCTTCCCAGGCACAGAGAAGGTGCTAGCAAGGAATTCTCTGCCTGCCTTTCCCCAGTGCTCTGCAAGCTCTCCAGGACAACATAAAATCTGGGGCTCTGTGCTTTCTTTCCTTCTGAACAAGTGTTAGTGTTTTCTGCACAAAAGCGATTCTTGCGAAGCAATGTGAACAATTCTGCTTCCCAGGCACAGAGAAGGTGCTAGCAAGGAATTCTCTGCCTGCCTTTCCCCAGTGCTCTGCAAGCTCTCCAGGACAACATAAAATCTGGGGCTCTGCGCTTTCTTTCCTTCTGACCAAGTGTTACTGTTTTCTGCACAAAAGCGATTCTGCGAAGCAATGTGAACAGGCACAGAGAAGGTGCTATCAGGGAATTCTCTGCCTGCCTTTCCCCAGTGCTCTGCAAGCTCTCCAGGACAACATAAAATCTGGGGCTCTGTGCTTTCTTTCCTTCTGAACAAGTGTTACTGTTTTCTGCACAAAAGCGATTCTTGCGAAGCAATGTGAACACTTCTGCTTCCCAGGCACAGAGAAGGTGCTAGCAGGGAATTCTCTGCCTGCCTTTCCCCAGTGCTCTGCAAGCTCTCCAGGACAACATAAAATCTGGGGCTCTGTGCTTTCTTTCCTTCTGTACAAGTGTTACTGTTTTCTGCACAAAAGCGATTCTTGCGAAGCAATGTGAACACTTCTGCTTCCCAGGCACAGAGAAGGTGCTATCAGGGAATTCTCTGCCTGCCTTTCCCCAGTGCTCTGCAAGCTCTCCAGGACAACATAGAATCTGGGGCTCTGTGCTTTCTTTCGTTCTGAACAAGTGTTACTGTTTTCTGCACAAAAGCGATTCTGCGAAGCAATGTGAACAGGCACAGAGAAGGTGCTATCAGGGAATTCTCTGCCTGCCTTTCCCCAGTGCTCTGCAAGCTCTCCAGGACAACATGGAATCTGGGGCTCTGTGCTTTCTTTCCTTCTGAACAAGTGTTACTGTTTTCTGCACAAAAGCGATTCTTGCGAAGCAATGTGAACACTTCTGCTTCCCAGGCACAGAGAAGGTGCTAGCAAGGAATTCTCTGCCTGCCTTTCCCCCGTGCTCTGCAAGCTCTCCAGGACAACATAGAATCTGGGGCTCTGTGCTTTCTTTCGTTCTGAATAAGTGTTAGTGTTTTCTGCGCAAAAGCGATTCTGCGAAGCAATGTGAACAGGCACAGAGAAGGTGCTAGCAGGGAATTCTCTGCCTGCCTTTCCCCAGTGCTCTGCAAGCTCTCCAGGACAACATAAAATCTGGGGCTCTGTGCTTTCTTTCCTTCTGAACAAGTGTTACTGTTTTCTGCACAAAAGCGATTCTGCAAAGCAATGTGAACACTTCTGCTTCCCAGGCACAGAGAAGGTGCTAGCAAGGAATTCTCTGCCTGCCTTTCCCCAGTGCTCTGCAAGCTCTCCAGGACAACATAAAATATGGGGCTCTGTGCTTTCTTTCCTTCTGAACAAGTGTTACTGTTTTCTGCACAAAAGCGATTCTGCGAAGCAATGTGAACACTTCTGCTTCCCAGGCACAGAGAAGGTGCTAGCAAGGAATTCTCTGCCTGCCTTTCCCCAGTGCTCTGCAAGCTCTCCAGGACAACATAGAATCTGGGGCTCTGTGCTTTCTTTCGTTCTGAACAAGTGTTACTGTTTTCTGCACAAAAGCGATTCTTGCGAAGCAATGTGAACACTTCTGCTTCCCAGGCACAGAGAAGGTGCTAGCAAGGAATTCTCTGCCTGCCTTTCCCCAGTGCTCTGCAAGCTCTCCAGGACAACATAAAATCTGGGGCTCTGCGCTTTCTTTCCTTCTGAACAAGTGTTACTGTTTTCTGCACAAAAGCGATTCTGCGAAGCAATGTGGACAGGCACAGAGAAGGTGCTAGCAGGGAATTCTCTGCCTGCCTTTCCCCAGTGCTCTGCAAGCTCTCCAGGACAACATAGAATCTGGGGCTCTGTGCTTTCTTTCCTTCTGAACAACTGTTAGTGTTTTCTGCACAAAAGCGCTTCTTGCGAAGCAATGTGAACACTTCTGCTTCCCAGGCACAGAGAAGGTGCTAGCAGGGAATTCTCTGCCTGCCTTTCCCCAGTGCTCTGCAAGCTCTCCAGGACAACATAGAATCTGGGGCTCTGTGCTTTCTTTCCTTCTGAACAAGTGTTACTGTTTTCTGCACAAAAGCGATTCTTGCGAAGCAATGTGAACACTTCTGCTTCCCAGGCACAGAGAAGGTGCTAGCAGGGAATTCTCTGCCTGCCTTTCCCCAGTGCTCTGCAAGCTCTCCAGGACAACATAGAATCTGGGGCTCTGTGCTTTCTTTCGTTCTGAACAAGTGTTAGTGTTTTCTGCGCAAAAGCGATTCTGCGAAGCAATGTGAACAGGCACAGAGAAGGTGCTAGCAGGGAATTCTCTGCCTGCCTTTCCCCAGTGCTCTGCAAGCTCTCCAGGACAACATAAAATCTGGGGCTCTGTGCTTTCTTTCCTTCTGAACAACTGTTACTGTTTTCTGCACAAAAGCGATTCTTGCGAAGCAATGTGAACACTTCTGCTTCCCAGGCACAGAGAAGGTGCTAGTAAGGAATTCTCTGCCTGCCTTTCCCCAGTGCTCTGCAAGCTCTCCAGGACAACATAGAATCTGGGGCTCTGTGCTTTCTTTCCTTCTGAACAAGTGTTACTGTTTTCTGCACAAAAGCGATTCTGCGAAGCAATGTGAACACTTCTGCTTCCCAGGCACAGAGAAGGTGCTAGCAAGGAATTCTCTGCCTGCCTTTCCCCAGTGCTCTGCAAGCTCTCCAGGACAACATAGAATCTGGGGCTCTGTGCTTTCTTTCCTTCTGAACAAGTGTTAGTGTTTTCTGCGCAAAAGCGATTCTGCGAAGCAATGTGAACACTTCTGCTTCCCAGGCACAGCGAAGGTGCTAGCAGGAAATTCTCTGCCTGCCTTTCCCCAGTGCTCTGCAAGCTCTCCAGGACAACATAGAATCTGGGGCTCTGTGCTTTCTTTCCTTCTGAACAACTGTTACTGTTTTCTGCACAAAAGCGATTCTGCGAAGCAATGTGAACAGGCACAGAGAAGGTGCTAGCAGGGAATTCTCTGCCTGCCTTTCCCCAGTGCTCTGCAAGCTCTCCAGGACAACATAAAATCTGGGGCTCTGTGCTTTCTTTCCTTCTGAACAAGTGTTACTGTTTTCTGCACAAAAGCGATTCTGCAAAGCAATGTGAACACTTCTGCTTCCCAGGCACAGAGAAGGTGCTAGCAAGGAATTCTCTGCCTGCCTTTCCCCAGTGCTCTGCAAGCTCTCCAGGACAACATAGAATCTGGGGCTCTGTGCTTTCTTTCGTTCTGAACAAGTGTTACTGTTTTCTGCACAAAAGCGATTCTGCGAAGCAATGTGAACAGGCACAGAGAAGGTGCTAGCAGGGAATTCTCTGCCTGCCTTTCCCCAGTGCTCTGCAAGCTCTCCAGGACAACATAGAATCTGGGGCTCTGTGCTTTCTTTCGTTCTGAACAAGTGTTACTGTTTTCTGCACAAAAGCGATTCTTGCGAAGCAATGTGAACACTTCTGCTTCCCAGGCACAGAGAAGGTGCTAGCAAGGAATTCTCTGCCTGCCTTTCCCCAGTGCTCTGCAAGCTCTCCAGGACAACATAAAATCTGGGGCTCTGTGCTTTCTTTCCTTCTGAACAAGTGTTAGTGTTTTCTGCACAAAAGCGATTCTGCAAAGCAATGTGAACACTTCTGCTTCCCAGGCACAGAGAAGGTGCTAGCAAGGAATTCTCTGCCTGCCTTTCCCCAGTGCTCTGCAAGCTCTCCAGGACAACATAAAATCTGGGGCTCTGCGCTTTCTTTCCTTCTGACCAAGTGTTACTGTTTTCTGCACAAAAGCGATTCTGCGAAGCAATGTGAACAGGCACAGAGAAGGTGCTAGCAGGGAATTCTCTGCCTGCCTTTCCCCAGTGCTCTGCAAGCTCTCCAGGACAACATAGAATCTGGGGCTCTGTGCTTTCTTTCCTTCTGAACAAGTGTTAGTGTTTTCTGCACAAAAGCGATTCTGCGAAGCAATGTGAACACTTCTGCTTCCCAGGCACAGAGAAGGTGCTAGCAGGGAATTCTCTGCCTGCCTTTCCCCAGTGCTCTGCAAGCTCTCCAGGACAACATAGAATCTGGGGCTCTGTGCTTTCTTTCCTTCTGAACAAGTGTTACTGTTTTCTGCACAAAAGCGATTCTTGCGAAGCAATGTGAACACTTCTGCTTCCCAGGCACAGAGAAGGTGCTAGCAGGGAATTCTCTGCCTGCCTTTCCCCAGTGCTCTGCAAGCTCTCCAGGACAACATAGAATCTGGGGCTCTGTGCTTTCTTTCGTTCTGAACAAGTGTTAGTGTTTTCTGCGCAAAAGCGATTCTGCGAAGCAATGTGAACAGGCACAGAGAAGGTGCTAGCAGGGAATTCTCTGCCTGCCTTTCCCCAGTGCTCTGCAAGCTCTCCAGGACAACATAAAATATGGGGCTCTGTGCTTTCTTTCCTTCTGAACAACTGTTACTGTTTTCTGCACAAAAGCGATTCTTGCGAAGCAATGTGAACACTTCTGCTTCCCAGGCACAGAGAAGGTGCTAGCAAGGAATTCTCTGCCTGCCTTTCCCCAGTGCTCTGCAAGCTCTCCAGGACAACATAAAATCTGGGGCTCTGTGCTCTCTTTCCTTCTGAACAAGTGTTAGTGTTTTCTGCACAAAAGCGATTCTTGCGAAGCAATGTGAACACTTCTGCTTCCCAGGCACAGAGAAGGTGCTAGCAAGGAATTCTCTGCCTGCCTTTCCCCAGTGCTCTGCAAGCTCTCCAGGACAACATAAAATCTGGGGCTCTGCGCTTTCTTTCCTTCTGACCAAGTGTTACTGTTTTCTGCACAAAAGCGATTCTGCGAAGCAATGTGAACAGGCACAGAGAAGGTGCTATCAGGGAATTCTCTGCCTGCCTTTCCCCAGTGCTCTGCAAGCTCTCCAGGACAACATAAAATCTGGGGCTCTGTGCTTTCTTTCCTTCTGAACAAGTGTTAGTGTTTTCTGCACAAAAGCGATTCTGCGAAGCAATGTGAACACTTCTGCTTCCCAGGCACAGAGAAGGTGCTATCAGGGAATTCTCTGCCTGCCTTTCCCCAGTGCTCTGCAAGCTCTCCAGGACAACATAGAATCTGGGGCTCTGTGCTTTCTTTCGTTCTGAACAAGTGTTACTGTTTTCTGCACAAAAGCGATTCTGCAAAGCAATGTGAACACTTCTGCTTCCCAGGCACAGAGAAGGTGCTAGCAAGGAATTCTCTGCCTGCCTTTCCCCAGTGCTCTGCAAGCTCTCCAGGACAACATAAAATATGGGGCTCTGTGCTTTCTTTCCTTCTGAACAAGTGTTACTGTTTTCTGCACAAAAGCGATTCTGCGAAGCAATGTGAACACTTCTGCTTCCCAGGCACAGAGAAGGTGCTATCACGGAATTCTCTGCCTGCCTTTCCCCAGTGCTCTGCAAGCTCTCCAGGACAACATAGAATATGGGGCTCTGTGCTTTCTTTCCTTCTGAACAAGTGTTACTGTTTTCTGCACAAAAGCGATTCTTGCGAAGCAATGTGAACACTTCTGCTTCCCAGGCACAGAGAAGGTGCTAGCAGGGAATTCTCTGCCTGCCTTTCCCCAGTGCTCTGCAAGCTCTCCAGGACAACATAGAATCTGGGGCTCTGTGCTTTCTTTCGTTCTGAACAAGTGTTAGTGTTTTCTGCGCAAAAGCGATTCTGTGAAGCAATGTGAACAGGCACAGAGAAGGTGCTAGCAGGGAATTCTCTGCCTGCCTTTCCCCAGTGCTCTGCAAGCTCTCCAGGACAACATAAAATATGGGGCTCTGTGCTTTCTTTCCTTCTGAACAACTGTTACTGTTCTCTGCACAAAAGCGATTCTTGCGAAGCAATGTGAACACTTCTGCTTCCCAGGCACAGAGAAGGTGCTAGCAAGGAATTCTCTGCCTGCCTTTCCCCAGTGCTCTGCAAGCTCTCCAGGACAACATAAAATCTGGGGCTCTGTGCTCTCTTTCCTTCTGAACAAGTGTTAGTGTTTTCTGCACAAAAGCGATTCTTGCGAAGCAATGTGAACACTTCTGCTTCCCAGGCACAGAGAAGGTGCTAGCAAGGAATTCTCTGCCTGCCTTTCCCCAGTGCTCTGCAAGCTCTCCAGGACAACATAAAATCTGGGGCTCTGCGCTTTCTTTCCTTCTGACCAAGTGTTACTGTTTTCTGCACAAAAGCGATTCTGCGAAGCAATGTGAACAGGCACAGAGAAGGTGCTATCAGGGAATTCTCTGCCTGCCTTTCCCCAGTGCTCTGCAAGCTCTCCAGGACAACATAAAATCTGGGGCTCTGTGCTTTCTTTCCTTCTGAACAAGTGTTAGTGTTTTCTGCACAAAAGCGATTCTGCGAAGCAATGTGAACACTTCTGCTTCCCAGGCACAGAGAAGGTGCTATCAGGGAATTCTCTGCCTGCCTTTCCCCAGTGCTCTGCAAGCTCTCCAGGACAACATAGAATCTGGGGCTCTGTGCTTTCTTTCGTTCTGAACAAGTGTTACTGTTTTCTGCACAAAAGCGATTCTGCAAAGCAATGTGAACACTTCTGCTTCCCAGGCACAGAGAAGGTGCTAGCAAGGAATTCTCTGCCTGCCTTTCCCCAGTGCTCTGCAAGCTCTCCAGGACAACATAAAATATGGGGCTCTGTGCTTTCTTTCCTTCTGAACAAGTGTTACTGTTTTCTGCACAAAAGCGATTCTGCGAAGCAATGTGAACACTTCTGCTTCCCAGGCACAGAGAAGGTGCTATCACGGAATTCTCTGCCTGCCTTTCCCCAGTGCTCTGCAAGCTCTCCAGGACAACATAGAATCTGGGGCTCTGTGCTTTCTTTCCTTCTGAACAAGTGTTACTGTTTTCTGCACAAAAGCGATTCTTGCGAAGCAATGTGAACACTTCTGCTTCCCAGGCACAGAGAAGGTGCTAGCAGGGAATTCTCTGCCTGCCTTTCCCCAGTGCTCTGCAAGCTCTCCAGGACAACATAGAATCTGGGGCTCTGTGCTTTCTTTCGTTCTGAACAAGTGTTAGTGTTTTCTGCGCAAAAGCGATTCTGCGAAGCAATGTGAACAGGCACAGAGAAGGTGCTAGCAGGGAATTCTCTGCCTGCCTTTCCCCAGTGCTCTGCAAGCTCTCCAGGACAACATAAAATATGGGGCTCTGTGCTTTCTTTCCTTCTGAACAACTGTTACTGTTTTCTGCACAAAAGCGATTCTTGCGAAGCAATGTGAACACTTCTGCTTCCCAGGCACAGAGAAGGTGCTAGCAAGGAATTCTCTGCCTGCCTTTCCCCAGTGCTCTGCAAGCTCTCCAGGACAACATAAAATCTGGGGCTCTGTGCTTTCTTTCCTTCTGAACAAGTGTTAGTGTTTTCTGCACAAAAGCGATTCTTGCGAAGCAATGTGAACAATTCTGCTTCCCAGGCACAGAGAAGGTGCTAGCAAGGAATTCTCTGCCTGCCTTTCCCCAGTGCTCTGCAAGCTCTCCAGGACAACATAAAATCTGGGGCTCTGCGCTTTCTTTCCTTCTGACCAAGTGTTACTGTTTTCTGCACAAAAGCGATTCTGCGAAGCAATGTGAACAGGCACAGAGAAGGTGCTATCAGGGAATTCTCTGCCTGCCTTTCCCCAGTGCTCTGCAAGCTCTCCAGGACAACATAAAATCTGGGGCTCTGTGCTTTCTTTCCTTCTGAACAAGTGTTACTGTTTTCTGCACAAAAGCGATTCTGCGAAGCAATGTGAACACTTCTGCTTCCCAGGCACAGAGAAGGTGCTAGCAGGGAATTCTCTGCCTGCCTTTCCCCAGTGCTCTGCAAGCTCTCCAGGACAACATAGAATCTGGGGCTCTGTGCTTTCTTTCGTTCTGAACAAGTGTTACTGTTTTCTGCACAAAAGCGATTCTGCGAAGCAATGTGAACAGGCACAGAGAAGGTGCTAGCAGGGAATTCTCTGCCTGCCTTTCCCCAGTGCTCTGCAAGCTCTCCAGGACAACATAAAATCTGGGGCTCTGTGCTTTCTTTCCTTCTGAACAAGTGTTACTGTTTTCTGCACAAAAGCGATTCTGCGAAGCAATGTGAACACTTCTTCTTCCCAGGCACAGAGAAGGTGCTAGCAAGGAATTCTCTGCCTGCCTTTCCCCAGTGCTCTGCAAGCTCTCCAGGACAACATAGAATCTGGGGCTCTGTGCTTTCTTTCGTTCTGAACAAGTGTTAGTGTTTTCTGCACAAAAGCGATTCTGCGAAGCAATGTGAACAGGCACAGAGAAGGTGCTAGCAGGGAATTCTCTGCCTGCCTTTCCCCAGTGCTCTGCAAGCTCTCCAGGACAACATAAAATCTGGGGCTCTGTGCTTTCTTTCGTTCTGAACAAGTGTTACTGTTTTCTGCACAAAAGCGCTTCTTGCGAAGCAATGTGAACACTTCTGCTTCCCAGGCACAGAGAAGGTGCTATCAGGGAATTCTCTGCCTGCCTTTCCCCAGTGCTCTGCAAGCTCTCCAGGACAACATAGAATCTGGGGCTCTGTGCTTTCTTTCGTTCTGAACAAGTGTTACTATTTTCTGCACAAAAGCGATTCTTGCGAAGCAATGTGAACACTTCTGCTTCCCAGGCACAGAGAAGGTTCTAGCAAGGAATTCTCTGCCTGCCTTTCCCCAGTGCTCTGCAAGCTCTCCAGGACAACATAGAATCTGGGGCTCTGTGCTTTCTTTCCTTCTGAACAACTGTTACTGTTTTCTGCACAAAAGCGATTCTGCGAAGCAATGTGAACACTTCTGCTTCCCAGGCACAGAGAAGGTGCTAGCAAGGAATTCTCTGCCTGCCTTTCCCCAGTGCTCTGTAAGCTCTCCAGGACAACATAAAATCTGGGGCTCTGCGCTTTCTTTCCTTCTGACCAAGTGTTACTGTTTTCTGCACAAAAGCGATTCTGCGAAGCAATGTGAACAGGCACAGAGAAGGTGCTAGCAGGGAATTCTCTGCCTGCCTTTCCCCAGTGCTCTGCAAGCTCTCCAGGACAACATAGAATCTGGGGCTCTGTGCTTTCTTTCGTTCTGAACAAGTGTTAGTGTTTTCTGCGCAAAAGCGATTCTGCGAAGCAATGTGAACAGGCACAGAGAAGGTGCTAGCAGGGAATTCTCTGCCTGCCTTTCCCCAGTGCTCTGCAAGCTCTCCAGGACAACATAGAATCTGGGGCTCTGTGCTTTCTTTCCTTCTGAACAAGTGTTACTGTTTTCTGCACAAAAGCGATTCTTGCGAAGCAATGTGAACACTTCTGCTTCCCAGGCACAGAGAAGGTGCTAGCAGGGAATTCTCTGCCTGCCTTTCCCCAGTGCTCTGCAAGCTCTCCAGGACAACATAGAATCTGGGGCTCTGTGCTTTCTTTCGTTCTGAACAAGTGTTAGTGTTTTCTGCGCAAAAGCGATTCTGCGAAGCAATGTGAACAGGCACAGAGAAGGTGCTAGCAGGGAATTCTCTGCCTGCCTTTCCCCAGTGCTCTGCAAGCTCTCCAGGACAACATAAAATATGGGGCTCTGTGCTTTCTTTCCTTCTGAACAACTGTTACTGTTCTCTGCACAAAAGCGATTCTTGCGAAGCAATGTGAACACTTCTGCTTCCCAGGCACAGAGAAGGTGCTAGCAAGGAATTCTCTGCCTGCCTTTCCCCAGTGCTCTGCAAGCTCTCCAGGACAACATAAAATCTGGGGCTCTGTGCTCTCTTTCCTTCTGAACAAGTGTTAGTGTTTTCTGCACAAAAGCGATTCTTGCGAAGCAATGTGAACACTTCTGCTTCCCAGGCACAGAGAAGGTGCTAGCAAGGAATTCTCTGCCTGCCTTTCCCCAGTGCTCTGCAAGCTCTCCAGGACAACATAAAATCTGGGGCTCTGCGCTTTCTTTCCTTCTGACCAAGTGTTACTGTTTTCTGCACAAAAGCGATTCTGCGAAGCAATGTGAACAGGCACAGAGAAGGTGCTATCAGGGAATTCTCTGCCTGCCTTTCCCCAGTGCTCTGCAAGCTCTCCAGGACAACATAAAATCTGGGGCTCTGTGCTTTCTTTCCTTCTGAACAAGTGTTAGTGTTTTCTGCACAAAAGCGATTCTGCGAAGCAATGTGAACACTTCTGCTTCCCAGGCACAGAGAAGGTGCTATCAGGGAATTCTCTGCCTGCCTTTCCCCAGTGCTCTGCAAGCTCTCCAGGACAACATAGAATCTGGGGCTCTGTGCTTTCTTTCGTTCTGAACAAGTGTTACTGTTTTCTGCACAAAAGCGATTCTGCAAAGCAATGTGAACACTTCTGCTTCCCAGGCACAGAGAAGGTGCTAGCAAGGAATTCTCTGCCTGCCTTTCCCCAGTGCTCTGCAAGCTCTCCAGGACAACATAAAATATGGGGCTCTGTGCTTTCTTTCCTTCTGAACAAGTGTTACTGTTTTCTGCACAAAAGCGATTCTGCGAAGCAATGTGAACACTTCTGCTTCCCAGGCACAGAGAAGGTGCTATCACGGAATTCTCTGCCTGCCTTTCCCCAGTGCTCTGCAAGCTCTCCAGGACAACATAGAATCTGGGGCTCTGTGCTTTCTTTCCTTCTGAACAAGTGTTACTGTTTTCTGCACAAAAGCGATTCTTGCGAAGCAATGTGAACACTTCTGCTTCCCAGGCACAGAGAAGGTGCTAGCAGGGAATTCTCTGCCTGCCTTTCCCCAGTGCTCTGCAAGCTCTCCAGGACAACATAGAATCTGGGGCTCTGTGCTTTCTTTCGTTCTGAACAAGTGTTAGTGTTTTCTGCGCAAAAGCGATTCTGCGAAGCAATGTGAACAGGCACAGAGAAGGTGCTAGCAGGGAATTCTCTGCCTGCCTTTCCCCAGTGCTCTGCAAGCTCTCCAGGACAACATAAAATATGGGGCTCTGTGCTTTCTTTCCTTCTGAACAACTGTTACTGTTTTCTGCACAAAAGCGATTCTTGCGAAGCAATGTGAACACTTCTGCTTCCCAGGCACAGAGAAGGTGCTAGCAAGGAATTCTCTGCCTGCCTTTCCCCAGTGCTCTGCAAGCTCTCCAGGACAACATAAAATCTGGGGCTCTGTGCTTTCTTTCCTTCTGAACAAGTGTTAGTGTTTTCTGCACAAAAGCGATTCTTGCGAAGCAATGTGAACAATTCTGCTTCCCAGGCACAGAGAAGGTGCTAGCAAGGAATTCTCTGCCTGCCTTTCCCCAGTGCTCTGCAAGCTCTCCAGGACAACATAAAATCTGGGGCTCTGCGCTTTCTTTCCTTCTGACCAAGTGTTACTGTTTTCTGCACAAAAGCGATTCTGCGAAGCAATGTGAACAGGCACAGAGAAGGTGCTATCAGGGAATTCTCTGCCTGCCTTTCCCCAGTGCTCTGCAAGCTCTCCAGGACAACATAAAATCTGGGGCTCTGTGCTTTCTTTCCTTCTGAACAAGTGTTACTGTTTTCTGCACAAAAGCGATTCTGCGAAGCAATGTGAACACTTCTGCTTCCCAGGCACAGAGAAGGTGCTAGCAGGGAATTCTCTGCCTGCCTTTCCCCAGTGCTCTGCAAGCTCTCCAGGACAACATAGAATCTGGGGCTCTGTGCTTTCTTTCGTTCTGAACAAGTGTTACTGTTTTCTGCACAAAAGCGATTCTGCGAAGCAATGTGAACAGGCACAGAGAAGGTGCTAGCAGGGAATTCTCTGCCTGCCTTTCCCCAGTGCTCTGCAAGCTCTCCAGGACAACATAAAATCTGGGGCTCTGTGCTTTCTTTCCTTCTGAACAAGTGTTACTGTTTTCTGCACAAAAGCGATTCTGCGAAGCAATGTGAACACTTCTTCTTCCCAGGCACAGAGAAGGTGCTAGCAAGGAATTCTCTGCCTGCCTTTCCCCAGTGCTCTGCAAGCTCTCCAGGACAACATAGAATCTGGGGCTCTGTGCTTTCTTTCGTTCTGAACAAGTGTTAGTGTTTTCTGCACAAAAGCGATTCTGCGAAGCAATGTGAACAGGCACAGAGAAGGTGCTAGCAGGGAATTCTCTGCCTGCCTTTCCCCAGTGCTCTGCAAGCTCTCCAGGACAACATAAAATCTGGGGCTCTGTGCTTTCTTTCGTTCTGAACAAGTGTTACTGTTTTCTGCACAAAAGCGCTTCTTGCGAAGCAATGTGAACACTTCTGCTTCCCAGGCACAGAGAAGGTGCTATCAGGGAATTCTCTGCCTGCCTTTCCCCAGTGCTCTGCAAGCTCTCCAGGACAACATAGAATCTGGGGCTCTGTGCTTTCTTTCGTTCTGAACAAGTGTTACTATTTTCTGCACAAAAGCGATTCTTGCGAAGCAATGTGAACACTTCTGCTTCCCAGGCACAGAGAAGGTTCTAGCAAGGAATTCTCTGCCTGCCTTTCCCCAGTGCTCTGCAAGCTCTCCAGGACAACATAGAATCTGGGGCTCTGTGCTTTCTTTCCTTCTGAACAACTGTTACTGTTTTCTGCACAAAAGCGATTCTGCAAAGCAATGTGAACACTTCTGCTTCCCAGGCACAGAGAAGGTGCTAGCAAGGAATTCTCTGCCTGCCTTTCCCCAGTGCTCTGTAAGCTCTCCAGGACAACATAAAATCTGGGGCTCTGCGCTTTCTTTCCTTCTGACCAAGTGTTACTGTTTTCTGCACAAAAGCGATTCTGCGAAGCAATGTGAACAGGCACAGAGAAGGTGCTAGCAGGGAATTCTCTGCCTGCCTTTCCCCAGTGCTCTGCAAGCTCTCCAGGACAACATAAAATCTGGGGCTCTGTGCTTTCTTTCCTTCTGAACAAGTGTTACTGTTTTCTGCACAAAAGCGATTCTGCAAAGCAATGTGAACACTTCTGCTTCCCAGGCACAGAGAAGGTGCTAGCAAGGAATTCTCTGCCTGCCTTTCCCCAGTGCTCTGCAAGCTCTCCAGGACAACATAAAATATGGGGCTCTGTGCTTTCTTTCCTTCTGAACAAGTGTTACTGTTTTCTGCACAAAAGCGATTCTGCGAAGCAATGTGAACACTTCTGCTTCCCAGGCACAGAGAAGGTGCTATCACGGAATTCTCTGCCTGCCTTTCCCCAGTGCTCTGCAAGCTCTCCAGGACAACATAGAATCTGGGGCTCTGTGCTTTCTTTCCTTCTGAACAAGTGTTACTGTTTTCTGCACAAAAGCGATTCTTGCGAAGCAATGTGAACACTTCTGCTTCCCAGGCACAGAGAAGGTGCTAGCAGGGAATTCTCTGCCTGCCTTTCCCCAGTGCTCTGCAAGCTCTCCAGGACAACATAGAATCTGGGGCTCTGTGCTTTCTTTCGTTCTGAACAAGTGTTAGTGTTTTCTGCGCAAAAGCGATTCTGCGAAGCAATGTGAACAGGCACAGAGAAGGTGCTAGCAGGGAATTCTCTGCCTGCCTTTCCCCAGTGCTCTGCAAGCTCTCCAGGACAACATAAAATATGGGGCTCTGTGCTTTCTTTCCTTCTGAACAACTGTTACTGTTTTCTGCACAAAAGCGATTCTTGCGAAGCAATGTGAACACTTCTGCTTCCCAGGCACAGAGAAGGTGCTAGCAAGGAATTCTCTGCCTGCCTTTCCCCAGTGCTCTGCAAGCTCTCCAGGACAACATAAAATCTGGGGCTCTGTGCTTTCTTTCCTTCTGAACAAGTGTTAGTGTTTTCTGCACAAAAGCGATTCTTGCGAAGCAATGTGAACAATTCTGCTTCCCAGGCACAGAGAAGGTGCTAGCAAGGAATTCTCTGCCTGCCTTTCCCCAGTGCTCTGCAAGCTCTCCAGGACAACATAAAATCTGGGGCTCTGCGCTTTCTTTCCTTCTGACCAAGTGTTACTGTTTTCTGCACAAAAGCGATTCTGCGAAGCAATGTGAACAGGCACAGAGAAGGTGCTATCAGGGAATTCTCTGCCTGCCTTTCCCCAGTGCTCTGCAAGCTCTCCAGGACAACATAAAATCTGGGGCTCTGTGCTTTCTTTCCTTCTGAACAAGTGTTACTGTTTTCTGCACAAAAGCGATTCTGCGAAGCAATGTGAACACTTCTGCTTCCCAGGCACAGAGAAGGTGCTAGCAGGGAATTCTCTGCCTGCCTTTCCCCAGTGCTCTGCAAGCTCTCCAGGACAACATAGAATCTGGGGCTCTGTGCTTTCTTTCGTTCTGAACAAGTGTTACTGTTTTCTGCACAAAAGCGATTCTGCGAAGCAATGTGAACAGGCACAGAGAAGGTGCTAGCAGGGAATTCTCTGCCTGCCTTTCCCCAGTGCTCTGCAAGCTCTCCAGGACAACATAAAATCTGGGGCTCTGTGCTTTCTTTCCTTCTGAACAAGTGTTACTGTTTTCTGCACAAAAGCGATTCTGCGAAGCAATGTGAACACTTCTTCTTCCCAGGCACAGAGAAGGTGCTAGCAAGGAATTCTCTGCCTGCCTTTCCCCAGTGCTCTGCAAGCTCTCCAGGACAACATAGAATCTGGGGCTCTGTGCTTTCTTTCGTTCTGAACAAGTGTTAGTGTTTTCTGCACAAAAGCGATTCTGCGAAGCAATGTGAACAGGCACAGAGAAGGTGCTAGCAGGGAATTCTCTGCCTGCCTTTCCCCAGTGCTCTGCAAGCTCTCCAGGACAACATAAAATCTGGGGCTCTGTGCTTTCTTTCGTTCTGAACAAGTGTTACTGTTTTCTGCACAAAAGCGCTTCTTGCGAAGCAATGTGAACACTTCTGCTTCCCAGGCACAGAGAAGGTGCTATCAGGGAATTCTCTGCCTGCCTTTCCCCAGTGCTCTGCAAGCTCTCCAGGACAACATAGAATCTGGGGCTCTGTGCTTTCTTTCGTTCTGAACAAGTGTTACTATTTTCTGCACAAAAGCGATTCTTGCGAAGCAATGTGAACACTTCTGCTTCCCAGGCACAGAGAAGGTTCTAGCAAGGAATTCTCTGCCTGCCTTTCCCCAGTGCTCTGCAAGCTCTCCAGGACAACATAGAATCTGGGGCTCTGTGCTTTCTTTCCTTCTGAACAACTGTTACTGTTTTCTGCACAAAAGCGATTCTGCGAAGCAATGTGAACACTTCTGCTTCCCAGGCACAGAGAAGGTGCTAGCAAGGAATTCTCTGCCTGCCTTTCCCCAGTGCTCTGTAAGCTCTCCAGGACAACATAAAATCTGGGGCTCTGCGCTTTCTTTCCTTCTGACCAAGTGTTACTGTTTTCTGCACAAAAGCGATTCTGCGAAGCAATGTGAACAGGCACAGAGAAGGTGCTAGCAGGGAATTCTCTGCCTGCCTTTCCCCAGTGCTCTGCAAGCTCTCCAGGACAACATAGAATCTGGGGCTCTGTGCTTTCTTTCGTTCTGAACAAGTGTTAGTGTTTTCTGCGCAAAAGCGATTCTGCGAAGCAATGTGAACAGGCACAGAGAAGGTGCTAGCAGGGAATTCTCTGCCTGCCTTTCCCCAGTGCTCTGCAAGCTCTCCAGGACAACATAGAATCTGGGGCTCTGTGCTTTCTTTCCTTCTGAACAAGTGTTACTGTTTTCTGCACAAAAGCGATTCTTGCGAAGCAATGTGAACACTTCTGCTTCCCAGGCACAGAGAAGGTGCTAGCAGGGAATTCTCTGCCTGCCTTTCCCCAGTGCTCTGCAAGCTCTCCAGGACAACATAGAATCTGGGGCTCTGTGCTTTCTTTCGTTCTGAACAAGTGTTAGTGTTTTCTGCGCAAAAGCGATTCTGCGAAGCAATGTGAACAGGCACAGAGAAGGTGCTAGCAGGGAATTCTCTGCCTGCCTTTCCCCAGTGCTCTGCAAGCTCTCCAGGACAACATAAAATATGGGGCTCTGTGCTTTCTTTCCTTCTGAACAACTGTTACTGTTCTCTGCACAAAAGCGATTCTTGCGAAGCAATGTGAACACTTCTGCTTCCCAGGCACAGAGAAGGTGCTAGCAAGGAATTCTCTGCCTGCCTTTCCCCAGTGCTCTGCAAGCTCTCCAGGACAACATAAAATCTGGGGCTCTGTGCTCTCTTTCCTTCTGAACAAGTGTTAGTGTTTTCTGCACAAAAGCGATTCTTGCGAAGCAATGTGAACACTTCTGCTTCCCAGGCACAGAGAAGGTGCTAGCAAGGAATTCTCTGCCTGCCTTTCCCCAGTGCTCTGCAAGCTCTCCAGGACAACATAAAATCTGGGGCTCTGCGCTTTCTTTCCTTCTGACCAAGTGTTACTGTTTTCTGCACAAAAGCGATTCTGCGAAGCAATGTGAACAGGCACAGAGAAGGTGCTATCAGGGAATTCTCTGCCTGCCTTTCCCCAGTGCTCTGCAAGCTCTCCAGGACAACATAAAATCTGGGGCTCTGTGCTTTCTTTCCTTCTGAACAAGTGTTAGTGTTTTCTGCACAAAAGCGATTCTGCGAAGCAATGTGAACACTTCTGCTTCCCAGGCACAGAGAAGGTGCTATCAGGGAATTCTCTGCCTGCCTTTCCCCAGTGCTCTGCAAGCTCTCCAGGACAACATAGAATCTGGGGCTCTGTGCTTTCTTTCGTTCTGAACAAGTGTTACTGTTTTCTGCACAAAAGCGATTCTGCAAAGCAATGTGAACACTTCTGCTTCCCAGGCACAGAGAAGGTGCTAGCAAGGAATTCTCTGCCTGCCTTTCCCCAGTGCTCTGCAAGCTCTCCAGGACAACATAAAATATGGGGCTCTGTGCTTTCTTTCCTTCTGAACAAGTGTTACTGTTTTCTGCACAAAAGCGATTCTGCGAAGCAATGTGAACACTTCTGCTTCCCAGGCACAGAGAAGGTGCTATCACGGAATTCTCTGCCTGCCTTTCCCCAGTGCTCTGCAAGCTCTCCAGGACAACATAGAATCTGGGGCTCTGTGCTTTCTTTCCTTCTGAACAAGTGTTACTGTTTTCTGCACAAAAGCGATTCTTGCGAAGCAATGTGAACACTTCTGCTTCCCAGGCACAGAGAAGGTGCTAGCAGGGAATTCTCTGCCTGCCTTTCCCCAGTGCTCTGCAAGCTCTCCAGGACAACATAGAATCTGGGGCTCTGTGCTTTCTTTCGTTCTGAACAAGTGTTAGTGTTTTCTGCGCAAAAGCGATTCTGCGAAGCAATGTGAACAGGCACAGAGAAGGTGCTAGCAGGGAATTCTCTGCCTGCCTTTCCCCAGTGCTCTGCAAGCTCTCCAGGACAACATAAAATATGGGGCTCTGTGCTTTCTTTCCTTCTGAACAACTGTTACTGTTTTCTGCACAAAAGCGATTCTTGCGAAGCAATGTGAACACTTCTGCTTCCCAGGCACAGAGAAGGTGCTAGCAAGGAATTCTCTGCCTGCCTTTCCCCAGTGCTCTGCAAGCTCTCCAGGACAACATAAAATCTGGGGCTCTGTGCTTTCTTTCCTTCTGAACAAGTGTTAGTGTTTTCTGCACAAAAGCGATTCTTGCGAAGCAATGTGAACAATTCTGCTTCCCAGGCACAGAGAAGGTGCTAGCAAGGAATTCTCTGCCTGCCTTTCCCCAGTGCTCTGCAAGCTCTCCAGGACAACATAAAATCTGGGGCTCTGCGCTTTCTTTCCTTCTGACCAAGTGTTACTGTTTTCTGCACAAAAGCGATTCTGCGAAGCAATGTGAACAGGCACAGAGAAGGTGCTATCAGGGAATTCTCTGCCTGCCTTTCCCCAGTGCTCTGCAAGCTCTCCAGGACAACATAAAATCTGGGGCTCTGTGCTTTCTTTCCTTCTGAACAAGTGTTACTGTTTTCTGCACAAAAGCGATTCTGCGAAGCAATGTGAACACTTCTGCTTCCCAGGCACAGAGAAGGTGCTAGCAGGGAATTCTCTGCCTGCCTTTCCCCAGTGCTCTGCAAGCTCTCCAGGACAACATAGAATCTGGGGCTCTGTGCTTTCTTTCGTTCTGAACAAGTGTTACTGTTTTCTGCACAAAAGCGATTCTGCGAAGCAATGTGAACAGGCACAGAGAAGGTGCTAGCAGGGAATTCTCTGCCTGCCTTTCCCCAGTGCTCTGCAAGCTCTCCAGGACAACATAAAATCTGGGGCTCTGTGCTTTCTTTCCTTCTGAACAAGTGTTACTGTTTTCTGCACAAAAGCGATTCTGCGAAGCAATGTGAACACTTCTTCTTCCCAGGCACAGAGAAGGTGCTAGCAAGGAATTCTCTGCCTGCCTTTCCCCAGTGCTCTGCAAGCTCTCCAGGACAACATAGAATCTGGGGCTCTGTGCTTTCTTTCGTTCTGAACAAGTGTTAGTGTTTTCTGCACAAAAGCGATTCTGCGAAGCAATGTGAACAGGCACAGAGAAGGTGCTAGCAGGGAATTCTCTGCCTGCCTTTCCCCAGTGCTCTGCAAGCTCTCCAGGACAACATAAAATCTGGGGCTCTGTGCTTTCTTTCGTTCTGAACAAGTGTTACTGTTTTCTGCACAAAAGCGCTTCTTGCGAAGCAATGTGAACACTTCTGCTTCCCAGGCACAGAGAAGGTGCTATCAGGGAATTCTCTGCCTGCCTTTCCCCAGTGCTCTGCAAGCTCTCCAGGACAACATAGAATCTGGGGCTCTGTGCTTTCTTTCGTTCTGAACAAGTGTTACTATTTTCTGCACAAAAGCGATTCTTGCGAAGCAATGTGAACACTTCTGCTTCCCAGGCACAGAGAAGGTTCTAGCAAGGAATTCTCTGCCTGCCTTTCCCCAGTGCTCTGCAAGCTCTCCAGGACAACATAGAATCTGGGGCTCTGTGCTTTCTTTCCTTCTGAACAACTGTTACTGTTTTCTGCACAAAAGCGATTCTGCAAAGCAATGTGAACACTTCTGCTTCCCAGGCACAGAGAAGGTGCTAGCAAGGAATTCTCTGCCTGCCTTTCCCCAGTGCTCTGTAAGCTCTCCAGGACAACATAAAATCTGGGGCTCTGCGCTTTCTTTCCTTCTGACCAAGTGTTACTGTTTTCTGCACAAAAGCGATTCTGCGAAGCAATGTGAACAGGCACAGAGAAGGTGCTAGCAGGGAATTCTCTGCCTGCCTTTCCCCAGTGCTCTGCAAGCTCTCCAGGACAACATAAAATCTGGGGCTCTGTGCTTTCTTTCCTTCTGAACAAGTGTTACTGTTTTCTGCACAAAAGCGATTCTGCAAAGCAATGTGAACACTTCTGCTTCCCAGGCACAGAGAAGGTGCTAGCAAGGAATTCTCTGCCTGCCTTTCCCCAGTGCTCTGCAAGCTCTCCAGGACAACATAAAATATGGGGCTCTGTGCTTTCTTTCCTTCTGAACAAGTGTTACTGTTTTCTGCACAAAAGCGATTCTGCGAAGCAATGTGAACACTTCTGCTTCCCAGGCACAGAGAAGGTGCTAGCAAGGAATTCTCTGCCTGCCTTTCCCCAGTGCTCTGCAAGCTCTCCAGGACAACATAGAATCTGGGGCTCTGTGCTTTCTTTCGTTCTGAACAAGTGTTACTGTTTTCTGCACAAAAGCGATTCTTGCGAAGCAATGTGAACACTTCTGCTTCCCAGGCACAGAGAAGGTGCTATCAGGGAATTCTCTGCCTGCCTTTCCCCAGTGCTCTGCAAGCTCTCCAGGACAACATAGAATCTGGGGCTCTGTGCTTTCTTTCGTTCTGAACAAGTGTTACTGTTTTCTGCACAAAAGCGATTCTGCGAAGCAATGTGAACAGGCACAGAGAAGGTGCTAGCAGGGAATTCTCTGCCTGCCTTTCCCCAGTGCTCTGCAAGCTCTCCAGGACAACATAGAATCTGGGGCTCTGTGCTTTCTTTCCTTCTGAACAAGTGTTAGTGTTTTCTGCACAAAAGCGATTCTGCAAAGCAATGTGAACACTTCTGCTTCCCAGGCACAGAGAAGGTGCTAGCAAGGAATTCTCTGCCTGCCTTTCCCCAGTGCTCTGCAAGCTCTCCAGGACAACATAAAATCTGGGGCTCTGCGCTTTCTTTCCTTCTGACCAAGTGTTACTGTTTTCTGCACAAAAGCGATTCTGCGAAGCAATGTGGACAGGCACAGAGAAGGTGCTAGCAAGGAATTCTCTGCCTGCCTTTCCCCAGTGCTCTGCAAGCTCTCCAGGACAACATAAAATCTGGGGCTCTGCGCTTTCTTTCCTTCTGACCAAGTGTTACTGTTTTCTGCACAAAAGCGATTCTGCAAAGCAATGTGAACACTTCTGCTTCCCAGGCACAGAGAAGGTGCTAGCAGGGAATTCTCTGCCTGCCTTTCCCCAGTGCTCTGCAAGCTCTCCAGGACAACATAGAATCTGGGGCTCTGTGCTTTCTTTCGTTCTGAACAAGTGTTACTGTTTTCTGCACAAAAGCGATTCTGCGAAGCAATGTGAACAGGCACAGAGAAGGTGCTAGCAGGGAATTCTCTGCCTGCCTTTCCCCAGTGCTCTGCAAGCTCTCCAGGACAACATAAAATCTGGGGCTCTGTGCTTTCTTTCCTTCTGTACAAGTGTTACTGTTTTCTGCACAAAAGCGATTCTTGCGAAGCAATGTGAACACTTCTGCTTCCCAGGCACAGAGAAGGTGCTATCAGGGAATTCTCTGCCTGCCATTCCCCAGTGCTCTGCAAGCTCTCCAGGACAACATAGAATCTGGGGCTCTGTGCTTTCTTTCGTTCTGAACAAGTGTTACTGTTTTCTGCACAAAAGCGATTCTGCGAAGCAATGTGAACAGGCACAGAGAAGGTGCTATCAGGGAATTCTCTGCCTGCCTTTCCCCAGTGCTCTGCAAGCTCTCCAGGACAACATGGAATCTGGGGCTCTGTGCTTTCTTTCCTTCTGAACAAGTGTTACTGTTTTCTGCACAAAAGCGATTCTTGCGAAGCAATGTGAACACTTCTGCTTCCCAGGCACAGAGAAGGTGCTAGCAAGGAATTCTCTGCCTGCCTTTCCCCCGTGCTCTGCAAGCTCTCCAGGACAACATAGAATCTGGGGCTCTGTGCTTTCTTTCGTTCTGAACAAGTGTTACTGTTTTCTGCACAAAAGCGATTCTTGCGAAGCAATGTGAACACTTCTGCTTCCCAGGCACAGAGAAGGTGCTATCAGGGAATTCTCTGCCTGCCTTTCCCCAGTGCTCTGCAAGCTCTCCAGGACAACATAGAATCTGGGGCTCTGTGCTTTCTTTCGTTCTGAACAAGTGTTACTGTTTTCTGCACAAAAGCGATTATGCGAAGCAATGTGAACAGGCACAGAGAAGGTGCTAGCAGGGAATTCTCTGCCTGCCTTTCCCCAGTGCTCTGCAAGCTCTCCAGGACAACATAGAATCTGGGGCTCTGTGCTTTCTTTCCTTCTGAACAAGTGTTAGTGTTTTCTGCACAAAAGCGATTCTGCAAAGCAATGTGAACACTTCTGCTTCCCAGGCACAGAGAAGGTGCTAGCAAGGAATTCTCTGCCTGCCTTTCCCCAGTGCTCTGCAAGCTCTCCAGGACAACATAAAATCTGGGGCTCTGCGCTTTCTTTCCTTCTGACCAAGTGTTACTGTTTTCTGCACAAAAGCGATTCTGCGAAGCAATGTGGACAGGCACAGAGAAGGTGCTAGCAGGGAATTCTCTGCCTGCCTTTCCCCAGTGCTCTGCAAGCTCTCCAGGACAACATAGAATCTGGGGCTCTGTGCTTTCTTTCCTTCTGAACAACTGTTAGTGTTTTCTGCACAAAAGCGATTCTGCAAAGCAATGTGAACACTTCTGCTTCCCAGGCACAGAGAAGGTGCTAGCAGGGAATTCTCTGCCTGCCTTTCCCCAGTGCTCTGCAAGCTCTCCAGGACAACATAGAATCTGGGGCTCTGTGCTTTCTTTCCTTCTGAACAAGTGTTACTGTTTTCTGCACAAAAGCGATTCTGCGAAGCAATGTGAACAGGCACAGAGAAGGTGCTAGCAGGGAATTCTCTGCCTGCCTTTCCCCAGTGCTCTGCAAGCTCTCCAGGACAACATAAAATCTGGGGCTCTGTGCTTTCTTTCCTTCTGTACAAGTGTTACTGTTTTCTGCACAAAAGCGATTCTTGCGAAGCAATGTGAACACTTCTGCTTCCCAGGCACAGAGAAGGTGCTATCAGGGAATTCTCTGCCTGCCATTCCCCAGTGCTCTGCAAGCTCTCCAGGACAACATAGAATCTGGGGCTCTGTGCTTTCTTTCGTTCTGAACAAGTGTTACTGTTTTCTGCACAAAAGCGATTCTGCGAAGCAATGTGAACAGGCACAGAGAAGGTGCTATCAGGGAATTCTCTGCCTGCCTTTCCCCAGTGCTCTGCAAGCTCTCCAGGACAACATGGAATCTGGGGCTCTGTGCTTTCTTTCCTTCTGAACAAGTGTTACTGTTTTCTGCACAAAAGCGATTCTTGCGAAGCAATGTGAACACTTCTGCTTCCCAGGCACAGAGAAGGTGCTAGCAAGGAATTCTCTGCCTGCCTTTCCCCCGTGCTCTGCAAGCTCTCCAGGACAACATAGAATCTGGGGCTCTGTGCTTTCTTTCGTTCTGAATGAGTGTTAGTGTTTTCTGCACAAAAGCGATTCTGCGAAGCAATGTGAACAGGCACAGAGAAGGTGCTAGCAGGGAATTCTCTGCCTGCCTTTCCCCAGTGCTCTGCAAGCTCTCCAGGACAACATAGAATCTGGGGCTCTGTGCTTTCTTTCCTTCTGAACAAGTGTTAGTGTTTTCTGCACAAAAGCGATTCTGCAAAGCAATGTGAACACTTCTGCTTCCCAGGCACAGAGAAGGTGCTAGCAAGGAATTCTCTGCCTGCCTTTCCCCAGTGCTCTGCAAGCTCTCCAGGACAACATAAAATCTGGGGCTCTGCGCTTTCTTTCCTTCTGACCAAGTGTTACTGTTTTCTGCACAAAAGCGATTCTGCAAAGCAATGTGAACACTTCTGCTTCCCAGGCACAGAGAAGGTGCTAGCAGGGAATTCTCTGCCTGCCTTTCCCCAGTGCTCTGCAAGCTCTCCAGGACAACATAGAATCTGGGGCTCTGTGCTTTCTTTCGTTCTGAACAAGTGTTACTGTTTTCTGCACAAAAGCGATTCTGCGAAGCAATGTGAACAGGCACAGAGAAGGTGCTAGCAGGGAATTCTCTGCCTGCCTTTCCCCAGTGCTCTGCAAGCTCTCCAGGACAACATAAAATCTGGGGCTCTGTGCTTTCTTTCCTTCTGTACAAGTGTTACTGTTTTCTGCACAAAAGCGATTCTTGCGAAGCAATGTGAACACTTCTGCTTCCCAGGCACAGAGAAGGTGCTATCAGGGAATTCTCTGCCTGCCATTCCCCAGTGCTCTGCAAGCTCTCCAGGACAACATAGAATCTGGGGCTCTGTGCTTTCTTTCGTTCTGAACAAGTGTTACTGTTTTCTGCACAAAAGCGATTCTGCGAAGCAATGTGAACAGGCACAGAGAAGGTGCTATCAGGGAATTCTCTGCCTGCCTTTCCCCAGTGCTCTGCAAGCTCTCCAGGACAACATGGAATCTGGGGCTCTGTGCTTTCTTTCCTTCTGAACAAGTGTTACTGTTTTCTGCACAAAAGCGATTCTTGCGAAGCAATGTGAACACTTCTGCTTCCCAGGCACAGAGAAGGTGCTAGCAAGGAATTCTCTGCCTGCCTTTCCCCCGTGCTCTGCAAGCTCTCCAGGACAACATAGAATCTGGGGCTCTGTGCTTTCTTTCGTTCTGAACAAGTGTTACTGTTTTCTGCACAAAAGCGATTCTTGCGAAGCAATGTGAACACTTCTGCTTCCCAGGCACAGAGAAGGTGCTATCAGGGAATTCTCTGCCTGCCTTTCCCCAGTGCTCTGCAAGCTCTCCAGGACAACATAGAATCTGGGGCTCTGTGCTTTCTTTCGTTCTGAACAAGTGTTACTGTTTTCTGCACAAAAGCGATTATGCGAAGCAATGTGAACAGGCACAGAGAAGGTGCTAGCAGGGAATTCTCTGCCTGCCTTTCCCCAGTGCTCTGCAAGCTCTCCAGGACAACATAGAATCTGGGGCTCTGTGCTTTCTTTCCTTCTGAACAAGTGTTAGTGTTTTCTGCACAAAAGCGATTCTGCAAAGCAATGTGAACACTTCTGCTTCCCAGGCACAGAGAAGGTGCTAGCAAGGAATTCTCTGCCTGCCTTTCCCCAGTGCTCTGCAAGCTCTCCAGGACAACATAAAATCTGGGGCTCTGCGCTTTCTTTCCTTCTGACCAAGTGTTACTGTTTTCTGCACAAAAGCGATTCTGCGAAGCAATGTGGACAGGCACAGAGAAGGTGCTAGCAGGGAATTCTCTGCCTGCCTTTCCCCAGTGCTCTGCAAGCTCTCCAGGACAACATAGAATCTGGGGCTCTGTGCTTTCTTTCCTTCTGAACAACTGTTAGTGTTTTCTGCACAAAAGCGATTCTGCAAAGCAATGTGAACACTTCTGCTTCCCAGGCACAGAGAAGGTGCTAGCAGGGAATTCTCTGCCTGCCTTTCCCCAGTGCTCTGCAAGCTCTCCAGGACAACATAGAATCTGGGGCTCTGTGCTTTCTTTCCTTCTGAACAAGTGTTACTGTTTTCTGCACAAAAGCGATTCTGCGAAGCAATGTGAACAGGCACAGAGAAGGTGCTAGCAGGGAATTCTCTGCCTGCCTTTCCCCAGTGCTCTGCAAGCTCTCCAGGACAACATAAAATCTGGGGCTCTGTGCTTTCTTTCCTTCTGTACAAGTGTTACTGTTTTCTGCACAAAAGCGATTCTTGCGAAGCAATGTGAACACTTCTGCTTCCCAGGCACAGAGAAGGTGCTATCAGGGAATTCTCTGCCTGCCATTCCCCAGTGCTCTGCAAGCTCTCCAGGACAACATAGAATCTGGGGCTCTGTGCTTTCTTTCGTTCTGAACAAGTGTTACTGTTTTCTGCACAAAAGCGATTCTGCGAAGCAATGTGAACAGGCACAGAGAAGGTGCTATCAGGGAATTCTCTGCCTGCCTTTCCCCAGTGCTCTGCAAGCTCTCCAGGACAACATGGAATCTGGGGCTCTGTGCTTTCTTTCCTTCTGAACAAGTGTTACTGTTTTCTGCACAAAAGCGATTCTTGCGAAGCAATGTGAACACTTCTGCTTCCCAGGCACAGAGAAGGTGCTAGCAAGGAATTCTCTGCCTGCCTTTCCCCCGTGCTCTGCAAGCTCTCCAGGACAACATAGAATCTGGGGCTCTGTGCTTTCTTTCGTTCTGAATGAGTGTTAGTGTTTTCTGCACAAAAGCGATTCTGCGAAGCAATGTGAACAGGCACAGAGAAGGTGCTAGCAGGGAATTCTCTGACTGCCTTTCCCCAGTGCTCTGCAAGCTCTCCAGGACAACATAAAATCTGGGGCTCTGTGCTTTCTTTCCTTCTGAACAAGTGTTACTGTTTTCTGCACAAAAGCGATTCTGCAAAGCAATGTGAACACTTCTGCTTCCCAGGCACAGAGAAGGTGCTAGCAAGGAATTCTCTGCCTGCCTTTCCCCAGTGCTCTGCAAGCTCTCCAGGACAACATAAAATATGGGGCTCTGTGCTTTCTTTCCTTCTGAACAAGTGTTACTGTTTTCTGCACAAAAGCGATTCTGCGAAGCAATGTGAACACTTCTGCTTCCCAGGCACAGAGAAGGTGCTAGCAAGGAATTCTCTGCCTGCCTTTCCCCAGTGCTCTGCAAGCTCTCCAGGACAACATAGAATCTGGGGCTCTGTGCTTTCTTTCGTTCTGAACAAGTGTTACTGTTTTCTGCACAAAAGCGATTCTTGCGAAGCAATGTGAACACTTCTGCTTCCCAGGCACAGAGAAGGTGCTAGCAGGGAATTCTCTGCCTGCCTTTCCCCAGTGCTCTGCAAGCTCTCCAGGACAACATAGAATCTGGGGCTCTGTGCTTTCTTTCGTTCTGAACAAGTGTTACTGTTTTCTGCACAAAAGCGATTCTGCAAAGCAATGTGAACAGGCACAGAGAAGGTGCTATCAGGGAATTCTCTGCCTGCCTTTCCCCAGTGCTCTGCAAGCTCTCCAGGACAACATAAAATCTGGGGCTCTGTGCTTTCTTTCCTTCTGAACAAGTGTTAGTGTTTTCTGCACAAAAGCGATTCTGCAAAGCAATGTGAACACTTCTGCTTCCCAGGCACAGAGAAGGTGCTAGCAAGGAATTCTCTGCCTGCCTTTCCCCAGTGCTCTGCAAGCTCTCCAGGACAACATAAAATCTGGGGCTCTGCGCTTTCTTTCCTTCTGAACAAGTGTTACTGTTTTCTGCACAAAAGCGATTCTGCGAAGCAATGTGGACAGGCACAGAGAAGGTGCTAGCAGGGAATTCTCTGCCTGCCTTTCCCCAGTGCTCTGCAAGCTCTCCAGGACAACATAGAATCTGGGGCTCTGTGCTTTCTTTCCTTCTGAACAACTGTTAGTGTTTTCTGCACAAAAGCGCTTCTTGCGAAGCAATGTGAACACTTCTGCTTCCCAGGCACAGAGAAGGTGCTAGCAGGGAATTCTCTGCCTGCCTTTCCCCAGTGCTCTGCAAGCTCTCCAGGACAACATAAAATCTGGGGCTCTGTGCTTTCTTTCCTTCTGAACAAGTGTTACTGTTTTCTGCACAAAAGCGATTCTTGCGAAGCAATGTGAACACTTCTGCTTCCCAGGCACAGAGAAGGTGCTAGCAGGGAATTCTCTGCCTGCCTTTCCCCAGTGCTCTGCAAGCTCTCCAGGACAACATAGAATCTGGGGCTCTGTGCTTTCTTTCGTTCTGAACAAGTGTTAGTGTTTTCTGCGCAAAAGCGATTCTGCGAAGCAATGTGAACAGGCACAGAGAAGGTGCTAGCAGGGAATTCTCTGCCTGCCTTTCCCCAGTGCTCTGCAAGCTCTCCAGGACAACATAAAATCTGGGGCTCTGTGCTTTCTTTCCTTCTGAACAACTGTTACTGTTTTCTGCACAAAAGCGATTCTTGCGAAGCAATGTGAACACTTCTGCTTCCCAGGCACAGAGAAGGTGCTAGTAAGGAATTCTCTGCCTGCCTTTCCCCAGTGCTCTGCAAGCTCTCCAGGACAACATAGAATCTGGGGCTCTGTGCTTTCTTTCCTTCTGAACAAGTGTTACTGTTTTCTGCACAAAAGCGATTCTGCGAAGCAATGTGAACACTTCTGCTTCCCAGGCACAGAGAAGGTGCTAGCAAGGAATTCTCTGCCTGCCTTTCCCCAGTGCTCTGCAAGCTCTCCAGGACAACATAGAATCTGGGGCTCTGTGCTTTCTTTCCTTCTGAACAAGTGTTAGTGTTTTCTGCGCAAAAGCGATTCTGCGAAGCAATGTGAACACTTCTGCTTCCCAGGCACAGAGAAGGTGCTAGCAGGAAATTCTCTGCCTGCCTTTCCCCAGTGCTCTGCAAGCTCTCCAGGACAACATAGAATCTGGGGCTCTGTGCTTTCTTTCGTTCTGAACAAGTGTTAGTGTTTTCTGCACAAAAGCGATTCTGCGAAGCAATGTGAACAGGCACAGAGAAGGTGCTAGCAGGGAATTCTCTGCCTGCCTTTCCCCAGTGCTCTGCAAGCTCTCCAGGACAACATAAAATCTGGGGCTCTGTGCTTTCTTTCGTTCTGAACAAGTGTTATTGTTTTCTGCACAAAAGCGATTCTTGCGAAGCAATGTGAACACTTCTGCTTCCCAGGCACAGCGAAGGTGCTAGCAGGAAATTCTCTGCCTGCCTTTCCCCAGTGCTCTGCAAGCTCTCCAGGACAACATAGAATCTGGGGCTCTGTGCTTTCTTTCCTTCTGAACAACTGTTACTGTTTTCTGCACAAAAGCGATTCTGCGAAGCAATGTGAACAGGCACAGAGAAGGTGCTAGCAGGGAATTCTCTGCCTGCCTTTCCCCAGTGCTCTGCAAGCTCTCCAGGACAACATAAAATCTGGGGCTCTGTGCTTTCTTTCGTTCTGAACAAGTGTTACTGTTTTCTGCACAAAAGCGATTCTGCAAAGCAATGTGAACACTTCTGCTTCCCAGGCACAGAGAAGGTGCTAGCAAGGAATTCTCTGCCTGCCTTTCCCCAGTGCTCTGCAAGCTCTCCAGGACAACATAGAATCTGGGGCTCTGTGCTTTCTTTCCTTCTGAACAAGTGTTACTGTTTTCTGCACAAAAGCGATTCTGCGAAGCAATGTGAACACTTCTGCTTCCCAGGCACAGAGAAGGTGCTAGCAGGGAATTCTCTGCCTGCCTTTCCCCAGTGCTCTGCAAGCTCTCCAGGACAACATAGAATCTGGGGCTCTGTGCTTTCTTTCGTTCTGAACAAGTGTTACTGTTTTCTGCACAAAAGCGATTCTTGCGAAGCAATGTGAACACTTCTGCTTCCCAGGCACAGAGAAGGTGCTAGCAGGGAATTCTCTGCCTGCCTTTCCCCAGTGCTCTGCAAGCTCTCCAGGACAACATAGAATCTGGGGCTCTGTGCTTTCTTTCGTTCTGAACAAGTGTTACTGTTTTCTGCACAAAAGCGATTCTGCGAAGCAATGTGAACAGGCACAGAGAAGGTGCTATCAGGGAATTCTCTGCCTGCCTTTCCCCAGTGCTCTGCAAGCTCTCCAGGACAACATAGAATCTGGGGCTCTGTGCTTTCTTTCGTTCTGAACAAGTGTTACTGTTTTCTGCACAAAAGCGATTCTTGCGAAGCAATGTGAACACTTCTGCTTCCCAGGCACAGAGAAGGTGCTAGCAAGGAATTCTCTGCCTGCCTTTCCCCAGTGCTCTGCAAGCTCTCCAGGACAACATAAAATCTGGGGCTCTGTGCTTTCTTTCCTTCTGACCAAGTGTTACTGTTTTCTGCACAAAAGCGATTCTGCAAAGCAATGTGAACACTTCTGCTTCCCAGGCACAGAGAAGGTGCTAGCAAGGAATTCTCTGCCTGCCTTTCCCCAGTGCTCTGCAAGCTCTCCAGGACAACATAAAATCTGGGGCTCTGCGCTTTCTTTCCTTCTGACCAAGTGTTACTGTTTTCTGCACAAAAGCGATTCTGCGAAGCAATGTGAACAGGCACAGAGAAGGTGCTAGCAGGGAATTCTCTGCCTGCCTTTCCCCAGTGCTCTGCAAGCTCTCCAGGACAACATAGAATCTGGGGCTCTGTGCTTTCTTTCCTTCTGAACAAGTGTTAGTGTTTTCTGCACAAAAGCGCTTCTTGCGAAGCAATGTGAACACTTCTGCTTCCCAGGCACAGAGAAGGTGCTATCACGGAATTCTCTGCCTGCCTTTCCCCAGTGCTCTGCAAGCTCTCCAGGACAACATAGAATCTGGGGCTCTGTGCTTTCTTTCCTTCTGAACAAGTGTTACTGTTTTCTGCACAAAAGCGATTCTTGCGAAGCAATGTGAACACTTCTGCTTCCCAGGCACAGAGAAGGTGCTAGCAGGGAATTCTCTGCCTGCCTTTCCCCAGTGCTCTGCAAGCTCTCCAGGACAACATAGAATCTGGGGCTCTGTGCTTTCTTTCGTTCTGAACAAGTGTTAGTGTTTTCTGCGCAAAAGCGATTCTGCGAAGCAATGTGAACAGGCACAGAGAAGGTGCTAGCAGGGAATTCTCTGCCTGCCTTTCCCCAGTGCTCTGCAAGCTCTCCAGGACAACATAAAATATGGGGCTCTGTGCTTTCTTTCCTTCTGAACAACTGTTACTGTTTTCTGCACAAAAGCGATTCTTGCGAAGCAATGTGAACACTTCTGCTTCCCAGGCACAGAGAAGGTGCTAGCAAGGAATTCTCTGCCTGCCTTTCCCCAGTGCTCTGCAAGCTCTCCAGGACAACATAAAATTTGGGGCTCTGTGCTTTCTTTCCTTCTGAACAAGTGTTACTGTTTTCTGCACAAAAGCGATTCTTGCGAAGCAATGTGAACACTTCTGCTTCCCAGGCACAGAGAAGGTGCTAGCAGGGAATTCTCTGCCTGCCTTTCCCCAGTGCTCTGCAAGCTCTCCAGGACAACATAGAATCTGGGGCTCTGTGCTTTCTTTCGTTCTGAACAAGTGTTAGTGTTTTCTGCACAAAAGCGATTCTGCGAAGCAATGTGAACAGGCACAGAGAAGGTGCTAGCAGGGAATTCTCTGCCTGCCTTTCCCCAGTGCTCTGCAAGCTCTCCAGGACAACATAAAATCTGGGGCTCTGTGCTTTCTTTCCTTCTGAACAAGTGTTACTGTTTTCTGCACAAAAGCGATTCTGCGAAGCAATGTGAACACTTCTTCTTCCCAGGCACAGAGAAGGTGCTAGCAAGGAATTCTCTGCCTGCCTTTCCCCAGTGCTCTGCAAGCTCTCCAGGACAACATAGAATCTGAGGCTCTGTGCTTTCTTTCGTTCTGAACAAGTGTTAGTGTTTTCTGCACAAAAGCGATTCTGCGAAGCAATGTGAACAGGCACAGAGAAGGTGCTAGCAGGGAATTCTCTGCCTGCCTTTCCCCAGTGCTCTGCAAGCTCTCCAGGACAACATAAAATATGGGGCTCTGTGCTTTCTTTCCTTCTGAACAAGTGTTAGTGTTTTCTGCACAAAAGCGATTCTGCGAAGCAATGTGAACACTTCTGCTTCCCAGGCACAGAGAAGGTGCTATCACGGAATTCTCTGCCTGCCTTTCCCCAGTGCTCTGCAAGCTCTCCAGGACAACATAGAATCTGGGGCTCTGTGCTTTCTTTCCTTCTGAACAAGTGTTACTGTTTTCTGCACAAAAGCGATTCTTGCGAAGCAATGTGAACACTTCTGCTTCCCAGGCACAGAGAAGGTGCTAGCAGGGAATTCTCTGCCTGCCTTTCCCCAGTGCTCTGCAAGCTCTCCAGGACAACATAGAATCTGGGGCTCTGTGCTTTCTTTCGTTCTGAACAAGTGTTAGTGTTTTCTGCGCAAAAGCGATTCTGCGAAGCAATGTGAACAGGCACAGAGAAGGTGCTAGCAGGGAATTCTCTGCCTGCCTTTCCCCAGTGCTCTGCAAGCTCTCCAGGACAACATAAAATATGGGGCTCTGTGCTTTCTTTCCTTCTGAACAACTGTTACTGTTTTCTGCACAAAAGCGATTCTTGCGAAGCAATGTGAACACTTCTGCTTCCCAGGCACAGAGAAGGTGCTAGCAAGGAATTCTCTGCCTGCCTTTCCCCAGTGCTCTGCAAGCTCTCCAGGACAACATAAAATCTGGGGCTCTGTGCTTTCTTTCCTTCTGAACAAGTGTTAGTGTTTTCTGCACAAAAGCGATTCTTGCGAAGCAATGTGAACAATTCTGCTTCCCAGGCACAGAGAAGGTGCTAGCAAGGAATTCTCTGCCTGCCTTTCCCCAGTGCTCTGCAAGCTCTCCAGGACAACATAAAATCTGGGGCTCTGCGCTTTCTTTCCTTCTGACCAAGTGTTACTGTTTTCTGCACAAAAGCGATTCTGCGAAGCAATGTGAACAGGCACAGAGAAGGTGCTATCAGGGAATTCTCTGCCTGCCTTTCCCCAGTGCTCTGCAAGCTCTCCAGGACAACATAAAATCTGGGGCTCTGTGCTTTCTTTCCTTCTGAACAAGTGTTACTGTTTTCTGCACAAAAGCGATTCTGCGAAGCAATGTGAACACTTCTGCTTCCCAGGCACAGAGAAGGTGCTAGCAGGGAATTCTCTGCCTGCCTTTCCCCAGTGCTCTGCAAGCTCTCCAGGACAACATAGAATCTGGGGCTCTGTGCTTTCTTTCGTTCTGAACAAGTGTTACTGTTTTCTGCACAAAAGCGATTCTGCGAAGCAATGTGAACAGGCACAGAGAAGGTGCTAGCAGGGAATTCTCTGCCTGCCTTTCCCCAGTGCTCTGCAAGCTCTCCAGGACAACATAAAATCTGGGGCTCTGTGCTTTCTTTCCTTCTGAACAAGTGTTACTGTTTTCTGCACAAAAGCGATTCTGCGAAGCAATGTGAACACTTCTTCTTCCCAGGCACAGAGAAGGTGCTAGCAAGGAATTCTCTGCCTGCCTTTCCCCAGTGCTCTGCAAGCTCTCCAGGACAACATAGAATCTGGGGCTCTGTGCTTTCTTTCGTTCTGAACAAGTGTTAGTGTTTTCTGCACAAAAGCGATTCTGCGAAGCAATGTGAACAGGCACAGAGAAGGTGCTAGCAGGGAATTCTCTGCCTGCCTTTCCCCAGTGCTCTGCAAGCTCTCCAGGACAACATAAAATCTGGGGCTCTGTGCTTTCTTTCGTTCTGAACAAGTGTTACTGTTTTCTGCACAAAAGCGCTTCTTGCGAAGCAATGTGAACACTTCTGCTTCCCAGGCACAGAGAAGGTGCTATCAGGGAATTCTCTGCCTGCCTTTCCCCACTGCTCTGCAAGCTCTCCAGGACAACATAGAATCTGGGGCTCTGTGCTTTCTTTCGTTCTGAACAAGTGTTACTATTTTCTGCACAAAAGCGATTCTTGCGAAGCAATGTGAACACTTCTGCTTCCCAGGCACAGAGAAGGTTCTAGCAAGGAATTCTCTGCCTGCCTTTCCCCAGTGCTCTGCAAGCTCTCCAGGACAACATAGAATCTGGGGCTCTGTGCTTTCTTTCCTTCTGAACAACTGTTACTGTTTTCTGCACAAAAGCGATTCTGCAAAGCAATGTGAACACTTCTGCTTCCCAGGCACAGAGAAGGTGCTAGCAAGGAATTCTCTGCCTGCCTTTCCCCAGTGCTCTGTAAGCTCTCCAGGACAACATAAAATCTGGGGCTCTGCGCTTTCTTTCCTTCTGACCAAGTATTACTGTTTTCTGCACAAAAGCGATTCTGCGAAGCAATGTGAACAGGCACAGAGAAGGTGCTAGCAGGGAATTCTCTGCCTGCCTTTCCCCAGTGCTCTGCAAGCTCTCCAGGACAACATAAAATCTGGGGCTCTGTGCTTTCTTTCCTTCTGAACAAGTGTTACTGTTTTCTGCACAAAAGCGATTCTGCAAAGCAATGTGAACACTTCTGCTTCCCAGGCACAGAGAAGGTGCTAGCAAGGAATTCTCTGCCTGCCTTTCCCCAGTGCTCTGCAAGCTCTCCAGGACAACATAAAATATGGGGCTCTGTGCTTTCTTTCCTTCTGAACAAGTGTTACTGTTTTCTGCACAAAAGCGATTCTGCGAAGCAATGTGAACACTTCTGCTTCCCAGGCACAGAGAAGGTGCTAGCAAGGAATTCTCTGCCTGCCTTTCCCCAGTGCTCTGCAAGCTCTCCAGGACAACATAGAATCTGGGGCTCTGTGCTTTCTTTCGTTCTGAACAAGTGTTACTGTTTTCTGCACAAAAGCGATTCTTGCGAAGCAATGTGAACACTTCTGCTTCCCAGGCACAGAGAAGGTGCTATCAGGGAATTCTCTGCCTGCCTTTCCCCAGTGCTCTGCAAGCTCTCCAGGACAACATAGAATCTGGGGCTCTGTGCTTTCTTTCGTTCTGAACAAGTGTTACTGTTTTCTGCACAAAAGCGATTCTGCGAAGCAATGTGAACAGGCACAGAGAAGGTGCTAGCAGGGAATTCTCTGCCTGCCTTTCCCCAGTGCTCTGCAAGCTCTCCAGGACAACATAGAATCTGGGGCTCTGTGCTTTCTTTCCTTCTGAACAAGTGTTAGTGTTTTCTGCACAAAAGCGATTCTGCAAAGCAATGTGAACACTTCTGCTTCCCAGGCACAGAGAAGGTGCTAGCAAGGAATTCTCTGCCTGCCTTTCCCCAGTGCTCTGCAAGCTCTCCAGGACAACATAAAATCTGGGGCTCTGCGCTTTCTTTCCTTCTGACCAAGTGTTACTGTTTTCTGCACAAAAGCGATTCTGCGAAGCAATGTGGACAGGCACAGAGAAGGTGCTAGCAGGGAATTCTCTGCCTGCCTTTCCCCAGTGCTCTGCAAGCTCTCCAGGACAACATAGAATCTGGGGCTCTGTGCTTTCTTTCCTTCTGAACAACTGTTAGTGTTTTCTGCACAAAAGCGATTCTGCAAAGCAATGTGAACACTTCTGCTTCCCAGGCACAGAGAAGGTGCTAGCAGGGAATTCTCTGCCTGCCTTTCCCCAGTGCTCTGCAAGCTCTCCAGGACAACATAGAATCTGGGGCTCTGTGCTTTCTTTCCTTCTGAACAAGTGTTACTGTTTTCTGCACAAAAGCGATTCTGCGAAGCAATGTGAACAGGCACAGAGAAGGTGCTAGCAGGGAATTCTCTGCCTGCCTTTCCCCAGTGCTCTGCAAGCTCTCCAGGACAACATAAAATCTGGGGCTCTGTGCTTTCTTTCCTTCTGAACAACTGTTACTGTTTTCTGCACAAAAGCGATTCTTGCGAAGCAATGTGAACACTTCTGCTTCCCAGGCACAGAGAAGGTGCTAGTAAGGAATTCTCTGCCTGCCTTTCCCCAGTGCTCTGCAAGCTCTCCAGGACAACATAAAATCTGGGGCTCTGTGCTTTCTTTCCTTCTGAACAAGTGTTACTGTTTTCTGCACAAAAGCGATTCTTGCGAAGCAATGTGAACACTTCTGCTTCCCAGGCACAGAGAAGGTGCTAGCAGGGAATTCTCTGCCTGCCTTTCCCCAGTGCTCTGCAAGCTCTCCAGGACAACATAAAATCTGGGGCTCTGTGCTTTCTTTCCTTCTGTACAAGTGTTACTGTTTTCTGCACAAAAGCGATTCTTGCGAAGCAATGTGAACACTTCTGCTTCCCAGGCACAGAGAAGGTGCTATCAGGGAATTCTCTGCCTGCCATTCCCCAGTGCTCTGCAAGCTCTCCAGGACAACATAGAATCTGGGGCTCTGTGCTTTCTTTCGTTCTGAACAAGTGTTACTGTTTTCTGCACAAAAGCGATTCTGCGAAGCAATGTGAACAGGCACAGAGAAGGTGCTATCAGGGAATTCTCTGCCTGCCTTTCCCCAGTGCTCTGCAAGCTCTCCAGGACAACATGGAATCTGGGGCTCTGTGCTTTCTTTCCTTCTGAACAAGTGTTACTGTTTTCTGCACAAAAGCGATTCTTGCGAAGCAATGTGAACACTTCTGCTTCCCAGGCACAGAGAAGGTGCTAGCAAGGAATTCTCTGCCTGCCTTTCCCCCGTGCTCTGCAAGCTCTCCAGGACAACATAGAATCTGGGGCTCTGTGCTTTCTTTCGTTCTGAATAAGTGTTAGTGTTTTCTGCGCAAAAGCGATTCTGCGAAGCAATGTGAACAGGCACAGAGAAGGTGCTAGCAGGGAATTCTCTGCCTGCCTTTCCCCAGTGCTCTGCAAGCTCTCCAGGACAACATAAAATCTGGGGCTCTGTGCTTTCTTTCCTTCTGAACAAGTGTTACTGTTTTCTGCACAAAAGCGATTCTGCAAAGCAATGTGAACACTTCTGCTTCCCAGGCACAGAGAAGGTGCTAGCAAGGAATTCTCTGCCTGCCTTTCCCCAGTGCTCTGCAAGCTCTCCAGGACAACATAAAATATGGGGCTCTGTGCTTTCTTTCCTTCTGAACAAGTGTTACTGTTTTCTGCACAAAAGCGATTCTGCGAAGCAATGTGAACACTTCTGCTTCCCAGGCACAGAGAAGGTGCTAGCAAGGAATTCTCTGCCTGCCTTTCCCCAGTGCTCTGCAAGCTCTCCAGGACAACATAGAATCTGGGGCTCTGTGCTTTCTTTCGTTCTGAACAAGTGTTACTGTTTTCTGCACAAAAGCGATTCTTGCGAAGCAATGTGAACACTTCTGCTTCCCAGGCACAGAGAAGGTGCTAGCAGGGAATTCTCTGCCTGCCTTTCCCCAGTGCTCTGCAAGCTCTCCAGGACAACATAAAATCTGGGGCTCTGTGCTTTCTTTCCTTCTGAACAACTGTTACTGTTTTCTGCACAAAAGCGATTCTTGCGAAGCAATGTGAACACTTCTGCTTCCCAGGCACAGAGAAGGTGCTAGTAAGGAATTCTCTGCCTGCCTTTCCCCAGTGCTCTGCAAGCTCTCCAGGACAACATAGAATCTGGGGCTCTGTGCTTTCTTTCCTTCTGAACAAGTGTTACTGTTTTCTGCACAAAAGCGATTCTGCGAAGCAATGTGAACACTTCTGCTTCCCAGGCACAGAGAAGGTGCTAGCAAGGAATTCTCTGCCTGCCTTTCCCCAGTGCTCTGCAAGCTCTCCAGGACAACATAGAATCTGGGGCTCTGTGCTTTCTTTCCTTCTGAACAAGTGTTAGTGTTTTCTGCGCAAAAGCGATTCTGCGAAGCAATGTGAACACTTCTGCTTCCCAGGCACAGAGAAGGTGCTAGCAGGAAATTCTCTGCCTGCCTTTCCCCAGTGCTCTGCAAGCTCTCCAGGACAACATAGAATCTGGGGCTCTGTGCTTTCTTTCGTTCTGAACAAGTGTTAGTGTTTTCTGCACAAAAGCGATTCTGCGAAGCAATGTGAACAGGCACAGAGAAGGTGCTAGCAGGGAATTCTCTGCCTGCCTTTCCCCAGTGCTCTGCAAGCTCTCCAGGACAACATAAAATCTGGGGCTCTGTGCTTTCTTTCGTTCTGAACAAGTGTTATTGTTTTCTGCACAAAAGCGATTCTTGCGAAGCAATGTGAACACTTCTGCTTCCCAGGCACAGCGAAGGTGCTAGCAGGAAATTCTCTGCCTGCCTTTCCCCAGTGCTCTGCAAGCTCTCCAGGACAACATAGAATCTGGGGCTCTGTGCTTTCTTTCCTTCTGAACAACTGTTACTGTTTTCTGCACAAAAGCGATTCTGCGAAGCAATGTGAACAGGCACAGAGAAGGTGCTAGCAGGGAATTCTCTGCCTGCCTTTCCCCAGTGCTCTGCAAGCTCTCCAGGACAACATAAAATCTGGGGCTCTGTGCTTTCTTTCGTTCTGAACAAGTGTTACTGTTTTCTGCACAAAAGCGATTCTGCAAAGCAATGTGAACACTTCTGCTTCCCAGGCACAGAGAAGGTGCTAGCAAGGAATTCTCTGCCTGCCTTTCCCCAGTGCTCTGCAAGCTCTCCAGGACAACATAGAATCTGGGGCTCTGTGCTTTCTTTCGTTCTGAACAAGTGTTACTGTTTTCTGCACAAAAGCGATTCTTGCGAAGCAATGTGAACACTTCTGCTTCCCAGGCACAGAGAAGGTGCTAGCAGGGAATTCTCTGCCTGCCTTTCCCCAGTGCTCTGCAAGCTCTCCAGGACAACATAGAATCTGGGGCTCTGTGCTTTCTTTCGTTCTGAACAAGTGTTACTGTTTTCTGCACAAAAGCGATTCTGCGAAGCAATGTGAACAGGCACAGAGAAGGTGCTATCAGGGAATTCTCTGCCTGCCTTTCCCCAGTGCTCTGCAAGCTCTCCAGGACAACATAGAATCTGGGGCTCTGTGCTTTCTTTCGTTCTGAACAAGTGTTACTGTTTTCTGCACAAAAGCGATTCTTGCGAAGCAATGTGAACACTTCTGCTTCCCAGGCACAGAGAAGGTGCTAGCAAGGAATTCTCTGCCTGCCTTTCCCCAGTGCTCTGCAAGCTCTCCAGGACAACATAAAATCTGGGGCTCTCTGCTTTCTTTCCTTCTGAACAAGTGTTACTGTTTTCTGCACAAAAGCGATTCTGCAAAGCAATGTGAACACTTCTGCTTCCCAGGCACAGAGAAGGTGCTAGCAAGGAATTCTCTGCCTGCCTTTCCCCAGTGCTCTGCAAGCTCTCCAGGACAACATAAAATCTGGGGCTCTGCGCTTTCTTTCCTTCTGACCAAGTGTTACTGTTTTCTGCACAAAAGCGATTCTGCGAAGCAATGTGAACAGGCACAGAGAAGGTGCTAGCAGGGAATTCTCTGCCTGCCTTTCCCCAGTGCTCTGCAAGCTCTCCAGGACAACATAGAATCTGGGGCTCTGTGCTTTCTTTCCTTCTGAACAAGTGTTAGTGTTTTCTGCACAAAAGCGCTTCTTGCGAAGCAATGTGAACACTTCTGCTTCCCAGGCACAGAGAAGGTGCTATCACGGAATTCTCTGCCTGCCTTTCCCCAGTGCTCTGCAAGCTCTCCAGGACAACATAGAATCTGGGGCTCTGTGCTTTCTTTCCTTCTGAACAAGTGTTACTGTTTTCTGCACAAAAGCGATTCTTGCGAAGCAATGTGAACACTTCTGCTTCCCAGGCACAGAGAAGGTGCTAGCAGGGAATTCTCTGCCTGCCTTTCCCCAGTGCTCTGCAAGCTCTCCAGGACAACATAGAATCTGGGGCTCTGTGCTTTCTTTCGTTCTGAACAAGTGTTAGTGTTTTCTGCGCAAAAGCGATTCTGCGAAGCAATGTGAACAGGCACAGAGAAGGTGCTAGCAGGGAATTCTCTGCCTGCCTTTCCCCAGTGCTCTGCAAGCTCTCCAGGACAACATAAAATATGGGGCTCTGTGCTTTCTTTCCTTCTGAACAACTGTTACTGTTTTCTGCACAAAAGCGATTCTTGCGAAGCAATGTGAACACTTCTGCTTCCCAGGCACAGAGAAGGTGCTAGCAAGGAATTCTCTGCCTGCCTTTCCCCAGTGCTCTGCAAGCTCTCCAGGACAACATAAAATCTGGGGCTCTGTGCTCTCTTTCCTTCTGAACAAGTGTTAGTGTTTTCTGCACAAAAGCGATTCTTGCGAAGCAATGTGAACACTTCTGCTTCCCAGGCACAGAGAAGGTGCTAGCAAGGAATTCTCTGCCTGCCTTTCCCCAGTGCTCTGCAAGCTCTCCAGGACAACATAAAATCTGGGGCTCTGCGCTTTCTTTCCTTCTGACCAAGTGTTACTGTTTTCTGCACAAAAGCGATTCTGCGAAGCAATGTGAACAGGCACAGAGAAGGTGCTAGCAGGGAATTCTCTGCCTGCCTTTCCCCAGTGCTCTGCAAGCTCTCCAGGACAACATAAAATTTGGGGCTCTGTGCTTTCTTTCCTTCTGACCAAGTGTTACTGTTTTCTGCACAAAAGCGATTCTTGCGAAGCAATGTGAACACTTCTGCTTCCCAGGCACAGAGAAGGTGCTAGCAAGGAATTCTCTGCCTGCCTTTCCCCAGTGCTCTGCAAGCTCTCCAGGACAACATAGAATCTGGGGCTCTGTGCTTTCTTTCGTTCTGAACAAGTGTTACTGTTTTCTGCACAAAAGCGATTCTGCGAAGCAATGTGAACAGGCACAGAGAAGGTGCTAGCAGGGAATTCTCTGCCTGCCTTTCCCCAGTGCTCTGCAAGCTCTCCAGGACAACATAAAATCTGGGGCTCTGCGCTTTCTTTCCTTCTGACCAAGTGTTACTGTTTTCTGCACAAAAGCGATTCTGCGAAGCAATGTGAACAGGCACAGAGAAGGTGCTATCAGGGAATTCTCTGCCTGCCTTTCCCCAGTGCTCTGCAAGCTCTCCAGGACAACATAAAATCTGGGGCTCTGTGCTTTCTTTCCTTCTGAACAAGTGTTAGTGTTTTCTGCACAAAAGCGATTCTGCGAAGCAATGTGAACACTTCTGCTTCCCAGGCACAGAGAAGGTGCTAGCAGGGAATTCTCTGCCTGCCTTTCCCCAGTGCTCTGCAAGCTCTCCAGGACAACATAGAATCTGGGGCTCTGTGCTTTCTTTCCTTCTGAACAAGTGTTACTGTTTTCTGCACAAAAGCGATTCTTGCGAAGCAATGTGAACACTTCTGCTTCCCAGGCACAGAGAAGGTGCTAGCAGGGAATTCTCTGCCTGCCTTTCCCCAGTGCTCTGCAAGCTCTCCAGGACAACATAGAATCTGGGGCTCTGTGCTTTCTTTCGTTCTGAACAAGTGTTAGTGTTTTCTGCGCAAAAGCGATTCTGCGAAGCAATGTGAACAGGCACAGAGAAGGTGCTAGCAGGGAATTCTCTGCCTGCCTTTCCCCAGTGCTCTGCAAGCTCTCCAGGACAACATAAAATATGGGGCTCTGTGCTTTCTTTCCTTCTGAACAACTGTTACTGTTTTCTGCACAAAAGCGATTCTTGCGAAGCAATGTGAACACTTCTGCTTCCCAGGCACAGAGAAGGTGCTAGCAAGGAATTCTCTGCCTGCCTTTCCCCAGTGCTCTGCAAGCTCTCCAGGACAACATAAAATCTGGGGCTCTGCGCTTTCTTTCCTTCTGACCAAGTGTTACTGTTTTCTGCACAAAAGCGATTCTGCGAAGCAATGTGAACAGGCACAGAGAAGGTGCTATCAGGGAATTCTCTGCCTGCCTTTCCCCAGTGCTCTGCAAGCTCTCCAGGACAACATAAAATCTGGGGCTCTGTGCTTTCTTTCCTTCTGAACAAGTGTTACTGTTTTCTGCACAAAAGCGATTCTGCGAAGCAATGTGAACACTTCTGCTTCCCAGGCACAGAGAAGGTGCTAGCAGGGAATTCTCTGCCTGCCTTTCCCCAGTGCTCTGCAAGCTCTCCAGGACAACATAGAATCTGGGGCTCTGTGCTTTCTTTCGTTCTGAACAAGTGTTACTGTTTTCTGCACAAAAGCGATTCTGCGAAGCAATGTGAACAGGCACAGAGAAGGTGCTAGCAGGGAATTCTCTGCCTGCCTTTCCCCAGTGCTCTGCAAGCTCTCCAGGACAACATAAAATCTGGGGCTCTGTGCTTTCTTTCCTTCTGAACAAGTGTTACTGTTTTCTGCACAAAAGCGATTCTGCGAAGCAATGTGAACACTTCTTCTTCCCAGGCACAGAGAAGGTGCTAGCAAGGAATTCTCTGCCTGCCTTTCCCCAGTGCTCTGCAAGCTCTCCAGGACAACATAGAATCTGGGGCTCTGTGCTTTCTTTCGTTCTGAACAAGTGTTAGTGTTTTCTGCACAAAAGCGATTCTGCGAAGCAATGTGAACAGGCACAGAGAAGGTGCTAGCAGGGAATTCTCTGCCTGCCTTTCCCCAGTGCTCTGCAAGCTCTCCAGGACAACATAAAATCTGGGGCTCTGTGCTTTCTTTCGTTCTGAACAAGTGTTACTGTTTTCTGCACAAAAGCGCTTCTTGCGAAGCAATGTGAACACTTCTGCTTCCCAGGCACAGAGAAGGTGCTATCAGGGAATTCTCTGCCTGCCTTTCCCCAGTGCTCTGCAAGCTCTCCAGGACAACATAGAATCTGGGGCTCTGTGCTTTCTTTCCTTCTGAACAAGTGTTACTGTTTTCTGCACAAAAGCGATTCTGCAAAGCAATGTGAACACTTCTGCTTCCCAGGCACAGAGAAGGTGCTAGCAAGGAATTCTCTGCCTGCCTTTCCCCAGTGCTCTGTAAGCTCTCCAGGACAACATAAAATCTGGGGCTCTGCGCTTTCTTTCCTTCTGACCAAGTGTTACTGTTTTCTGCACAAAAGCGATTCTGCGAAGCAATGTGAACAGGCACAGAGAAGGTGCTAGCAGGGAATTCTCTGCCTGCCTTTCCCCAGTGCTCTGCAAGCTCTCCAGGACAACATAGAATCTGGGGCTCTGTGCTTTCTTTCCTTCTGAACAAGTGTTAGTGTTTTCTGCACAAAAGCGCTTCTTGCGAAGCAATGTGAACACTTCTGCTTCCCAGGCACAGAGAAGGTGCTAGCAGGGAATTCTCTGCCTGCCTTTCCCCAGTGCTCTGCAAGCTCTCCAGGACAACATAGAATCTGGGGCTCTGTGCTTTCTTTCGTTCTGAACAAGTGTTAGTGTTTTCTGCGCAAAAGCGATTCTGCGAAGCAATGTGAACAGGCACAGAGAAGGTGCTAGCAGGGAATTCTCTGCCTGCCTTTCCCCAGTGCTCTGCAAGCTCTCCAGGACAACATAAAATATGGGGCTCTCTGCTTTCTTTCCTTCTGAACAACTGTTACTGTTTTCTGCACAAAAGCGATTCTTGCGAAGCAATGTGAACACTTCTGCTTCCCAGGCACAGAGAAGGTGCTAGCAAGGAATTCTCTGCCTGCCTTTCCCCAGTGCTCTGCAAGCTCTCCAGGACAACATAAAATCTGGGGCTCTGTGCTTTCTTTCCTTCTGAACAAGTGTTAGTGTTTTCTGCACAAAAGCGATTCTTGCGAAGCAATGTGAACACTTCTGCTTCCCAGGCACAGAGAAGGTGCTAGCAAGGAATTCTCTGCCTGCCTTTCCCCAGTGCTCTGCAAGCTCTCCAGGACAACATAAAATCTGGGGCTCTGCGCTTTCTTTCCTTCTGACCAAGTGTTACTGTTTTCTGCACAAAAGCGATTCTGCGAAGCAATGTGAACAGGCACAGAGAAGGTGCTATCAGGGAATTCTCTGCCTGCCTTTCCCCAGTGCTCTGCAAGCTCTCCAGGACAACATAAAATCTGGGGCTCTGTGCTTTCTTTCCTTCTGAACAAGTGTTACTGTTTTCTGCACAAAAGCGATTCTGCGAAGCAATGTGAACAGGCACAGAGAAGGTGCTATCAGGGAATTCTCTGCCTGCCTTTCCCCAGTGCTCTGCAAGCTCTCCAGGACAACATAAAATCTGGGGCTCTGTGCTTTCTTTCCTTCTGAACAAGTGTTACTGTTTTCTGCACAAAAGCGATTCTTGCGAAGCAATGTGAACACTTCTGCTTCCCAGGCACAGAGAAGGTGCTAGCAAGGAATTCTCTGCCTGCCTTTCCCCAGTGCTCTGCAAGCTCTCCAGGACAACATAGAATCTGGGGCTCTGTGCTTTCTTTCGTTCTGAACAAGTGTTAGTGTTTTCTGCACAAAAGCGATTCTGCGAAGCAATGTGAACAGGCACAGAGAAGGTGCTAGCAGGGAATTCTCTGCCTGCCTTTCCCCAGTGCTCTGCAAGCTCTCCAGGACAACATAAAATCTGGGGCTCTGTGCTTTCTTTCCTTCTGAACAACTGTTACTGTTTTCTGCACAAAAGCGATTCTTGCGAAGCAATGTGAACACTTCTGCTTCCCAGGCACAGAGAAGGTGCTAGCAGGGAATTCTCTGCCTGCCTTTCCCCAGTGCTCTGCAAGCTCTCCAGGACAACATAGAATCTGGGGCTCTGTGCTTTCTTTCGTTCTGAACAAGTGTTAGTGTTTTCTGCACAAAAGCGATTCTGCGAAGCAATGTGAACACTTCTGCTTCCCAGGCACAGAGAAGGTGCTAGCAAGGAATTCTCTGCCTGCCTTTCCCCAGTGCTCTGCAAGCTCTCCAGGACAACATAGAATCTGGGGCTCTGTGCTTTCTTTCGTTCTGAACAAGTGTTAGTGTTTTCTGCGCAAAAGCGATTCTGCGAAGCAATGTGAACACTTCTGCTTCCCAGGCACAGAGAAGGTGCTAGCAGGAAATTCTCTGCCTGCCTTTCCCCAGTGCTCTGCAAGCTCTCCAGGACAACATAGAATCTGGGGCTCTGTGCTTTCTTTCGTTCTGAACAAGTGTTAGTGTTTTCTGCGCAAAAGCGATTCTGCGAAGCAATGTGAACAGGCACAGAGAAGGTGCTAGCAGGGAATTCTCTGCCTGCCTTTCCCCAGTGCTCTGCAAGCTCTCCAGGACAACATAAAATATGGGGCTCTCTGCTTTCTTTCCTTCTGAACAACTGTTACTGTTTTCTGCACAAAAGCGATTCTTGCGAAGCAATGTGAACACTTCTGCTTCCCAGGCACAGAGAAGGTGCTAGCAAGGAATTCTCTGCCTGCCTTTCCCCAGTGCTCTGCAAGCTCTCCAGGACAACATAAAATCTGGGGCTCTGTGCTTTCTTTCCTTCTGAACAAGTGTTAGTGTTTTCTGCACAAAAGCGATTCTTGCGAAGCAATGTGAACACTTCTGCTTCCCAGGCACAGAGAAGGTGCTAGCAAGGAATTCTCTGCCTGCCTTTCCCCAGTGCTCTGCAAGCTCTCCAGGACAACATAAAATCTGGGGCTCTGCGCTTTCTTTCCTTCTGACCAAGTGTTACTGTTTTCTGCACAAAAGCGATTCTGCGAAGCAATGTGAACAGGCACAGAGAAGGTGCTATCAGGGAATTCTCTGCCTGCCTTTCCCCAGTGCTCTGCAAGCTCTCCAGGACAACATAAAATCTGGGGCTCTGTGCTTTCTTTCCTTCTGAACAAGTGTTACTGTTTTCTGCACAAAAGCGATTCTGCGAAGCAATGTGAACAGGCACAGAGAAGGTGCTATCAGGGAATTCTCTGCCTGCCTTTCCCCAGTGCTCTGCAAGCTCTCCAGGACAACATAAAATCTGGGGCTCTGTGCTTTCTTTCCTTCTGAACAAGTGTTACTGTTTTCTGCACAAAAGCGATTCTTGCGAAGCAATGTGAACACTTCTGCTTCCCAGGCACAGAGAAGGTGCTAGCAAGGAATTCTCTGCCTGCCTTTCCCCAGTGCTCTGCAAGCTCTCCAGGACAACATAGAATCTGGGGCTCTGTGCTTTCTTTCGTTCTGAACAAGTGTTAGTGTTTTCTGCACAAAAGCGATTCTGCGAAGCAATGTGAACAGGCACAGAGAAGGTGCTAGCAGGGAATTCTCTGCCTGCCTTTCCCCAGTGCTCTGCAAGCTCTCCAGGACAACATAAAATCTGGGGCTCTGTGCTTTCTTTCCTTCTGAACAACTGTTACTGTTTTCTGCACAAAAGCGATTCTTGCGAAGCAATGTGAACACTTCTGCTTCCCAGGCACAGAGAAGGTGCTAGCAGGGAATTCTCTGCCTGCCTTTCCCCAGTGCTCTGCAAGCTCTCCAGGACAACATAGAATCTGGGGCTCTGTGCTTTCTTTCGTTCTGAACAAGTGTTAGTGTTTTCTGCACAAAAGCGATTCTGCGAAGCAATGTGAACACTTCTGCTTCCCAGGCACAGAGAAGGTGCTAGCAAGGAATTCTCTGCCTGCCTTTCCCCAGTGCTCTGCAAGCTCTCCAGGACAACATAGAATCTGGGGCTCTGTGCTTTCTTTCGTTCTGAACAAGTGTTAGTGTTTTCTGCGCAAAAGCGATTCTGCGAAGCAATGTGAACACTTCTGCTTCCCAGGCACAGAGAAGGTGCTAGCAGGAAATTCTCTGCCTGCCTTTCCCCAGTGCTCTGCAAGCTCTCCAGGACAACATAGAATCTGGGGCTCTGTGCTTTCTTTCGTTCTGAACAATTGTTAGCGTTTTCTGCACAAAAGCGATTCTGCGAAGCAATGTGAACAGGCACAGAGAAGGTGCTAGCAGGGAATTCTCTGCCTGCCTTTCCCCAGTGCTCTGCAAGCTCTCCAGGACAACATAAAATCTGGGGCTCTGTGCTTTCTTTCGTTCTGAACAAGTGTTACTGTTTTCTGCACAAAAGCGATTCTTGCGAAGCAATGTGAACACTTCTGCTTCCCAGGCACAGCGAAGGTGCTAGCAGGAAATTCTCTGCCTGCCTTTCCCCAGTGCTCTGCAAGCTCTCCAGGACAACATAGAATCTGGGGCTCTGTGCTTTCTTTCCTTCTGAACAAGTGTTACTGTTTTCTGCACAAAAGCGATTCTGCGAAGCAATGTGAACAGGCACAGAGAAGGTGCTAGCAGGGAATTCTCTGCCTGCCTTTCCCCAGTGCTCTGCAAGCTCTCCAGGACAACATAAAATCTGGGGCTCTGTGCTTTCTTTCGTTCTGAACAAGTGTTACTGTTTTCTGCACAAAAGCGATTCTGCAAAGCAATGTGAACACTTCTGCTTCCCAGGCACAGAGAAGGTGCTAGCAAGGAATTCTCTGCCTGCCTTTCCCCAGTGCTCTGCAAGCTCTCCAGGACAACATAGAATCTGGGGCTCTGTGCTTTCTTTCCTTCTGAACAAGTGTTACTGTTTTCTGCACAAAAGCGATTCTTGCGAAGCAATGTGAACACTTCTGCTTCCCAGGCACAGAGAAGGTGCTAGCAGGGAATTCTCTGCCTGCCTTTCCCCAGTGCTCTGCAAGCTCTCCAGGACAACATAGAATCTGGGGCTCTGTGCTTTCTTTCCTTCTGAACAAGTGTTACTGTTTTCTGCACAAAAGCGATTCTGCGAAGCAATGTGAACAGGCACAGAGAAGGTGCTATCAGGGAATTCTCTGCCTGCCTTTCCCCAGTGCTCTGCAAGCTCTCCAGGACAACATAAAATCTGGGGCTCTGTGCTTTCTTTCCTTCTGAACAAGTGTTACTGTTTTCTGCACAAAAGCGATTCTTGCGAAGCAATGTGAACACTTCTGCTTCCCAGGCACAGAGAAGGTGCTAGCAAGGAATTCTCTGCCTGCCTTTCCCCAGTGCTCTGCAAGCTCTCCAGGACAACATAAAATCTGGGGCTCTGTGCTCTCTTTCCTTCTGAACAAGTGTTAGTGTTTTCTGCACAAAAGCGATTCTGCAAAGCAATGTGAACACTTCTGCTTCCCAGGCACAGAGAAGGTGCTAGCAAGGAATTCTCTGCCTGCCTTTCCCCAGTGCTCTGCAAGCTCTCCAGGACAACATAAAATCTGGGGCTCTGCGCTTTCTTTCCTTCTGACCAAGTGTTACTGTTTTCTGCACAAAAGCGATTCTGCGAAGCAATGTGAACAGGCACAGAGAAGGTGCTATCAGGGAATTCTCTGCCTGCCTTTCCCCAGTGCTCTGCAAGCTCTCCAGGACAACATAAAATCTAGGGCTCTGTGCTTTCTTTCCTTCTGAACAAGTGTTACTGTTTTCTGCACAAAAGCGATTCTGCAAAGCAATGTGAACACTTCTGCTTCCCAGGCACAGAGAAGGTGCTAGCAAGGAATTCTCTGCCTGCCTTTCCCCAGTGCTCTGCAAGCTCTCCAGGACAACATAAAATCTGGGGCTCTGCGCTTTCTTTCCTTCTGACCAAGTGTTACTGTTTTCTGCACAAAAGCGATTCTGCGAAGCAATGTGAACAGGCACAGAGAAGGTGCTAGCAGGGAATTCTCTGCCTGCCTTTCCCCAGTGCTCTGCAAGCTCTCCAGGACAACATAAAATCTGGGGCTCTGTGCTTTCTTTCCTTCTGAACAAGTGTTACTGTTTTCTGCACAAAAGCGATTCTGCGAAGCAATGTGAACACTTCTGCTTCCCAGGCACAGAGAAGGTGCTAGCAGGGAATTCTCTGCCTGCCTTTCCCCAGTGCTCTGCAAGCTCTCCAGGACAACATAGAATCTGGGGCTCTGTGCTTTCTTTCGTTCTGAACAAGTGTTACTGTTTTCTGCACAAAAGCGATTCTTGCGAAGCAATGTGAACACTTCTGCTTCCCAGGCACAGAGAAGGTGCTAGCAAGGAATTCTCTGCCTGCCTTTCCCCAGTGCTCTGCAAGCTCTCCAGGACAACATAAAATCTGGGGCTCTGCGCTTTCTTTCCTTCTGACCAAGTGTTACTGTTTTCTGCACAAAAGCGATTCTGCGAAGCAATGTGAACAGGCACAGAGAAGGTGCTATCAGGGAATTCTCTGCCTGCCTTTCCCCAGTGCTCTGCAAGCTCTCCAGGACAATATAAAATCTGGGGCTCTGTGCTTTCTTTCCTTCTGAACAAGTGTTAGTGTTTTCTGCACAAAAGCGATTCTGCGAAGCAATGTGAACACTTCTGCTTCCCAGGCACAGAGAAGGTGCTAGCAGGGAATTCTCTGCCTGCCTTTCCCCAGTGCTCTGCAAGCTCTCCAGGACAACATAGAATCTGGGGCTCTGTGCTTTCTTTCGTTCTGAACAAGTGTTACTGTTTTCTGCACAAAAGCGATTCTGCAAAGCAATGTGAACACTTCTGCTTCCCAGGCACAGAGAAGGTGCTAGCAAGGAATTCTCTGCCTGCCTTTCCCCAGTGCTCTGCAAGCTCTCCAGGACAACATAAAATCTGGGGCTCTGCGCTTTCTTTCCTTCTGACCAAGTGTTACTGTTTTCTGCACAAAAGCGATTCTGCGAAGCAATGTGAACAGGCACAGAGAAGGTGCTAGCAGGGAATTCTCTGCCTGCCTTTCCCCAGTGCTCTGCAAGCTCTCCAGGACAACATAAAATCTGGGGCTCTGTGCTTTCTTTCCTTCTGAACAAGTGTTACTGTTTTCTGCACAAAAGCGATTCTTGCGAAGCAATGTGAACACTTCTGATTCCCAGGCACAGAGAAGGTGCTATCAGGGAATTCTCTGCCTGCCTTTCCCCAGTGCTCTGCAAGCTCTCCAGGACAACATAGAATCTGGGGCTCTGTGCTTTCTTTCGTTCTGAACAAGTGTTAGTGTTTTCTGCACAAAAGCGATTCTGCGAAGCAATGTGAACAGGCACAGAGAAGGTGCTAGCAGGGAATTCTCTGCCTGCCTTTCCCCAGTGCTCTGCAAGCTCTCCAGGACAACATAAAATCTGGGGCTCTGTGCTTTCTTTCGTTCTGAACAAGTGTTAATGTTTTCTGCACAAAAGCGATTCTGCAAAGCAATGTGAACACTTCTGCTTCCCAGGCACAGAGAAGGTGCTAGCAAGGAATTCTCTGCCTGCCTTTCCCCAGTGCTCTGTAAGCTCTCCAGGACAACATAAAATCTGGGGCTCTGCGCTTTCTTTCCTTCTGACCAAGTGTTACTGTTTTCTGCACAAAAGCGATTCTGCGAAGCAATGTGAACAGGCACAGAGAAGGTGCTAGCAGGGAATTCTCTGCCTGCCTTTCCCCAGTGCTCTGCAAGCTCTCCAGGACAACATAGAATCTGGGGCTCTGTGCTTTCTTTCCTTCTGAACAAGTGTTACTGTTTTCTGCACAAAAGCGCTTCTTGCGAAGCAATGTGAACACTTCTGCTTCCCAGGCACAGAGAAGGTGCTAGCAGGGAATTCTCTGCCTGCCTTTCCCCAGTGCTCTGCAAGCTCTCCAGGACAACATAGAATCTGGGGCTCTGTGCTTTCTTTCGTTCTGAACAAGTGTTACTGTTTTCTGCACAAAAGCGATTCTGCAAAGCAATGTGAACAGGCACAGAGAAGGTGCTAGCAGGGAATTCTCTGCCTGCCTTTCCCCAGTGCTCTGCAAGCTCTCCAGGACAACATAAAATATGGGGCTCTCTGCTTTCTTTCCTTCTGAACAACTGTTACTGTTTTCTGCACAAAAGCGATTCTTGCGAAGCAATGTGAACACTTCTGCTTCCCAGGCACAGAGAAGGTGCTAGCAAGGAATTCTCTGCCTGCCTTTCCCCAGTGCTCTGCAAGCTCTCCAGGACAACATAAAATCTGGGGCTCTGTGCTTTCTTTCCTTCTGAACAAGTGTTAGTGTTTTCTGCACAAAAGCGATTCTTGCGAAGCAATGTGAACACTTCTGCTTCCCAGGCACAGAGAAGGTGCTAGCAAGGAATTCTCTGCCTGCCTTTCCCCAGTGCTCTGCAAGCTCTCCAGGACAACATAAAATCTGGGGCTCTGCGCTTTCTTTCCTTCTGACCAAGTGTTACTGTTTTCTGCACAAAAGCGATTCTGCGAAGCAATGTGAACAGGCACAGAGAAGGTGCTATCAGGGAATTCTCTGCCTGCCTTTCCCCAGTGCTCTGCAAGCTCTCCAGGACAACATAAAATCTGGGGCTCTGTGCTTTCTTTCCTTCTGAACAAGTGTTACTGTTTTCTGCACAAAAGCGATTCTGCGAAGCAATGTGAACAGGCACAGAGAAGGTGCTATCAGGGAATTCTCTGCCTGCCTTTCCCCAGTGCTCTGCAAGCTCTCCAGGACAACATAAAATCTGGGGCTCTGTGCTTTCTTTCCTTCTGAACAAGTGTTACTGTTTTCTGCACAAAAGCGATTCTTGCGAAGCAATGTGAACACTTCTGCTTCCCAGGCACAGAGAAGGTGCTAGCAAGGAATTCTCTGCCTGCCTTTCCCCAGTGCTCTGCAAGCTCTCCAGGACAACATAGAATCTGGGGCTCTGTGCTTTCTTTCGTTCTGAACAAGTGTTAGTGTTTTCTGCACAAAAGCGATTCTGCGAAGCAATGTGAACAGGCACAGAGAAGGTGCTAGCAGGGAATTCTCTGCCTGCCTTTCCCCAGTGCTCTGCAAGCTCTCCAGGACAACATAGAATCTGGGGCTCTGTGCTTTCTTTCGTTCTGAACAAGTGTTAGTGTTTTCTGCACAAAAGCGATTCTGCGAAGCAATGTGAACACTTCTGCTTCCCAGGCACAGAGAAGGTGCTAGCAAGGAATTCTCTGCCTGCCTTTCCCCAGTGCTCTGCAAGCTCTCCAGGACAACATAGAATCTGGGGCTCTGTGCTTTCTTTCGTTCTGAACAAGTGTTAGTGTTTTCTGCGCAAAAGCGATTCTGCGAAGCAATGTGAACACTTCTGCTTCCCAGGCACAGAGAAGGTGCTAGCAGGAAATTCTCTGCCTGCCTTTCCCCAGTGCTCTGCAAGCTCTCCAGGACAACATAGAATCTGGGGCTCTGTGCTTTCTTTCGTTCTGAACAATTGTTAGCGTTTTCTGCACAAAAGCGATTCTGCGAAGCAATGTGAACAGGCACAGAGAAGGTGCTAGCAGGGAATTCTCTGCCTGCCTTTCCCCAGTGCTCTGCAAGCTCTCCAGGACAACATAAAATCTGGGGCTCTGTGCTTTCTTTCGTTCTGAACAAGTGTTACTGTTTTCTGCACAAAAGCGATTCTTGCGAAGCAATGTGAACACTTCTGCTTCCCAGGCACAGCGAAGGTGCTAGCAGGAAATTCTCTGCCTGCCTTTCCCCAGTGCTCTGCAAGCTCTCCAGGACAACATAGAATCTGGGGCTCTGTGCTTTCTTTCCTTCTGAACAAGTGTTACTGTTTTCTGCACAAAAGCGATTCTGCGAAGCAATGTGAACAGGCACAGAGAAGGTGCTAGCAGGGAATTCTCTGCCTGCCTTTCCCCAGTGCTCTGCAAGCTCTCCAGGACAACATAAAATCTGGGGCTCTGTGCTTTCTTTCGTTCTGAACAAGTGTTACTGTTTTCTGCACAAAAGCGATTCTGCAAAGCAATGTGAACACTTCTGCTTCCCAGGCACAGAGAAGGTGCTAGCAAGGAATTCTCTGCCTGCCTTTCCCCAGTGCTCTGCAAGCTCTCCAGGACAACATAGAATCTGGGGCTCTGTGCTTTCTTTCGTTCTGAACAAGTGTTACTGTTTTCTGCACAAAAGCGATTCTTGCGAAGCAATGTGAACACTTCTGCTTCCCAGGCACAGAGAAGGTGCTAGCAGGGAATTCTCTGCCTGCCTTTCCCCAGTGCTCTGCAAGCTCTCCAGGACAACATAGAATCTGGGGCTCTGTGCTTTCTTTCCTTCTGAACAAGTGTTACTGTTTTCTGCACAAAAGCGATTCTGCGAAGCAATGTGAACAGGCACAGAGAAGGTGCTATCAGGGAATTCTCTGCCTGCCTTTCCCCAGTGCTCTGCAAGCTCTCCAGGACAACATAAAATCTGGGGCTCTGTGCTTTCTTTCCTTCTGAACAAGTGTTACTGTTTTCTGCACAAAAGCGATTCTTGCGAAGCAATGTGAACACTTCTGCTTCCCAGGCACAGAGAAGGTGCTAGCAAGGAATTCTCTGCCTGCCTTTCCCCAGTGCTCTGCAAGCTCTCCAGGACAACATAAAATCTGGGGCTCTGTGCTCTCTTTCCTTCTGAACAAGTGTTAGTGTTTTCTGCACAAAAGCGATTCTGCAAAGCAATGTGAACACTTCTGCTTCCCAGGCACAGAGAAGGTGCTAGCAAGGAATTCTCTGCCTGCCTTTCCCCAGTGCTCTGCAAGCTCTCCAGGACAACATAAAATCTGGGGCTCTGCGCTTTCTTTCCTTCTGACCAAGTGTTACTGTTTTCTGCACAAAAGCGATTCTGCGAAGCAATGTGAACAGGCACAGAGAAGGTGCTATCAGGGAATTCTCTGCCTGCCTTTCCCCAGTGCTCTGCAAGCTCTCCAGGACAACATAAAATCTGGGGCTCTGTGCTTTCTTTCCTTCTGAACAAGTGTTACTGTTTTCTGCACAAAAGCGATTCTGCAAAGCAATGTGAACACTTCTGCTTCCCAGGCACAGAGAAGGTGCTAGCAAGGAATTCTCTGCCTGCCTTTCCCCAGTGCTCTGCAAGCTCTCCAGGACAACATAAAATCTGGGGCTCTGCGCTTTCTTTCCTTCTGACCAAGTGTTACTGTTTTCTGCACAAAAGCGATTCTGCGAAGCAATGTGAACAGGCACAGAGAAGGTGCTAGCAGGGAATTCTCTGCCTGCCTTTCCCCAGTGCTCTGCAAGCTCTCCAGGACAACATAAAATCTGGGGCTCTGTGCTTTCTTTCCTTCTGAACAAGTGTTACTGTTTTCTGCACAAAAGCGATTCTGCGAAGCAATGTGAACACTTCTGCTTCCCAGGCACAGAGAAGGTGCTAGCAGGGAATTCTCTGCCTGCCTTTCCCCAGTGCTCTGCAAGCTCTCCAGGACAACATAGAATCTGGGGCTCTGTGCTTTCTTTCGTTCTGAACAAGTGTTACTGTTTTCTGCACAAAAGCGATTCTTGCGAAGCAATGTGAACACTTCTGCTTCCCAGGCACAGAGAAGGTGCTAGCAAGGAATTCTCTGCCTGCCTTTCCCCAGTGCTCTGCAAGCTCTCCAGGACAACATAAAATCTGGGGCTCTGCGCTTTCTTTCCTTCTGAACAAGTGTTACTGTTTTCTGCACAAAAGCGATTCTGCGAAGCAATGTGAACAGGCACAGAGAAGGTGCTATCAGGGAATTCTCTGCCTGCCTTTCCCCAGTGCTCTGCAAGCTCTCCAGGACAATATAAAATCTGGGGCTCTGTGCTTTCTTTCCTTCTGAACAAGTGTTAGTGTTTTCTGCACAAAAGCGATTCTGCGAAGCAATGTGAACACTTCTGCTTCCCAGGCACAGAGAAGGTGCTAGCAGGGAATTCTCTGCCTGCCTTTCCCCAGTGCTCTGCAAGCTCTCCAGGACAACATAGAATCTGGGGCTCTGTGCTTTCTTTCGTTCTGAACAAGTGTTACTGTTTTCTGCACAAAAGCGATTCTGCAAAGCAATGTGAACACTTCTGCTTCCCAGGCACAGAGAAGGTGCTAGCAAGGAATTCTCTGCCTGCCTTTCCCCAGTGCTCTGCAAGCTCTCCAGGACAACATAAAATCTGGGGCTCTGCGCTTTCTTTCCTTCTGACCAAGTGTTACTGTTTTCTGCACAAAAGCGATTCTGCGAAGCAATGTGAACAGGCACAGAGAAGGTGCTAGCAGGGAATTCTCTGCCTGCCTTTCCCCAGTGCTCTGCAAGCTCTCCAGGACAACATAAAATCTGGGGCTCTGTGCTTTCTTTCCTTCTGAACAAGTGTTACTGTTTTCTGCACAAAAGCGATTCTTGCGAAGCAATGTGAACACTTCTGATTCCCAGGCACAGAGAAGGTGCTATCAGGGAATTCTCTGCCTGCCTTTCACCAGTGCTCTGCAAGCTCTCCAGGACAACATAGAATCTGGGGCTCTGTGCTTTCTTTCGTTCTGAACAAGTGTTAGTGTTTTCTGCACAAAAGCGATTCTGCGAAGCAATGTGAACAGGCACAGAGAAGGTGCTAGCAGGGAATTCTCTGCCTGCCTTTCCCCAGTGCTCTGCAAGCTCTCCAGGACAACATAAAATCTGGGGCTCTGTGCTTTCTTTCTTTCTGAACAAGTGTTAATGTTTTCTGCACAAAAGCGATTCTGCGAAGCAATGTGAACACTTCTGCTTCCCAGGCACAGAGAAGGTGCTAGCAGGGAATTCTCTGCCTGCCTTTCCCCAGTGCTCTGCAAGCTCTCCAGGACAACATAGAATCTGGGGCTCTGTGCTTTCTTTCGTTCTGAACAAGTGTTACTGTTTTCTGCACAAAAGCGATTCTGCGAAGCAATGTGAACACTTCTGCTTCCCAGGCACAGAGAAGGTGCTAGCAGGGAATTCTCTGCCTGCCTTTCCCCAGTGCTCTGCAAGCTCTCCAGGACAACATAGAATCTGGGGCTCTGTGCTTTCTTTCCTTCTGAACAAGTGTTACTGTTTTCTGCACAAAAGCGATTCTTGCGAAGCAATGTGAACACTTCTGCTTCCCAGGCACAGAGAAGGTGCTAGCAGGGAATTCTCTGCCTGCCTTTCCCCAGTGCTCTGCAAGCTCTCCAGGACAACATAGAATCTGGGGCTCTGTGCTTTCTTTCGTTCTGAACAAGTGTTAGTGTTTTCTGCGCAAAAGCGATTCTGCGAAGCAATGTGAACAGGCACAGAGAAGGTGCTAGCAGGGAATTCTCTGCCTGCCTTTCCCCAGTGCTCTGCAAGCTCTCCAGGACAACATAAAATATGGGGCTCTGTGCTTTCTTTCCTTCTGAACAACTGTTACTGTTTTCTGCACAAAAGCGATTCTTGCGAAGCAATGTGAACACTTCTGCTTCCCAGGCACAGAGAAGGTGCTAGCAAGGAATTCTCTGCCTGCCTTTCCCCAGTGCTCTGCAAGCTCTCCAGGACAACATAAAATCTGGGGCTCTGTGCTTTCTTTCCTTCTGAACAAGTGTTAGTGTTTTCTGCACAAAAGCGATTCTTGCGAAGCAATGTGAACAATTCTGCTTCCCAGGCACAGAGAAGGTGCTAGCAAGGAATTCTCTGCCTGCCTTTCCCCAGTGCTCTGCAAGCTCTCCAGGACAACATAAAATCTGGGGCTCTGCGCTTTCTTTCGTTCTGAACAAGTGTTACTGTTTTCTGCACAAAAGCGATTCTGCGAAGCAATGTGAACAGGCACAGAGAAGGTGCTATCAGGGAATTCTCTGCCTGCCTTTCCCCAGTGCTCTGCAAGCTCTCCAGGACAACATAAAATCTGGGGCTCTGTGCTTTCTTTCCTTCTGAACAAGTGTTACTGTTTTCTGCACAAAAGCGATTCTGCGAAGCAATGTGAACAGTTCTGCTTCCCAGGCACAGAGAAGGTGCTAGCAGGGAATTCTCTGCCTGCCTTTCCCCAGTGCTCTGCAAGCTCTCCAGGACAACAGAGAATCTGGGGCTCTGTGCTTTCTTTCGTTCTGAACAAGTGTTACTGTTTTCTGCACAAAAGCGATTCTGCGAAGCAATGTGAACAGGCACAGAGAAGGTGCTAGCAGGGAATTCTCTGCCTGCCTTTCCCCAGTGCTCTGCAAGCTCTCCAGGACAACATAAAATCTGGGGCTCTGTGCTTTCTTTCCTTCTGAACAAGTGTTACTGTTTTCTGCACAAAAGCGATTCTGCGAAGCAATGTGAACACTTTGCTTCCCAGGCACAGAGAAGGTGCTAGCAGGGAATTCTCTGCCTGCCTTTCCCCAGTGCTCTGCAAGCTCTCCAGGACAACATAGAATCTGGGGCTCTGTGCTTTCTTTCGTTCTGAACAAGTGTTAGTGTTTTCTGCACAAAAGCGATTCTGCGAAGCAATGTGAACAGGCACAGAGAAGGTGCTAGCAGGGAATTCTCTGCCTGCCTTTCCCCAGTGCTCTGCAAGCTCTCCAGGACAACATAAAATCTGGGGCTCTGTGCTTTCTTTCCTTCTGAACAAGTGTTACTGTTTTCTGCACAAAAGCGATTCTGCAAAGCAATGTGAACACTTCTGCTTCCCAGGCACAGAGAAGGTGCTAGCAAGGAATTCTCTGCCTGCCTTTCCCCAGTGCTCTGCAAGCTCTCCAAGACAACATAAAATATGGGGCTCTGTGCTTTCTTTCCTTCTGAACAAGTGTTACTGTTTTCTGCACAAAAGCGATTCTGCGAAGCAATGTGAACACTTCTGCTTCCCAGGCACAGAGAAGGTGCTAGCAAGGAATTCTCTGCCTGCCTTTCCCCAGTGCTCTGCAAGCTCTCCAGGACAACATAGAATCTGGGGCTCTGTGCTTTCTTTCGTTCTGAACAAGTGTTACTGTTTTCTGCACAAAAGCGATTCTTGCGAAGCAATTTGAACACTTCTGCTTCCCAGGCACAGAGAAGGTGCTAGCAGGGAATTCTCTGCCTGCCTTTCCCCAGTGCTCTGCAAGCTCTCCAGGACAACATAGAATCTGGGGCTCTGTGCTTTCTTTCGTTCTGAACAAGTGTTAGTGTTTTCTGCGCAAAAGCGATTCTGCGAAGCAATGTGAACAGGCACAGAGAAGGTGCTAGCAGGGAATTCTCTGCCTGCCTTTCCCCAGTGCTCTGCAAGCTCTCCAGGACAACATAAAATATGGGGTTCTGTGCTTTCTTTCCTTCTGAACAACTGTTACTGTTTTCTGCACAAAAGCGATTCTTGCGAAGCAATGTGAACACTTCTGCTTCCCAGGCACAGAGAAGGTGCTAGCAAGGAATTCTCTGCCTGCCTTTCCCCAGTGCTCTGCAAGCTCTCCAGGACAACATAAAATCTGGGGCTCTGTGCTTTCTTTCCTTCTGAACAAGTATTAGTGTTTTCTGCACAAAAGCGATTCTTGCGAAGCATGTGAACACTTCTGCTTCCCAGGCACAGAGAAGGTGCTAGCAAGGAATTCTCTGCCTGCCTTTCCCCAGTGCTCTGCAAGCTCTCCAGGACAACATAAAATCTGGGGCTCTGCGCTTTCTTTCCTTCTGACCAAGTGTTACTGTTTTCTGCACAAAAGCGATTCTGCGAAGCAATGTGAACAGGCACAGAGAAGGTGCTATCAGGGAATTCTCTGCCTGCCTTTCCCCAGTGCTCTGCAAGCTCTCCAGGACAACATAAAATCTGGGGCTCTGTGCTTTCTTTCCTTCTGAACAAGTGTTACTGTTTTCTGCACAAAAGCGATTCTGCGAAGCAATGTGAACACTTCTGCTTCCCAGGCACAGAGAAGGTGCTAGCAGGGAATTCTCTGCCTGCCTTTCCCCAGTGCTCTGCAAGCTCTCCAGGACAACATAGAATCTGGGGCTCTGTGCTTTCTTTCGTTCTGAACAAGTGTTACTGTTTTCTGCACAAAAGCGATTCTGCGAAGCAATGTGAACACTTCTGCTTCCCAGGCACAGAGAAGGTGCTAGCAGGGAATTCTCTGCCTGCCTTTCCCCAGTGCTCTGCAAGCTCTCCAGGACAACATAGAATCTGGGGCTCTGTGCTTTCTTTCCTTCTGAACAACTGTTACTGTTTTCTGCACAAAAGCGATTCTGCGAAGCAATGTGAACAGGCACAGAGAAGGTGCTAGCAGGGAATTCTCTGCCTGCCTTTCCCCAGTGCTCTGCAAGCTCTCCAGGACAACATAAAATTTGGGGCTCTGTGCTTTCTTTCCTTCTGAACAAGTGTTACTGTTTTCTGCACAAAAGCGATTCTTGCGAAGCAATGTGAACACTTCTGCTTCCCAGGCACAGAGAAGGTGCTAGCAAGGAATTCTCTGCCTGCCTTTCCCCAGTGCTCTGCAAGCTCTCCAGGACAACATAGAATCTGGGGCTCTGTGCTTTCTTTCGTTCTGAACAAGTGTTAGTGTTTTCTGCACAAAAGCGATTCTGCGAAGCAATGTGAACACTTCTGCTTCCCAGGCACAGAGAAGGTGCTAGCAAGGAATTCTCTGCCTGCCTTTCCCCAGTGCTCTGCAAGCTCTCCAGGACAACATAAAATCTGGGGCTCTGTGCTTTCTTTCCTTCTGAACAAGTGTTAGTGTTTTCTGCACAAAAGCGATTCTTGCGAAGCAATGTGAACAGGCACAGAGAAGGTGCTATCAGGGAATTCTCTGCCTGCCTTTCCCCAGTGCTCTGCAAGCTCTCCAGGACAACATAAAATCTGGGGCTCTGTGCTTTCTTTCGTTCTGAACAAGTGTTACTGTTTTCTGCACAAAAGCGATTCTGCGAAGCAATGTGAACACTTCTGCTTCCCAGGCACAGAGAAGGTGCTAGCAGGGAATTCTCTGCCTGCCTTTCCCCAGTGCTCTGCAAGCTCTCCAGGACAACATAGAATCTGGGGCTCTGTGCTTTCTTTCGTTCTGAACAAGTGTTACTGTTTTCTGCACAAAAGCGATTCTGCAAAGCAATGTGAACACTTCTGCTTCCCAGGCACAGAGAAGGTGCTAGCAGGGAATTCTCTGCCTGCCTTTCCCCAGTGCTCTGTAAGCTCTCCAGGACAACATAAAATCTGGGGCTCTGCGCTTTCTTTCCTTCTGAACAAGTGTTACTGTTTTCTGCACAAAAGCGATTCTGCGAAGCAATGTGAACAGGCACAGAGAAGGTGCTATCAGGGAATTCTCTGCCTGCCTTTCCCCAGTGCTCTGCAAGCTCTCCAGGACAACATAAAATATGGGGCTCTGTGCTTTCTTTCCTTCTGAACAAGTGTTACTGTTTTCTGCACAAAAGCGATTCTTGCGAAGCAATGTGAACACTTCTGCTTCCCAGGCACAGAGAAGGTGCTAGCAAGGAATTCTCTGCCTGCCTTTCCCCAGTGCTCTGCAAGCTCTCCAGGACAACATAGAATCTGGGGCTCTGTGCTTTCTTTCCTTCTGAACAAGTGTTAGTGTTTTCTGCACAAAAGCGATTCTGCGAAGCAATGTGAACAGGCACAGAGAAGGTGCTAGCAGGGAATTCTCTGCCTGCCTTTCCCCAGTGCTCTGCAAGCTCTCCAGGACAACATAAAATCTGGGGCTCTGTGCTTTCTTTCCTTCTGAACAAGTGTTACTGTTTTCTGCACAAAAGCGATTCTGCAAAGCAATGTGAACACTTCTGCTTCCCAGGCACAGAGAAGGTGCTAGCAAGGAATTCTCTGCCTGCCTTTCCCCAGTGCTCTGCAAGCTCTCCAGGACAACATAGAATCTGGGGCTCTGTGCTTTCTTTCGTTCTGAACAAGTGTTACTGTTTTCTGCACAAAAGCGATTCTGCGAAGCAATGTGAACAGGCACAGAGAAGGTGCTATCAGGGAATTCTCTGCCTGCCTTTCCCCAGTGCTCTGCAAGCTCTCCAGGACAACATAAAATCTGGGGCTCTGTGCTTTCTTTCCTTCTGAACAAGTGTTAGTGTTTTCTGCACAAAAGCGATTCTGCAAAGCAATGTGAACACTTCTGCTTCCCAGGCACAGAGAAGGTGCTAGCAAGGAATTCTCTGCCTGCCTTTCCCCAGTGCTCTGCAAGCTCTCCAGGACAACATAAAATCTGGGGCTCTGCGCTTTCTTTCCTTCTGACCAAGTGTTACTGTTTTCTGCACAAAAGCGATTCTGCGAAGCAATGTGGACAGGCACAGAGAAGGTGCTAGCAGGGAATTCTCTGCCTGCCTTTCCCCAGTGCTCTGCAAGCTCTCCAGGACAACATAAAATCTGGGGCTCTGTGCTTTCTTTCCTTCTGAACAAGTGTTACTGTTTTCTGCACAAAAGCGATTCTTGCGAAGCAATGTGAACACTTCTGCTTCCCAGGCACAGAGAAGGTGCTAGTAAGGAATTCTCTGCCTGCCTTTCCCCAGTGCTCTGCAAGCTCTCCAGGACAACATAAAATCTGGGGCTCTGTGCTTTCTTTCCTTCTGAACAAGTGTTACTGTTTTCTGCACAAAAGCGATTCTTGCGAAGCAATGTGAACACTTCTGCTTCCCAGGCACAGAGAAGGTGCTAGCAGGGAATTCTCTGCCTGCCTTTCCCCAGTGCTCTGCAAGCTCTCCAGGACAACATAGAATCTGGGGCTCTGTGCTTTCTTTCGTTCTGCACAAGTGTTACTGTTTTCTGCACAAAAGCGATTCTGCGAAGCAATGTGAACAGGCACAGAGAAGGTGCTAGCAGGGAATTCTCTGCCTGCCTTTCCCCAGTGCTCTGCAAGCTCTCCAGGACAACATGGAATCTGGGGCTCTGTGCTTTCTTTCCTTCTGAACAAGTGTTACTGTTTTCTGCACAAAAGCGATTCTTGCGAAGCAATGTGAACACTTCTGCTTCCCAGGCACAGAGAAGGTGCTAGCAAGGAATTCTCTGCCTGCCTTTCCCCAGTGCTCTGCAAGCTCTCCAGGACAACATAGAATCTGGGGCTCTGTGCTTTCTTTCGTTCTGAATAAGTGTTAGTGTTTTCTGCGCAAAAGCGATTCTGCGAAGCAATGTGAACAGGCACAGAGAAGGTGCTAGCAGGGAATTCTCTGCCTGCCTTTCCCCAGTGCTCTGCAAGCTCTCCAGGACAACATAAAATCTGGGGCTCTGTGCTTTCTTTCCTTCTGAACAAGTGTTACTGTTTTCTGCACAAAAGTGATTCTGCAAAGCAATGTGAACACTTCTGCTTCCCAGGCACAGAGAAGGTGCTAGCAAGGAATTCTCTGCCTGCCTTTCCCCAGTGCTCTGCAAGCTCTCCAGGACAACATAAAATATGGGGCTCTGTGCTTTCTTTCCTTCTGAACAAGTGTTACTGTTTTCTGCACAAAAGCGATTCTGCGAAGCAATGTGAACACTTCTGCTTCCCAGGCACAGAGAAGGTGCTAGCAAGGAATTCTCTGCCTGCCTTTCCCCAGGGCTCTGCAAGCTCTCCAGGACAACATAGAATCTGGGGCTCTGTGCTTTCTTTCGTTCTGAACAAGTGTTACTGTTTTCTGCACAAAAGCGATTCTTGCGAAGCAATGTGAACACTTCTGCTTCCCAGGCACAGAGAAGGTGCTAGCAAGGAATTCTCTGCCTGCCTTTCCCCAGTGCTCTGCAAGCTCTCCAGGACAACATAGAATCTGGGGCTCTGTGCTTTCTTTCGTTCTGAACAAGTGTTAGTGTTTTCTGCACAAAAGCGATTCTGCGAAGCAATGTGAACACTTCTGCTTCCCAGGCACAGAGAAGGTGCTAGCAAGGAATTCTCTGCCTGCCTTTCCCCAGTGCTCTGCAAGCTCTCCAGGACAACATAAAATCTGGGGCTCTGTGCTTTCTTTCCTTCTGAACAAGTGTTAGTGTTTTCTGCACAAAAGCGATTCTTGCGAAGCAATGTGAACACTTCTGCTTCCCAGGCACAGAGAAGGTGCTAGCAAGGAATTCTCTGCCTGCCTTTCCCCAGTGCTCTGCAAGCTCTCCAGGACAACATAAAATCTGGGGCTCTGCGCTTTCTTTCCTTCTGACCAAGTGTTACTGTTTTCTGCACAAAAGCGATTCTGCGAAGCAATGTGAACAGGCACAGAGAAGGTGCTATCAGGGAATTCTCTGCCTGCCTTTCCCCAGTGCTCTGCAAGCTCTCCAGGACAACATAAAATCTGGGGCTCTGTGCTTTCTTTCGTTCTGAACAAGTGTTACTGTTTTCTGCACAAAAGCGATTCTGCGAAGCAATGTGAACACTTCTGCTTCCCAGGCACAGAGAAGGTGCTAGCAGGGAATTCTCTGCCTGCCTTTCCCCAGTGCTCTGCAAGCTCTCCAGGACAACATAGAATCTGG